>NC_091064.1:219118757-219431535 GCF_000393655.2 Nicotiana sylvestris
ATACGGTAACAATCCTCCAGAAATCCCAAGGCATCATCTGTCACTAGTCAACTGAAAATCGGAGGATCATACTTCTTGAACCTCTCGAGTCTCCGCTGCTCATCCTCAGAAGCAGCTGCCCTATCCTCGGGCTGAACTGGTACTGTAGTCTGTATAGGAATGATCTCTGGGACCTGCTCAACTTGCACTCGCTGCTCAAGAGTGTGGGCGGCGGGAGTCTGTACCCCTCCCCCAGCCTGGGATGTGGCTGCAGCAAGGGGAAGCAACCCTGCGTGAGCCAGCATGGTGTACATACTCATAAACTATGACAATGTCTCCTGAAGGGTGGGAGTAATAGTGGTTGTAGGCATGTCGGGTGCCTGAACTCCGGTTGGATCTACTGGCGGTACCTCAGTGGTAGCTCGCGTAGGTGCTCTGGCTGCACCCCGTGCGCGTCCACGGCCTCTACCCCGACCCCGGCCTCTGACGGCTGTAGGAGGGGGTGCGGGTGCCTGATCGTCCCGAGTATCACGTGTCCTCACCATCTGTGAGAAAATAGAAGACAGAAGTTTAGAATTGATGTCAAAAATATCGCATGACAAGGAGATCAATAAAGTGAAGAATTTTCCTAAACAGTTACACAACCTCTCGTAGATAAGTACAGACGTCTCCGTACCGATCAGCGAGACTCTAATAAACCGGCCTGTGTTCTGTGACACCTATGAACCTAGAGCTCTGATACCAACTTGTCACGACCCTAGTTCACCAACCGTGAATATGTCATGACGACACCTAGTCTCCGTGACCAGGTAAGCCTAACACTTGCGGAAATATAATAATTGCGGAAAAATAGAATACCATATTTAATTATCTAAAAAGAAAATTGTACTGAATGTCGTTCGGCATATACGACTCAATATCTCAAGACTAAAACAATCCCAAAACCCGGAAACTCACGAGAAAACACAGGCTACAGAAATGTATAGTGGGGCTCCAAACTCCAGAATATCTAACAAACGGAAGGAAAGAGAACTAAGTAATAAAGATAGAATAAAGATGGAGACTCGTCGGTCTACGGACGCAGTAGATATACCTCGAAGTCTCCGTAGTCCTACTGCCTCACTAATAATGCGCCTGAGTAGAGGTACTTGGATCTGCACATGAAAAAAAAACATGCGCAGAAGAGGCGTGAGTACACCACATCGATACTCAGTAAGTGCCAAGCCTAACCTCGGTTGGGTAGTGACGAGGAAGGTTAGGGCCCTACTGAGGTTATATAAAATATAAAGATGGCAGGATAAGATAAGCAGTGCAATTGAGAACCTACAGTAAGAATCTATGCAGGATAATAAAAGTACAATAACGGAAACAATGATGAAAGCAAACCATAAGGAAAGTAACCGGGGATCTCTAAGTATCCCAAGGATCTCTTAGTATCCTCGACATGTACTAGGGATCTCTTGGTATCCCGAGGATCACTCGGTATCCTCAATATAAGCCAGTGAGCTCTTGGTATCCCGAGGATCTCTTGGTATCCTCAATATGTACTAGGGATCTCTTGGTATCCCGAGAATTTCTCGGTATCCTCAATATATGTACGGGGATCTCCCGGGAATCTAACCCGTAGTCCCAAAGTAAATGTGCAGGGGAATCTCCCGGGAATCTAACCGTAGTCCCAAAGTAAATGTGCAGGGGGAATCTCCCGGGAATCTAACCCGTAGTCCCAAAGTAAATGTGCAGGGGGAATCTCCCGAGAATCTAACCCGTAGTCCCAATTTAAAACACAGAGCAGCAACACAAGAATATTAAATTAAACGCTAATTTCGTACCAAGTAAACATTTACTTCTAGCCTAAAATGCTTCACGTAATGCAATTTAGGCAATTTAAGCAAATAGGCAATTAAGTCAACTAAACATGTCTTTCTCGACTAGCAACATGCTAAATTCACAAGTAGAATAAAACAAGAAAAGAACTCAATTGAAATACTTAAGGAAAAATCGAATTTTCAACAATTAGCTCAAGAACGCGCTCGTCACCTCACGTACAGGGCATTTCAATTATCAAATATAGCACATCCTAAGGGGAAAGGTCCCCCACACAATGTTAGACAAGCCACTTACCTCGAACCGGCTTAAAATCAACTAGAAACCACGCTTTTGCCACGAGTATCCGACTCCAAATGGCCCAAATCTAATCAATTCAATTGCATATCGTAAATATCATCTCAAACAAATGATCCTATGTTTTAATTCAAAGCTAATACGCGAAATTATGGAAAATGACCAAAATGCCCCTCGGGCGCAAGTCTCGAAATCGGTAAAAATTTAAATTCCCAGAAACCTCGCACTCTCACGAGTCTAACCATATGAAAATTATACAATTCTGACACTATTTGGTCCTTTAAATCATCATTTTACATTTTTGAAAGGTTTCACAATTTTCTTCCTTAATTCCCTCTCAAATCACGAATTAAATGATGAATTCAGTGCTAGATTCATGTATTCTAGCCAAATCTGAGTTAAAATCACTTACCCCGATGAATTTCTTGAAAAACCTTTGAAAAATCGCCAAAAGCCGAGCTCTCTAGGTCAAAATATTAAATAAAACCCAAAACCTCGTATTTATAGGTACCCCTCAGGTTTCCAGATACTGCGGGCCGCACCAAAACTCACGCGGTCCGCGCAAGCCAGTGCGGTCCACGCAAAGGCAACGTGCGGCCGCACATGCCTCCCTTTGCAGTGATAGGTTTTAGTATTTTGGTCATAACGTTTGCTACAGATGTCCAAATTGCGATATCGTTACCTTTCTGAAAACTAGACACGAAGGGCTACAACTTTTGTTTTTGAATCACCTCAAAATTCCTTGTAGATCAAAAGATATGAGCTTCCAAAGTAGGACCAGATGGAGGGCCCTTCACCGCGGCCACGCCCCACTTTGTGCGGTCCGCACAGCACTCAACGCGGGCGCACTAATTTTTGTACGGACCGCGTGAGTGAGTTCTGGGGCTTGCAACCCCTGTAGACCTGCTACAGCTATGATTTTTGCATTAAAACATCCCGGAACCTACCCGGAACTTCAAACCAATTATACCAACACATCCCATGACATCGTTCAAACTTGATCAACACTTCGGAACGCTTATAACAACATCAAATCACCAATTTCACATGTGATTCAAGCCTAAGAACTCCAAGAACTCTTAAATTATGTTTTCGATCAAAAACTGTATCAAATCTCGTCTGAATGACCTGAAATTTTGTACACACATCCCAAATGACATGACGGAGCTACTGAAACTTCCAGAATTCCATTCCGACCCTCGGATCAAAATCTTACTATCGGACCGGAAACTTCAAAAATTCAAACTTCGGCATTTCAAGCGTAAATTAGCTACGGACCTCCAAAACATATTCCGAACACGCTCCCAGCCCCAAATTCACCTAACGGAGCTAACGGAACAGTAGAATTTCCATTCTGAGGCTGTCTCCCCACTGTTCCGACTTCGGTCAACTTTCTAACACTTAAGCTCTCATTTAGGGACTAAGTGTCCCAAAACTCCTCAAAACTCAAAATCGAGCATCCCGGCAAATCACATTAGCAGAAATAAACTTGGGGAAAGCAGTTAATAGGGGATCGGGGCATTAATTCTTAAGACGACCGGCCGGGTCGTCACATATACCTCTTCCACATATAATATAATATAATTAGAATACGTCAACTTTCTTATTTCGCCAAAATGCGCTGAATTGTCCTGTGGACTTCCAAATCCAACTTCGAACACACGTCTAAGTCCGAAATCACCATACGAATCTATTTACCTCATTAAAATTCCATTTCTGGGTCGTTTACTCAAAAGTCAACTCTCTGGTCAACTCTTTCCATTTGGGCTTCAAAATAAGATTTTGTTTTTTTTCTTTAAATTTAACTCCGAATCTTACGAAAACTAAACTCGACCATACATGTGGGTCATGATGCATATTACGAAACTTCTCAAGTCCTTAAGCCGTTGAACGGATATACGAATTCTTAGAACAAAAATTTGGGTCATTACATATATATATATATATATATATATATATATATATATATATATATATATATATATTACATATGTACATAATTTTAAATTGAATTAAAAGTAATTTAATTTTTTAGAAATAGCGACCATTTTTGGTCGCTATTTTGGTCAAAAAGTCAAAACTTATTTTCCTACCAAAATAGCGACCAAAGTTGGTCGCTAGTTCTAATTCCAGTGTCAAAATCGGGTTTCCCCTCCCATTCTCTTATTTTCTTCAAAAAATTTCCCGAAACTCTCTTTTCTCTCTCACACTCAAACCCCCCCCCTCCGACTTCCATCAGCAGCGGCGCCACCGACGGCAGCAACTCCACCGTTGGCGACCTCCACTTCCCAGATAGGTTTCTCTCTCCCTCCTTTGTTTTTTTCGAAATACACTGATTTTGTTTAATTCTTCCTAGTTTGATTTGTAAAAATTAATTGTTCTTAGCTAAATTAAATCTATGATAATTGTTAGTAGCTAAAATATTTAGTTTTACCTACTACTTTAGGGAAGAAATGGTTTGGTTTGAAGAGAAGAAACCCTAAACCCTACTAATTCCTATTAAATTTGTTATGTGTTTCTAAGATGTTGGAGGATTGTAATCTATGTAAAATAAGGCCTTTCAATTATTTTTACCTAATTGCTCCCAATAAAACCTTGATTATGCAAGTCAATATTCTTCAAATCTTGTAGTAGTATTTTAAGTTTACTAAACTTCGTAACTTTAGAATAAGGTGTTAATTACTTCATAAGAATCATTAACTGAAAATGGACATGTTAAGGTGAGCAAAAATAAAACCACTAATGCTTGACACAAAGGAAAAGTTCCCAACCTATATGTGGTTAACTAAAAAAATATTAGGATATGAATTAATTAAATTAATTTATTCTTGTTTTATTTGTATAGATGGAACATCGTACTTGGATGTACAATAAGAATTATCCTAATCGACAGGGATTGCGGGAGGATTTTATAGAAGGGGTGGATGACTTTATTAGACATGCAATGTCACTTCCACCATACATAACTGAAGGAGTAATTAGGTGCCCTTGTGTTAGGCGCGACTGTATGAAGTTTGGAAAACAGGTGGAAGTTAAGCATCATCTTTATAGGAAGGGGTTTATAGAAAATTACTTTGTGTGGACTAATCATGGGGAGATAGATGGTAGCCATGAGATATTTCATAACATGGTTGTGGGTAAAAGTAGTAGGTCAGTGGAAAATACAAACCGTGATTCTAGAATTCATGTTATGGTTGCAGATGCTTTTGGGATGCACTTAGGGGGCGAGCCCAATGAAAATGTTGAACAAACTCCTAATAATGACGCAAAATATTTTTATGAACAGTTAGAGGAAGCTAGTCGTCCACTACGTAAAGGAAGTCCGCACTCTGAGTTGTCTATTGCAGTTAGATTACTAAGTATCAAATCTGATTGGAATATTTCTCAAGGAGCCATGGACTCTTTCATTGACCTTATGCATGAACTAGTTGACCTTGATATCGAATTACTTGGTGATTTCTATAAGGCAAAGAGATTAGTTTCTAAGTTAAGATTTTTGTCAATAAGAAGTGATTGTTGTGAAGATGGTTGCATGTTATATTATAAAGATGATGCAAATTTAAGCAGTTGTAAATTTTGCGAAAAGCCTCATTTCAAGAGGCTTTCCAGCGGGAAGATGGTCGCTATCAAGGCGATGCATTATTTACCTCTTATACCTAGGCTAAAGATGTTATATACGTCGATGAGTTCTGCTCCTCATATGAGATGGCACTTTGAAAATAGAAGACCACATGGTGTTATATGTCATCCTTCAGATGGAGAAGCTAAGAAGCACTTTGATAGGACATATCCAGATTTTGCTAGTGAACCAAGGAACATTCGGTTAGGTCTGTGTGCGGATGGCTTCACGCCTTTTTCTGTATCTGTGACACTGTATTCATGTTGGCCTGTCTTTCTTACACCTTAAAATCTACCAACCGAGTTGTGCATGACTAGTCTATATATATTCTTAAATTGTATTATTCTCGGTCCACGTAAACCGAATAGTTTAATAGATGTATATTTGCAACCTTTGATTGATGAGCTTAAACAATTGTGGTACGATGGTGTTGAAACATATGACATATCAACCAAGCATAATTTCAATTTGCGTGCTAATTTAATGTGGGCAATTAACGATTTTCCAGCGTGGAATGTTGTCTGGGTGGATGATTGCTGGGAAGCTAGCTTGTCCTTACTGCATGGAAAATAGTAAAGCGTTCACTTTGAAACATGGCCGAAAGCAACCATAGTTTGATTGTCATCGTCAATTCTTGCCTAGAAGGATGAAAAATGCATTCAAAAAGAATAAAATGGAATATGATTCTCCACTTCCGATACTTTTAGGTGAGGAAATTTGGGAGAGGGTCCAGAACTTCAGTAAAGTTACTGAAGCTCCACCTTATAGATTCCCCGGATACGGTGTTACTCATAATTGGACGAAACAAAGTATATTTTGGGAGTTGCCTTATTGGAAGGATAATCTTCTCCGTCACAACCTTGATGTCATGCATATTGAGAAGAATTATTTTTACAATTTGTTCAACACAGTGATGGATGTTAAAGGTAAGACAAAGGATAACCCAAAGGCTAGAATGGACTTACAAGAATATTGCAGGCAGCTTGAATTATACTTGCAGACAGCAAACAATGGTAAGATATCAAGCCCAAAGCAAGTTACACATTCACTTTGGAGGAAAGACAACAAATTTGTGATTGGGTAACGAAATTGAAGATGCATGAGGGTTATGCGTCAAATTTTGGGGGAAAAAGTTGATATGGAGGTAGGGAAGTTGAGCCATTTGAAAAGTCATGACTGTCATGTTTTCATGGAGACCTTAATGCCTATTGCATTTTGTGATTTGCCTGAAAGAATCTGGAAACCCATCACAGAGATTAGTTTGTTTTTTAAAGACTTGTGTTCTTCCACATTAAGGGAAGAAAACCTACTCCGGATAGATCGGAACATTCGTGTAACGTCTAGTAAGATGGAAAAGATATTTACATGTGGGTTTTTTGATGTGATGGAACACCTTCCAATACACCTTGTACACGAGGCACGACTTGGAGGGCCTGTTCAATATAGATGGATATATCCCTTTGAGAGGTAATATTATAAGTTTGATGTAATTTTCTGTTTTATTTGAATGTTCTTGGCTAACCTGAAATTATGTAAGACAATTGGCAAATGCAAATAATTTGTTAAGCAGAGGAATATGATTAAAGGATCTATATGTGAAGCTTATCTTGCAATGGAAACTGCTCATTTTTGTTCTAATTATTTTGAGAGTAATGTGCCATGTGCTAGGAATAGGCCCAACAGGCACACGGTCGACCTTATGAATGATCCATTATATCCTTCTATGTCCATATTCAATCAACCAAGCCGATGTTCTAAGGATGTTAGAAAGAGAAGTTTGAGTGATATGGAGTACAAGTCACCTACACTTCATGTGTTGCTAAATTATCCCGAAGTTGTACCATTTCTCAAGTAAGTATTGATTTAGTAGTTATCAAAATATAAAATTTACTGTGATTACATCTCAATGCAACTACTAAAAATATTTGATGTGTCATAGTCATTTCGTGGGTCAATTTGGCCATGATGTTGTATATACGACATTTGATATGTGATTCAAACAATTTGTAAGTTTATCCTTAAAATATTCTAACACTATGTAGGTAAACAATGTTTGGAAGTTATGCTAACTTATGAATTTTTTTAACAATATGTAGGTGAATGATCCAAATAATGGTGTAAATCAATTTTTGAAAGATATATCTTGAGGATCTGGGCTTCAGGTCACAACAATGTCTAATTACGTTGTGAATGGTTATAAGTTTCATATAGAGAATTGCTCTAAAAATAAAAATAGCAACAACAGTGGGGTGTGGGTTCAAGGTGGCGAAGGCAACCAAGTTGGAGATATTGATTATTATGGTGTGCTCAAAAAATAATAGAACTAGAATATACAGGTTGGCCATATAAGAAACTGATACTCTTTGGATGCAAATGGTTTGACCCATATCCAACAAGAGGTACAAGAGTACACAATCAATACAACATAATTGAGGTTAATCATACGAGGGAGTATGATCGCTATGATCCTTTCATAATTGCACATAATGTTAGGCAAGTGTATTATGCTCCTTATCCATTGTGGCAGAATAATTCTGATTGGTGGGTTGTAATCAAAACTAAGCTTGTAGGTAGGGTGGAAGTCAAGAATGTGTTAGATGTTGCATATCAAAACGATATCTCCAGTGTTCACCAAATAGTGGACGAACTTTTAGAAAATGATTTGGAACATCCTGAACACACATTGGAAGAAGTTGATATAAATGAAGTAAGAATTTTTGAAAATGAGGAAGAAGAATCAACTGATGAAGCTCAAACTAGTGAGGAAGAAAATTCTCTGACGAGGAACAATACGTCGATGAGCTTTAAAAAGTTGGTTTCTTTAATAACTATCATTTATAGCTAGTTTCTTTATATGTTTCAATCTAAATATGTATTATATTATGCAGATGACAGGAAAGGGTCGAGGTAACAATGACCCTAGC
Source organism: Nicotiana sylvestris (assembly GCF_000393655.2). Classification (NCBI taxonomy): domain Eukaryota; kingdom Viridiplantae; phylum Streptophyta; class Magnoliopsida; order Solanales; family Solanaceae; genus Nicotiana; species Nicotiana sylvestris. The sequence goes on from NC_091064.1 coordinate 219,127,401, forward strand.
GGTTCTCGGGGTCGAGAAAAGGCTAGAAAACCAAAGAGGAGGGTAGAAGATAATACTCAATCTTTTCCACCCTCTTCTGATGTGCCTATGCCTATGCCTATGTCTTTGCCTCCACCCCAGGGCTATTCTGAGCTGCCACAACATCACACACCCTATACCTTCGTGCAGACACTGGGTCTTTCGTCACAGGGCCATAGGACTATACGTCCGACATACAGTCCACCTGCTTCACTACCATGTGGATCACACCCATCAGCATCACATGGATCACATCGATCCATGTCACATCCACATGGAACACAGTCATCAGTGTCACAGCCACTCGGGTCACAACAATCAGTATCACATCCACTGGCGGTCCATACAGCTATGTCGCAGTCACATGGATCACAACCATCTTCATCAGGGACTCTATCTATTTCAGGCCTTCGACTGTGAGATACTAGCTCTGACCCTCCTACACCTTTCACACATGCATCTGATATACATGTTTCGGATGGTGATGCTGATGCTGACAAGAAGGTGCATTATGATTAATATGGCATGATCATCATAGTCCCTGAGGGTGATATGTAAGAGTTATTTGTTATTTTTACGTTTATTATTTTGTACAGTTTTTACTAAGATATTAATGTGTTTTTTTATTAAATTGCAGGGTCATCCCGAGTAATATTACTACGAGGATAATCACAAAAGCAACTAGAAAGCTTTATGATGGCCCTTATGCGTCTTGGAGTGAATTTTCATTCTCGCTGAAGGAGCAAATTTTCAATGAATTTAAGGTATAAATGTTCTTTTAAGCAGTATAATTATTTATATTTATGATATTTCCATATAATATTTAACTTTTGAAATACAAAGCAAGTGTGTATGGGAACACCTCTATAGCGCGGACGTGGCTGCAAATTTTCATCTCAAAGCTCGCAAGCGGTTGTCACATACTATCTGTCACACCTCCTTTTTTCCTACACCCAGGAAAGGGTATAAGAGAGTTTTTTCCAACTTAAAGTGACAATCGAAACGGGATTCATTTATTATTAAAAATTCAGAGTCGCCACTTGGGATAATTTATGGTGTCCCAAGTCTATTTTTTTTTACATCTTAATGTTGACAATTTGTTCAACTTCACATACTTCTTTAAATTTCAAAATATGAACATGGTGCTACATGAGCTTGAAATCTAAATGTAAACAAAACAATACCTGCTGGTTACAAGTCATGAGCCAAGAAAAAAAAGAAAAAAAACGAGACAGAGTCATGAACATACTAAAATAACGTTAACATTTGCAAATCTCAATTCACTCAATCAAAGAAACATCATTCATGCGAACAGATTAAATACGAAAGAAAATTTATCAAAAGAACCAAATCAATTTGATTCTGCTTCAATAAAGATGCTCCAACATTTTTTAACTCAAGAGCTTGAATTACATACCTACAAGAGAGTGAATTCAAATGAATAAAATCTGAAGGTTGTAGAGTCAATACAACATCAACAACAAAATCTCTATCAACTCTTCTTCAAACCCAAGATTCAAGGCCCGAAATATTGAAAGAAAAATTTAATGCAAATTTTCAACCTAAATTTCTCTCCTCCCCCTCTCTTTTTTTTTCTTTCTATTCTCAAATTTTCTCTTCTATTTATAGCAAAATTTTTGAGATTTTTTTTTAAAAATATTCTATTATTTTATTATTTTTTAATTAAAAGAAATCCTACTTACAAATTGCTTTTATTTTTTCTTTATAAAAAGAAATCCCACCTTTCTTTACTTTTATTTTTTAAATTCCAACTTTAATTACTTTTATCTTATTTAAAATCCCACTTTTTTTACATTTTAAAAGAGAATTCCACTTATTTAACTTTTCTTAAAAAAACAATCCACTTTCTTTTGCTTTTCTTTTAAAAATGCTACTTTCTTTTACTTTAAATTTTTTAAATTTTCAGATACCTTTATATTTGTTTTTTAATTCCAACTTTCTTTTACTTTTTATTTTTTTAAAATTTCCACAAAACTTTACTTTTATTTTTTTATTTTACTACTTTCTTTTACTTTTTAAAAGAGAATTCCACCTACTTTTACTTTTATTTTTTTTATTCAATACTTCCCTTTTTCTTATTTTTTTAAATCACTCCTGAAAATTTAAAAAAAATTAATATTTTTTCGGAATTTTTTTATTATTTTAAAATAAAAATAAAAATAAAATAATATTAATAGTAATAATTCACCTTTTAAATTTTGTATTTTTACCCTATAATAAAAAGTGTAACAAAACTAAAAATTGTAGGTTAAAACCCCTAAAATATTTACATAGAAGAAGTGATAAAAAATTAAATATCATCAAAAATTAGGTGCTCACACTATCTCCAAAGCTAGAAAGTTGAACCAGAAGCCTGATTGGTTGCTTCAGAATTTATGGGAGGATTTTCAAAGGCAATGGCTTACTGCAAAGTTCTTAGAGAAGAGCGAAAAAAGAAAGAAAGCTCGCACATCTGAGAAGGGAGGATCCTTGCACACTGGAGGTACGATCAGCCTAGGGACAATAAAAAGAAGAATGATACGTAATTGTTTAATTTATTTTAATTTTCAAAGTATATCTATTCTATTTATTAACTAAAATTTATGAGTTTTCAGGAAAAGAAGTTGGGGCGTCCGATGAACCAAGATGAGATATTCAAGGAGACTCATATTGTGAAGAAGAAGAAAGAGACGAATCAAGAAAGGTGGGTCGAGGGACGAGCCTCGACTATACATGTAAGTTTTCACTTTTCATTAAGTATTTTGATTTACTTTTATATAAATTTTGAAATACTAATTCAAATGTAATTTTTCTTATAGGGTCACTTCACAACTGAAGTGGAGGAATTCATACGCAGTCAGCCACCTAATGAGTCGGGTGGGCCAATCCAACCTTCGGACGAGGATGCTAAAAGAATGTGGACGGAGGCTGCAGGCGGTCCAAAATGGGGGAAGGTATACGGGTTTCCTACTAAGAAATTCCATCGTTGTAAGTGTGAAATGCAAGGAATAGGGACTTTCTCGCAAGCCGAGAAACTTGATAGAGAGAGCCTCTCCACTATGCGGGAGACTGTGACAAAGCTCACATCCGAGCTAGAGGCCAAGGAAAGAGAAAAACTTAGAGATGCTCAGTACATTAGCGTGGTCTCTCAGTGCCAGGGCATGCAACAACATCTCAAATCTCTCCTAGCTTCTGGAGGTTTTCCAATTCCCCGGTCTCATGACTCATCGCTAGAGGCTCGCCTTCTCCGTGCTCGTTCCTCCCGTCCTCCCGTAATCATTCTTCCCATACTAGACAAGTAGACCCTCCTGGATACCGTCTTGCTGATGAAAGTTCATCAGACGGTGATGATAATGATGTACAAAATACTCATTGACTTTTATACACTTTGAACTAGACAAATAGAATCGATTTTCGAATTGGCTTGTAATAAGAGTTAAGTTAGTTTGGTTAGCTTAATATGGTAGTTCTATTGAACTTTATACTTTGTTGGTTTTAATGTTGGTTTTAATGTTGTTTTTGTGTTGTTGTTGTTGTTGTTGTTGTTGTTGTTGTTGTTGTTGGTGGTGGTATTGTTGTTGTTGTTGCTTGTAATAGAGATTTGGTATGACTGGCAGGTGGTGTAGCTGCCAAAACATGCAGTTTTTGCCAAAATAATACTCAGAAAAGCGACCAACTTTGGTCGTTTGTTGGTCGCTTTTCTATTAAAAAAAATTATTTTCTGGGCAATAGCGAGCAAAGTTGGTTGCTAATTAACCCAGATTTCTCAAAAAGTGACCAACTTTGCTCGCTATTCCATTAAAAAAAAATCTGGAAATATAGCGACCAACTTTGGTCGCTTATATTTTTTTAAAAAATTAGATTCTTGAAATTAGCGACCAACTTTGGTCGCTTATTTTTTTTTAAAAAAAATTAATAAAAAAGCGACCAACTTTGGTCTCTATTTTCCAGATTTTAAAATATAATATTTGGATTAGAGAACAAAGTTGGTTGCTTTTTTTTTTATTAATAATAAATAAATAAAAACGTATTTTACATAAGAGACCAACCTTGGTCGCCAAAATTATATTATTAAATTATTAAAGCGACCAAAGTTGATCGCTATAGTCTTTACCTAGAATATTTGGTCCCTAAAATAAAGGAACCAGCAATATAGCGACCATGCATGTTTGGATGCTTTTTGGTCGCGTTTAGACCTATAAGCGACCAACGTTGGTCGCTTTTTGTGGTCGTTTTTTACCGAATTTCTAGTAGTGAATACGGTTAAAATTATGGGTCTGAATTTAATATTTTTGAGATTTTAGTAGGTTTTTAGTACATATATATCCATATTTATATCAAAAGTTCTAAGTTCAGAGATGAACTGGCCGTAGCCAAAAAGGCCTCTGTGGTCCGGTCGACTCTGCTCTTGCTACCACTTTGCACACTTAGGAAAATAATTCTTTTTGACAAGAATGGGTTGTTGTAGTGGTGATCAACAACTTCTTGGTTGGAAGAGGTTGTGAGTTCTAGTTACACCGAGAGCGAGGTGGGAATTCTTGGACGGAGGAAGCCGAGGGTCTATCGAAAACAACCTCTCTGTCCCAAGGTAGGGGTAAGGTCTGCGTACACATTATCCTCCCAAGGCCCTATTAGTGAGATTATACTGGATTGTTGTTGTTGTTGAATATACGTCGCAATAAAAACTATGGTCAATCATAATAGGATTTTCAAAAGACCATTTCAATAAGTTTGTTTAGCTGAATAATTTTTCATTTCCTGGTTTAAACCTTTGATTCGAATTTAATTTATTTACACCCTAACCAAATTCACAATTTTCAAATGCCCAAATGGCTGAAATTTTAATGTTGTAATAATTTTATGGTAATAAGTGAGAGAATGATCACTAGTATTGACTTGACTTGGGGCGTGCTAAAATTTCAAAGGCACAAAAAGGGGATTCATATCATTTTCGATGTATAGTGGAGGTAAGCCAACAAATCCACGTCCCATTTGATTTTGAATATTCAAAAACTAAAAATAAGAAAAAACGTCAGCACATTATAAAGCGAAGACTTCAGACTCCATTCTCATGGAAACTCTATTCAATGGAACTACTCGAATGGTACATTCTAAGTACATCATATGTTAGTTAACATTTCGGAATTATTAAACATATTCAAGGCCAGGGGCCGCCGAGCCAGCGTTCTGGCTACTGGTTCGTTCGACGAACTCAAGTTTTAATTCAAACTTTATATTTGTGTTGAACAATTTATTGATTATTTTCTATTTAATAATTTAGAACTCAATAACTTAAAATGCTTACTCGAACCAACAACAATAACAACAACAAACCCAATTTGTTTCCATAAATGGGGTCTAACGAAGGTAGCATGTACGCAGACCTTATCCCTATTTCATAGAGATAGAGAGGTTGTTTCAAGGAACCCATAAACTTAAAATCCTAGTTGCACCTTTGTTGATCAAGGCAGTCTGATCCAGAAATTCTAACCAAATTAAAGGTGATAAAATATAACATCATATGTTTGTCGCTATACTAGAATCTTTTCTTATGTCAAAGGGTTTCAACAATTTGTGTCAATAATTCAAAAAAATTATTTTTGTCCTATTTGCACATTAAAAATTTTCGAGATAAAGGAAATTTAAGAATCCCTTGGGATCATGTAGCTTCGCCTCTCTAGCCAAATCAACTCTCGACGTCATCTTGCCTCCAATCGTCGATGTAGCATATAATAACTATTTTTGTGTGTGTGAAGTTACTAATTTTGAATATTGAACTTATAATAGGTTCAATGAAAAAAATCGAAAAGCTAAACTGGTCCATTAAATTTAAATTCTGAACTCCACTCAGCCTGTGTATGCCTCCTAGTTCATTCATTGAATGTATACTAGGGTCAATCTTTCATCCTATAATATTCCAAGAATAATTCCATCAAGACTTTACTTACTCCTATCCTAATATGGAAACTTAAAAAGCATGACGCACCCAAGTTGGGTTTTGCTTTTTCAAAAGTCTATACCTACTAATTAACTTGATAAACCTGCAACTTATAATCCTTCTAATTAGTTAGAAAAAGTTTGTTATTCTTTGTAGAATCGTGTGGTTCTTCACGAATAGTCATTTCTAGGTAAGCTTCATGGACTCTAACTAGGGTTTTTCTCTTTTACATTAATTAAGATTAAACCTTAGACCAATCAGAAATAGCAATTATAAGCTGTAATTACTGGTGTATATAACTTTCAATGGTTATTCTTTTCTTTGTTAGATCAACTTCCTTAGCTTCTCGTTGAAAATTAGAAGAAAAATTAAGGGATAATATTAATTATCTCTTCTTTCATTCATTTTTTCGTTTATAAGATTTTTAAATTGAATTAATTTTTTGTGCGTGTTTAAAATTAGTATTGTAGATAACCTTGACATATTAGAAGAAAGTATTAATTAGAAGACAAATTAATTTCTGAACGGATAGATGGACATAAGGTATATTTAGCCCTGGCCAATAGTTTAGGAGCAGTTTAGACCTTTTTTATTTGTTTAGCTAGATTGAACTAATAATAAAATGGCATATAGAATTTAAATTTTAAAAAAAATTAAATTCAAATTGACCGTTATAATAAGCCGAAAAGATGACGTTGATGGTAATTTTGGACGGATAGATGAACGGAGGATATATATAGCCTGGCGAATAGTTCAGGTGTAGTATTGATCCTTTTCCGACTAATTAATTAGGTAAACATAAGAAATTAATAATATTTTAATCCAGTTTCTTAGGTGATAAGTAGTAGTAAGATTTTGGATTAAAAATATCACTTCGATGTCTCATTCTGACTGAAATATGGAACAACATGAATCATGAATATAGCAGACAAATCATTCATTAATTCAGAAACTTTTTCACATGCCTCATTATTTCTAAAATAAAAATTCCATGCAAGAAAAAGTTGCGGCTTATTTGGTTAACTGTCAAATGTTAATTACATTCGGGGAGAAAAGATTATTGGTTTAACGTAAAATACAAGTCAAGAAAATGATGGTTCCAATTGTGGGGTAAAAGTGATTAATTCATTGACTCCTTCACTCAAAGATTCCAGATAATAACAACAACAACCCAATATAATCTCACTAGTGGGGTCGGGAAAGAGTAGTATGTATGCAGATCTTACCTCTACTCTGGGGTAGAGAGGCTGTTTCCAAATAGGCCCTCGGCATCCTTCCTTCCAAGAACTCCTCACCTTGCTCTTAGAGTGAAAATAAGCCAAAAAATAATGAAGAAATTAATGGTCCCCAAGCATCACAAATTTGTACGTTAGAAACTCTCAAGTGTGTTGACTCCCAATTATGTGGCTTAGGAAACAAATTTAGTCCCCGTTTGTCCATTAAAAAAATTGAAAATAATTTTTTTTAAAAATGTGTTTGTCCATGAAATTTTACATGTTTTTTAAAAAAATTGGGAAATGAGTTTTTCAAAAATCAAAAAATGATTTTGACCACTTTTTCAAATTTTCAGAAAAAACTTTTTTCCCTACTCATAAAACTGCAATATTTTTTCAAGTGAAATGCATGTCCAAACGTAATTTTAAATTCCAAATACTATTTTTCAACTTAACTCCAAATACTATTTTTTTTCAAAAATTACAATTTTATGTCCAAACTCCTACTTAGTTTCTAGAAAATCAGACTAAAATTAATGTTGTTGTCAATTTAAATTTTTTCCTAAAAAGAACCAACTCAAATTTTCTCCATAAAAACATTTTCTTAAAAAAAGTTCAAGCATACAACCTTTTATCCTCAAAATAAATTTCTTTAGATTACAATAAACGTAATTCATACAACATATTAGATTCTTCTTTTTGTTTTAGAACAGTGTGAAGACAAGAGGAAGATTCCAACGTAGATTGGGCACAAGAGATGTGATAATTTTAATATCCCTTTCATCTTTTATTCATTATTAATTTTTGTGTGGCAATAGTGCAATCAAAGTGTCCAACTTTTGACACTTTTATTTCCCCCATAGAGCCATATAGTGACTGGATTGGACTAACTTATGGAAGAAGATCTCCGTTTAAAAAAAAAAAACTGAAAAAATAGAAAAGAAAATGTACGTGGATGAAGGGATAAATCCTAAAAATAATTACTCGTCTTCTTCCTTTTGTATATTACTAGAAAGAACACGACCAAAAGACACTTCCATATGCTTCGAAATGAGAATCTTGAGAATACGTAATCATTCTCTCTCTAAAGTTTTATGACACTCTTTTCATTTTTAAATATTTCAAAAATTTGACAAATATTACTCTACTAATATTTATAAAACTTTAACAACGATAAAAAAATTAAATTGACTATATTTTAGAATTATAAACTTGATGTATGTTTTATGTGTTAAAATAAATTTAACTATCAATTTAATATTTTTCCCATTACTATAACTAGTATTTACAAAAGTTAAATTATCTCTTAAATTATATGTGTTCAGTCAAACACCGCTATATATTAAATTGGACGAAGGAAGTGCTTTCATCTCTTTGGAGAAATTATAAAATTAAAAGAACAAATTTGAATATCACAAATTGAGCAAAATGCATCATCAAACTAAAATAAAAATAAAAGACATCATCGTTTCTAGCAAATTTACATATTTGTCAACGTCAAGATTGTGGTGAAGTGGTAAGTACTTCTTCATCCTTAAATCAAGATCTCTTGTTCGAGCCCTGAGTGTAGAATCAACTTTGATAGAAAGGATTTTACCTCTAAGGTAGAATTTTCTGGTGTGAATCCAGATAATTAGTCGAACCCTCAAAGCAGATAGCGAACACCAAATATAACACAAAAAAAACATATTTGTTAACCCTCATTAAACACTAGCAAACCACAGATTATAACAAAAAAAAAATGTGAATCTATCTTATCGTCAATGACATTTGGTGAGCTAAGATAAGATCCTTAATTATGCCGATTAATCATAATCACAAAGAAATTGAAGATCAAGAGAGTTGGTGGACGTTTGACACTCTAAAAAGGAATTTTGAAGCTTCCATAATGGGCCCACAGAAAATCGTGGGCTTTGTAGTCACTTGGATTCTAGAAGCCCACCTACTCATGATCAAATTCAAAACTTCCAAACCAAGGCTGATGTAAAGAGTAAGAACAAAAACTTACTGCATCTGCTCCTTTTTTTTTTTTTGTAAAAATCAATGAATATACATATGGGCCTTTTAAATTCGGGTAAAAGTGGGCATGACTCCTATGAATGACAAGATGCGGGAGGCAAGACTCAGATGGTTCGGGCCCGTGCGGAGGAGAAGTCCTGATGCACCGGCGAGGAGGTGTGAACATGGCAGGTACGAGAAGAGGTAGAGGGACGTCTAAGAAATATTGGGGAGAGGTGATCAGGCATGACATGTCACAACTGTAAATTTTTGAAGACATGACCCTTGATAGGAAGGTGTGGAGATCGAGCATTAGAGTTGTAGATTAGGAGGTAATCAAGCATTTTTCTTCTTCGAACCCGGGGTGAGGTTAGTTTGATAGGGTTGATCTTAGACGGCTAGCGATTAATGTTTTGTTCACACTATCCTTCCGTTTTTCATTGCGTCGGGCCTATTTACTGGTTATTGTTATTGCATGCCATTTATTTTATAGTTCTTATGTTGTTGTTATTATGTCTATAGTTTCTGTTGACCGTACTGATATATTGTCACTTCTCGGCTTTTTCGTCTTCTTGAGCCGAGGGTCTATCGGAAACAGTGTCTCTGCCCCACTGGGGTAGGGGTAAGGACTGCATATATTACATTCCCTAGACCCCATTTGTGAGATTTTACTGATTCGTTATTGTTGTTGTCATCGTCGTCGTTGTTATATACATATTTATCATTTATTCATATTTGCGTGTTGAATAATTTTTACTTTAATTTTGACCTACTAAGGTTAAATTGTTGTGCTTAGATGTAAACATCGGATCAGAAGGAGCATTTCTCTTTAGTTAGTTATGACTTAATGACTTAAACTTTTTTGCATGACAAGACAGTTTGAGTGCATGCATTTTTGTATTATTTAGCAACTTATTCAAGCCACTCATTTTGCCTTTCGTTTTCAATTTTCTTTTTTTCTTAAATCAAATTTTGCAGGCCTTTTTGAGCATCTTTATGTAGATCCCTGTATCTTACATTTTCTCGTGATTTAGTATTAAGATTATTCTTTTTCTTTGTCATGTGTCTATCTATGTACATAAATATATGCCGGGGCGGGGTACAGTAGTGTGTGCGGGTTCTCTCAATGACTTTTTCCGGAATTTTATATTTGTATTGAAAATTTACTGTTTCTATATAAATATATCGCGCCGAACCCAATAGGAAAAGGGATCTGGGTTCAATGGAAAGACATGCGGGTTCGATTACCTTGAAAGTAGAGGGTTATTTAATTTTGTGCTTTTTACAACATTATTTTTTTCTTCAAAAACACAAGCTAAACAACAACTCCAAACGAAAAGCCTATTGTTTCCTTTAGAATTACCTTTTTTCCTTATCAATAAGCAAAAAATAAACTTTTTCCTTTTTAATAAACGTTCTATAGTTTGCTTGTCATTGTATATTTGCTTTAGGTCAAGGTCCTTTCTTAAAATTTTGAATCCATACACTTTAAATGCTAGCTCCGCCTCTAAATATATGTGAATTTTTCGTCCTACGATCGTTCGCTACTAAATTTAAAATTAAATTGATGAACTGTGTGACTTTATCATTTAAAAATTTGAGACTCTTAAATAGTATATATTTTTATATACTTAAATAAAACTGTTTAACTATGTGATCATGATGGTGAGAAATAGTGAGGGTCATGATATATTCGTAGTAAAATAGGTAAGAAGATTAACTGTCTTTTATAATGATTGATTAGTCTGCTTCACACTCTTCCTTTTCAAATGTTTGTAATTAGTTTTACATTGAAGTTAGTTTAACAATGTTATTTGTAAGGTAATCTACCAAATTAAATGTTTCATATATACACCCAAGTCAAAGACATGCTACTTTAGTCTTTAGTATCGTTTGATGTCGATTATTAGTGAAGGAATAAGAGGGGCCAAAACTTTGACAGTAAGCCTCAAAATTGAAAATCATCCATTGGCAATTACTTCCTTGGGTTATTTTTACTTGTTCATAACGAATTTTGCATTCTCTTAAGAAATAATAAATGTACATATTTTATTATAATACCCATAATAATAATAGTAGTAATATTTGAAAAAGTCTTTGGGAAAGAATTTAAGAAATGAGTAGTTAACGATAAGAATAAAACATGATTTTTTTTTCTTGATTTTCTAAAATGAGCAAGTAAAAGTGAAATGTATTTTTATTATAGTGGACCAGTAAAAGTGAACGAAGAGAGAGTAGCTTTTGAGAGATCAAATATCTCTAATCAAATCTTATCTCTACTAGGATATTTTACAAGAAAACCAACATAGGGTTGTGCAAGCTAAAAACAGAAAAATTCTGATGCAGTAAAAATATTGACTTATTCATTTATATTTGAGGCACTTGAGACAATTAGAAAGGAATATTGAAAAAGAAGAGGAAAATATAAGCCAGTTGGCCTAAGATGATGACATTATAATACATAAAAGTAGTAAAATTCCACATTCATGAAGACGTACATGCACATGCATTATTATTAGTTGAGGTAAGGTTTAGTAAGTAGTCTATATAGGACACTACGTCATTGAAATGTACAAGTTCATTTAAAAAGTCTATTATTTTTCCTACAAATATTTTTGTCTTGGTAACTAGTTTAATTATTACTTTGACTAAGTACAACTCAAAGGCGACCCTATTGTAGCAAATAAAAGGGTTTAGATAGACCATTACTTGTTTGCCACGGTCTTTTTTAACATCTTCACATAATTTAGAAATTATTTACATGATAAAATCTGTTTTATATCTAAATCATACTGAAATATAAGTATTGTACAACATGAGTAATTAAAGCTCTTGTAACCCTCGAAAAATCATTAAAAACTCCAAAAGACTAGTAGTTTTGTAGCTCTTGATCTCATTTTGTCAATGAATCAATTACACCCTCTCTCTATATATATATTTGCCTTTCTTTTAACTATAAATACAAAAATCAAATATGAAAAGTCTCTTATATTTGCTTCCATTGCTAGTCCTAAATTCAGATAACGGAGAAGGATTGCGGTAGGTTAACAATTAGTATAAAATAAGTCCTCACAATACAACGGTAGGGATACGATAAGACGTTCAAATAATCGTTTTTAGCTTATTTGGGATTGAGCTGTAGTTTTATATGTCAAAGTGTGTTACTACTTCTACCAATCGTACATAAATTCCATTGTGCAAAGTTAGAGTAAAAATAACACGTGTAACTCCAAAGGTTGAGCTGTATAATTTGCCATTTTATTCATAGGTGGAGGTCAGTCTCATATATGCGTAACTTGGTTAGGATTGAACATAAAAACTCAACCTCAAAAAAGCTACGCGTTTTTATGATTAAAGAAAACGATCACATAGTTAGAATCTTTGCAATAATATCAGGAAATAAAGAGATTGACTGAAAACAAAAGCAGAGAGCTCCATAGTCCATATTCTACTTTTAGACACCTTTGGATGTTGCAATTTTGTCTTCATTTGATGGTAGAGACAGTCACTATTATTATTCCACCTATCCTATTTTATTTGGTATTTTTATCTTACTGAAAGTAGTTAATTTAATCAATTCTAGGCGGTCAATTGACTACATTAGAGCATAGAGAAAAATGAAGTCATTTTTTTTAATTGCGTATCTACTAGAAATTCGGCCAAAATCAATCGCAGTCGACCAATTGACTTTAGTCGATAAAAAAATCAGCGAAAAACCGACAGAAAATATTTTATTTTTCAAATTTCTTTTTACGAAACCGACCAAATTTGGTGGATTTTTTTTGGCGTAAAAATGCGGGAAACTATTTTTGCGCCCCGCGAATTTTTTTATTAAAAATAAATTAATATTAATATTCAAAAATCGACCGATTTCGGTCGGTAAACTTTTCTTTTTAATAAAACCGACCGCTATTAGTCGGTTATTTCGTGCAAAAATACAATTAAAGAGTATAAATAAAATAAAAGGCAGTCTTAAAACAAAATGCGCTAATGGTCTAGTGGTAGAATAGTATCCTGACATAGTACAGACCCCAGTTCGATTCCTAGATGGTGCATTTTTTAATTGCATAATTAAAAATACCGACCAACTTCGGTCGGTTATTTCGATAATTTTTTCTATTTTGGAATTTAATTTATCGACCGAAGTTGGTCGGTTGGCTCTACCGACCGCCACGAATCGGTCGGTTTTCGATCTATTTTTGCTAATTATCGACTAACATCAGTCGGTTTTCCCTTTTTTTAGTAGTATATTTGCTGCATTGTTTATTTAACTTAGCTTCTCCTCTTGCTCGATTATTGTAATGATGAAAATGAGATTAGTATAGTCTGAAATCTTGATTATCCAAATCAAAGCAATAGAATGACAGTGTTATTGACAATGCTTTCAATATAACCCCTCCTGTCCTATTTAGTTGTTATGGTTACTAAAAAACTGCTCCAAAATACTTATCATTTTAAAAAATCAAGAAAGAATTAGTTAATATTTACCCTTACTTTAACAAAATGTGGAAATAGGTTAATATAGTGAAAGCAATAAGAGTAATAATTAGAGATCAAAGAATAAATAAGAATAACTTAGTCAATTTATCATCATTTTAATCAAAACAAAACATGACAATAAGTAAGAATTAGAGGATCGAGGGAGTACATAATTATGTGCATAATTCAAAGCTACCACTAGACACAGAAAGACCGTAAAAATAAAATTAAATTTCAGTAGTAATTAGTGTGTCCTTCACCTCTAAGGAGTAAAAAAGACTTAAAAATAATGAAGCAGTCTGAAGATATTCAAATAGTATCTTATGAAGAAGCTAAGGTAAATGCATGTCGGGAGAATCAAGAACAATCCTAAGGATCTTGTTTGTCTATATATAGATATGGTCTCTTAATTATATGAACCAGTATATTTGGCTATATCTAGCAATGACTTAACATTTATAGGTTGATATAATTTACTTAAGCCAACGAATTTGGTATATTATTGGCATATCATTAATTACTATATTGCATTTTCCTTTATAAGGAGGTGAAAACAATATATGTTGAATTGTTGGACCAACGCATAGATCTGTTCTTCAAATTATTTAAATAACTATAACTAGCTAGACTCTCAAGTTCGATATATTCAAATTTCAAATTAATGCAAAGGTAACCATAGTGATAATTCAACTCGCAACATGATTCAATCTTCCTTCCTTTTTATTTTGCTATTTAAAAATATGAAAGTTCATATATTTTATCAAATTATTAGTTTAAATTTTTTCAAGTTTACATAATCCTTAATCTCCAATTTTTATTTTGAATTGTTTAAATTTTAGTTGCATTTTGACCCATTACATTATTTGACATGATTAACAAAATAGCGTTCCAGGGCATGAGTGATCAGCTAGCTAGGCTCCAAGTAGGTTAACACTAATTAAGCGACTGTGGTTTTCTAGCTCAACTTATCTCCTAGTTAATTCGTAAAAGTGACCCCAAACAATCATTATAAAGGGCTACTATATTATAAATTAGTTAATATGTCCTGAATTACATTTTTTTAGTTTAATTTTTCGAGACACAAATATCATGAATTCACATGAAATTAATATTTTTAGTTTAAAATTAGAAAAACAAAATAAGTACTGGCTAATCTTTAAATAACAGTCCTAAGAATGGTTGTTTGTGCACTTCCTCCTGATTATTCTTATGCAAAATACAACTAGTCGTTCAAAAATAGCCCAATTTCAAAAGTAATCGAAATTTAGCCACTTTTTATATAAAGATAAATCTGAGCGAAACCATTGTTCAAAACCCGGAAAATACATCAATATATTATGCTGGAGTTCCAGCATAAGTATACTTGAACTCCAGCATATTATACTGGAGTTCCAAGATAAGTATGCTGGAACTCCAGCATAATATGATGAAGTTCCAGCATAAGTACACTAGAACTCCAGCATAATATACTGGAGTAGGGGTGAGCATCGGTCGATTCGGTTCGGTTGTGAATATTATCGGTTCTTCATATCGGTTATCGATTTATAAATATACTAAACCGATAACCGAACTGATAAGATATCGTTTATTGGGTATCAGTTAGTCGGTTTATAAATCCTTATCGGTTCGGTTATCGGTTTACCCAATAAGAATAAAAACTATCCAAAAATTTATTATAGAAATCGTGACCATACTATTAAGAGAAAGGAATTGAATTTTTGCTCTTAAGAGAAGAGGGATTAAATTTCAACTTAGAAAATAAAACTTTCTTTACATATGAAATCCCAATGAATGATCTCAATTTTCAAAATTATAAGTTAATGAGAGTAAGGATAAGACATTCAACAATCTAATCTTATTAACTATCTCACTGCGGGCAGGCAAAATTCATAGAAAAATAATAAAATTCTAATCTTGTAAATACTAAAGAATCAGTGCAACAAAAGAAACAAATAGAAAAACTAAAAATCTGAACAATTAATTCTCTAAAGTTTAAAACTAAAAAACTTAATTGAAAAATTAAAATGAGAAATTCAGAAAAGTTAAAACTTACTCTAAGGATTAAGGTCAGAAGATGAAGAGTAACTACCGAGAGAATTGAGAGAATGAAGCCATAAGGTGGTTTTATATACTTAGTGGGTAAAATTATAATTTTAATAAAGTTTATGAGGCTATCGGTTAAATCGTTAATAAAATTGGACAAACCGAGACCCGAACCGATAACCCATTAGTCAAATAAGATTAAACTGTTATCGAACTATTTACCCAATAACCCGATACCCATAACCCAATAGCATTTTATCAGTTCGGTTTATCGGTTCTACCCGATATATGCTCAGCCCTATACTGGAGTTCCAGCAAGTATATTGGTCTAACATAATATACTGGAGCCAGCAAAGTATACCGGTCCAGCATAATATGCTGGAGTTCATACACAGGTGCATCGAATTCCAGTATATTATGCTGGACCGATCTTTGTTGCAGCAAAATAGTGGCTATTTTTTATTAATTTGGTAAACGTTGGATGTTTTTGAATGACCAGTCCGTAAATTGGTTATACCGTGCTATTTTTACGATAAATCCCAACCCATTAGCGGAGTCCAGCCCAATTGTCAAGAATATGCATTAGTGACATTACTGTTGTGATATTTGTCTTACAAAATTCTTGTTCATACATAGGTCAAGAATTAAGAGTCGGCTTTGATTTAGACTTGTAACAATCCAATCTAATCCAATCCAAATGATGGGATTTTTTGCCATTAAGTTGTCCCTAGAAAATGAGAATGATATAGGTAAAATATGGTAAAAACAATTTAATCTATTTCACACACCTCTAATAGCATCACATAGTTAATTTTTTCGAATCTTTACTATATTATGGAAAGGATTCTCAATGGAGATCCGAATTTTAAGTCAATGCATCTTGTGCACTTGTGTTCAGACTATCATTTACTAATTTTACTTAATAGCAATGTGTATAAACTTATTATAGGTAAATTTTGGTTTTAAAACAGTTTAGCTACACTCAGGGCGGAGCTAAAGGAACATAAGAGGGTTTATTCATGAAATCCTCTTTGTCAAAAAGTTACATTTTATATATATATAAAAATAAATAATAGTTCAAATTCTATTGCTACTTCATATTACTTGTGTTTTGGTTTCTATTTCCTTGTTGTTGTTATTGCTTCTTTGACTTTTACACTACTTTATTTCTTCTCTGTGCTATTGTGATTTGCATGTTTGTTTGGAGCCAAGGGTCTACCGGAAACAACCTCTCTACCTTTATAAGGTAGGGGTAAGGTTGTGTACACACTACCTTTCAAAGACCCCTATTTGTGGAATTACACTGAGTTTGTTGTTGTTGTTGGATTTTAGAAGACGATTTCAAGTGCTAATAACTTTGTTCTAAATCTAAAATTTGTATATATTTAATTATCTTTTTAACATGAATATACTATTTGAACAAAAACTATTGAGTTCGGCCGAACTAATACTCATACTTCTAGCTCCGCCTTTAAGTGTGGTAGTATTATAATTTCAGTATATAACAATTTATATATTCCATCAATTTTAGGATGTTGCTATTATTAACCTCGTAAACCGTAATAATCACTGTATTATGGCAAAGTTCTACGGTAAAAAAGAGGACCCTAACGGATGTAATGTTTATTACTCCATTATTCATACTAGTAATATATACAAACATCTTTTCACTGTATACGTGTCACTACAACAAGCAAACCCACAATAGAAAGAAAATGCATGGTTCTGAGTTTCCACTTTTTAAATTTATTATTTATAAGTTCTACCTTTTCTCTTAAAATTCAGAAATTAAAGGACCATTTTTACGAAAGCTCTCACCTGCCAAAGCAATTTCTCCCTCCCTCTCTCTCTGTATAGCAAAAGTAAATTGTAGACTATATAGAGAGTGTATAAAATACTAACAAGAAGGAAAGAACCAAAAACTTTCGGTCAGTTTCGGTCCCCTCTTCTTCATATATATCAGAATTCTGCAGAAAACTCCATTGTCTGTTTCTCCTTTCTGCTTTTTTCTCTCTAAAAAAACCCACCGGGTTCATGTCCTTTTTGCTAGATTCAGGACGCGTACCACCACTTCTACATTTCCTTTCTTTATAATAATATTCACCATCTTTCTCACACCCTCCACCATTTTCACATTTTATATTTACATTAATTTGTTTGTTTTTTTTCAAATAATTTTTGTACTGTGATTGTTGTTGAGCTTTGGGTCTAATGAGAGGGTTACCGGGTCATGAACGCCGGTGGACATCCGATACGGTATCTTCCGACAAGGATTTTAGTGGTGAATTATCGCCGGGAGCTGATTCCGGCTATAATTCCGGTTTTGCTTCCGAGGAGTTTGTTGAAGTCACGCTTGATCTTCAGGATGATGATACCATTATTCTACGGAGCGTTGAACCAGCTACTGTGATTAACATTGACGCTCCTGATCTTCCCGCCGGAGTCGGTATTTCCGGAGTTTCAATTGAAACTCCGACGTCAGCATCGGTGTCGGAATCTCGATCGCCGACGATCCGCCGGAGTTCATCTAGTAAACTTCGTCAGTTTTCACAGGAG
This sequence comes from Nicotiana sylvestris, assembly GCF_000393655.2. Classification (NCBI taxonomy): domain Eukaryota; kingdom Viridiplantae; phylum Streptophyta; class Magnoliopsida; order Solanales; family Solanaceae; genus Nicotiana; species Nicotiana sylvestris. Next base: position 219,145,647 of record NC_091064.1, read on the forward strand.
TTGAAAGCTGAGGCGGTTGCGAAAGCGAGGCAGTTTTCACAAGAGCTGAAGGCGGAGTTAAGGAGATTCTCATGGAGCCATGGACATGCGTCTCGCGCGTTTTCGCCCTCGTCGTTTTTTCAAAACACCGTCGTTGGAACAGGTAACGGCGTGGACTCGGCTTTAGCGGCACGTGCATTACGTCGGCAACGCGCGCAGCTTGATCGGACTCGTTCCAGCGCCCATAGAGCTCTTCGTGGACTCAAATTCATTAGCAATAACAAAACCAATGGATGGAATGAAGTTGAAAACAATTTCTCAAAGCTCGCTAAAGACGGTTATCTTTACCGTTCCGATTTCGCACAATGCATAGGTTAGTACTAACACGCTCAAGCCGTGAAAATGAAACAGTAGTGTAAAATCCTTTAGTAATTTAATTTGTTACGAGTTTCATTGATTACTTACATTTACTTTGATTATGGTTAATTATTTGGTTAAAGGTATGAAGGATTCGAAGGAATTTGCATTGGAATTATTTGATGCTTTGAGTAGAAGAAGAAGATTAAAGGTTGATAAAATTAGCAAGGAGGAATTGTATGAGTACTGGTCTCAAATCACCGATCAGAGTTTCGATTCTCGGCTTCAGATCTTCTTCGACATGTACGCACCATTAACTTGATTAATTAGTATTAAAATAAGAATTATCTTAAGTTAAATTAGAGAGCCAAATTTACTGTTTGTTTCCATGTGGAACACTCGTCCACTGCATGACAACTGACAAAATATTATTGAAATATTTAAATGGCACATCATTATCTACTTAGTATTAAAATATTGTTAATAGTGCTTTGATTTACAGCACGTAACAATTTTTATGGTTTTCACTGTATGGAACAGGGTGGACAAGAATGAAGATGGTCGAATTGCTGAAGAGGAAGTAAAAGAGGTAAATAGTAGTAGGCGTTTGGCCATGAATTCCAAAATAAATTTTTAAATTTGGAGTTTCACTAAAATTTGAATTGAAGATGAAGTTGTGTTTGATTACAATTTTTGCGAACATATTTGAATGTTTTTCTTTGAAAAAATCATGAAATATGATTTATACCCCATAACTTGTAAAATATATTAAAACCGTCCCAATTTAATTATACTACTTGAAATAAACAATCAAACATGCTATTGTTTAGCAACATGGTAGTCGTCACAAGAAAAGAGTTCATTATCCGTTGCAGTAGTTTCATCTGATAGTCGAGGAAAAACACGTGAGTAGTTGTAGGTTAATAATTGATGGAGTCATTTTATAAATTTTAAAAATATAGGGTAAATTTGTAAAATTAAAAACTAGCTAGTGAAAATGCATTTTCAATTGAAAAACCGGTAAGAGCCACTTTTTCAAATTTGAAAATGCATTTTCCCGTGAAATTGAAAAAATTGGTAAGATATGGATAACCAAACATTGATTTCAACATTTTTTTTGGAAAAAAGCAAAAATTTTGTATGTCCAAAAGGGCTCTTAGTTTCAATGAGTTTTAATGAATATAATATTAATGTGAATTTATATATTTTTTTGTATATATATAAATCTACAACTATAGACATTTTTTATACTTTCGTACCAGAAAGAATAATTAAGTTCAGATTACGAGAATTGACTTATCTAAATTTCAGTGTTAATTTTTCATTTTTTGAAGATGTGTTGAGAAATTTTGGTTAAAAAGTTGTTTGTCTCTTCGAATAGTGATATTTTTTTTTTAAAAGGACGAAAATTACCTATTTTAACTTGACTTAACTAGAAAGAAAAGTTTAAATTAATCTAGCTTTGATTAAATAATTTCTTTGAAGAACAGTCTGTCAGGTTGTGATTTCATCAAAATGTATCGCTGACTTTGCCTTATAAAAAGCTTAATGACTTAGATAAAGAATTCGTTATAAATATACATACACATGCATTCTAAAAACGATACTACGAAGTGGTTAGGATTAAGCTTTGTGACCCTATTTTTTCTTGTTTCTTTTTTCCTTAGGGTATAAAATAATATGTTATCGGCGTGATGATTAGGTGGCCAGATAAGAAAATTTCAAGAATCAACGACTCCAAAAATATTTGTAAAAAGTTTTTTTTCTCTTTCTAAAGTAATGCATTTGCATAATCTCTGTAGTCTTGCTGTCTGACGCTACCCATGTTCTCTAGAAACCTTTTTTGTCTGACGAAATATATAGCACCTCGGATAATATTGACCCCTAAAATAGTGCAAATAGTGCCAACATTTTCCTTTTTCTTTTCCCTGACTTAACATCATTTTCAGGGGAGTTGGTGGGGGCATTTTTGTCAAGTAAACCTTATACTATAATTTTCCAATACAAAAATTTGTTCTGTTTTTAATTAATTTGGCCTTCATTTTTTTTTCCCCTTTAAAATGCTTTTTTTGGTATGCCAAAAGAAGGAATAGAAAGAATTTGGATGAGATTGGACATGTAAGTTATGTTGGAAAGTTAAATCGCCTACTACAACCCAATTTTTCAAACTTGTTTTCTTCTTGCGATATAATTTCCATCCTTTTGGTGATCACCTTGTTCCAGCCGATCTTGTCACTCCAATGGCTTATTGAAACAAACTGTTCATGAGTGAAATTGCAAATTCAAATAATGCGCGTTTATGATGCCAAAAAGGCTAAATTAACCTTTAAAAGTAAAACTATCTCTTTCCATTGGTGGAGCTAGGGTGGCGAAAGGGGTTCATCCCCTTCGCCGGAAATTACAATGCATAAAAAAAAGTTGCTATATAAAATGTTGGATTATTTTGGCTTCTTCTCGTTTTTTCCTTTTTTATTTTTTGAATTCCTTTGATGGAAATTCTAGCTTTGTTATTATGGCTCTTTCTATTAAACTTTCTAATGAAAATCATAAACATAAAATATATAACCTTTTATTATTTAATTGGATCAATGTAGATCATCATGCTAAGTGCATCTGCAAACAAGTTATCAAGATTAAAAGAACAAGCAGAGGAGTATGCAGCTTTAATCATGGAAGAATTAGATCCTGAAAGACTCGGCTACATTGAGGTAGGACCCTCTTATTTTTCCCTCTTGAAGGCAGCAAAAGTTACACAAATTATTTTATTTTTGTTGCTTGCACGTCAATTCAACTTTAGCTTTAAATGAAGCATTCTTAAATTTCCACGTCTTATGACTAACTCTTCCTATAAGTAAATTACAACTATTAGTTGATTGGTTATTGACTTGTGTAAAATGGTTGCAACTAATTTATTGCATTAGACTTAAAAAAGTTTTTTAGAGTCCAAGTTGTTAGACGACAAAGAAGTGACACTGGGATACCGTGTTTCAACAAATTTTTATTTCCATATTAGTAATACTATTTTATTTTGGGCTTTTACTGAACACTCAAAGAGTGTTTGACCAAGCTTATAACCTGATCAAACTGGCTTATAAATACTTTTTGGCTTTATCTATGCATTTGGTAAAATTAAAAGTGCTTATAAGTTAAGTGAATATAAGCCAAAAATAAACCAAAAGCCATAAGTTGGTCTTCCCAATTTATCAAATTTCAACTTATAAGCACTTTAGGTTTAACCAAAATGTTTACTATTCTATCCCTAAAATACTTCTTTTTAAAATAAAACTCTTCGTATACCAGTTCTTCAACTGCTTATTATTAATTCCAACACTTTTATCCAAACACGTAATTGCTTATTTTTTAAATCAGTTTCATCACTTAAAAGTACTTTTCAGCTACTCTAAATCAGCTAAGCCAAACGGGCTCTTAATTTTCTAAAGAATGGCCAAATTGTAGTCGTTCAACAGTTTCTCTCTTCTTCTCTTTCCTATTTTCTGCTGGGTAGGGGTGTTCACGGTTTGACGGAAAACCGATCCAAACCAAAAATCGAACCAAATCGATTAAGTAAACCGATATTTTTCTTGATTTGGATTGGTTTTGGTTTTAAATTTTTAAAACCGATAATATTTGGTTTGGTTTTGGTTCTATTTTAAAAAACCGAAAAATAAACCGAACCAAACCGACTAATTATATACAAAATTTAATAATTATTTATATACAATATAATATCTTTTTGTAAATAATTTTAAATATTTTATGCATTTTAATTGTTATTTTGAATTTTGGTTTATCCTTTTATATCTTAAAAAATTGCCTAAGCCGAAAACAATAGGACTCGACCAATTTTCTTTTTATTAAGAGACTCTAATTCTCTAACCCTCCGCACTTACTTTTGCCTAACAGAATAGTTAAAAAAAAAAACTACCACAAGAGTAAAGAAAGCAAATTCAAATTGCAAGACAACAATGGCTAAAGCTTGAGAAAACAAACTTTTAATTTGTTTTTTGTTCATTCTTTTCATATAAACAGGTAAATAAACTTTCAGTTCTGAAAGAAATATATAAAAAAGCATAAATTTAGCAATTTATTTTCAGATTGTTGTCTAGCGTTGTTTTACTATTATCGACTTATCATTAGCTTACTAAGAACCGAAGAACCAAACTAAACCAAATCAAGCCGATGATTTGTATTTAATTTGGTTTGGTTTTGATTTTAAAATTTTAAAACTGATTAAATTGGTTTGGTTTTGGTTTTAATCAAAAACCGATCAAACCGAACCGTGAACACCCCTACTGCTGGGTCGTGTGGCGAGGGAAAAAATAAGAAAAAACCAAAAGTGAAAGTGAAGAAAATATGAAAAGGATTAGGTAACCGAAGTGATGAGGAGGTGATCTGTTCAAACTTCAAAGAAAGACGCTACCTAATTTTTGTTGGTTAATTTCAATATTTTAGGAAGTAAACAATGCTGTGACACTCCTTGGTCAGAAATTGGAGTTTTTACCTCTTTTAATTTGTAAAGAAGAAACCCCGACCAATTAGCATAGCTTAGAAGATCAAATGTGTGCAAATATTTACCGGCGAACATGTCAATTTAGTGGTGGCTATAATTACTTTTTTATAATTAAGATTACTTCGAGTGAGAATCATCGAATAGGGTAGAGAGAATTTAGCATCCAATTAGAGTAGAGATTACTATGAAATGATAGTTGAAGTAAAAAGTCACTAGTAAATTTATGCAATACAATTGTTGGGATGCATATTGATAGAACAAAATCTGAAAAAAAATGCATTCTCACTTTTAAAATTGGCTGTCCTAATTGACTGTGATTATTCGACTTACTTACGGAGTTTGACTAATTTCATTAAATGTTTTAGACTCTCTGTTTATCACAACCGGAACATAATCTATACATTTTAGACAGTACTTTCTATCTCTTAAAAAAAGAAATTTAGTAACCTAAACATGCTTACTACCATTTTCAAAACTTTGAAAATGTCAAGTGAAGTATTAGTTCAAAATTGTCCAATTGGAATAAATAACAGGTAGTATTTTTAATAATACTGCTAGTTTTTCTCTTTATTTTATAGTTTTACTTTCTTTTTTTTGAAATTTAAATTGCAAGCATTGTTTCTACCAACGCCACCTTTTTGTATCCTTCTCTTTCTCACTAGTACAGTGGTGATCCTAATTCAACTTGTGATTCAAACCAATTCTAATTGCATTTAATATATAGAGACTGTTATAACAAAGAATTTAATTTTTAGATTATAAACTTATATTTACTTTAGACAATTATTTAGAATGAGCTATTTTCCGTCAATAAAAAGTCCCAATAAGATGCTTGCACTAGTTTATTGGTTATCAGTGTATGGTTCCATCATTAGAAGGTGGAGTCTGACCATGTTGGCGGTCCTGACATCCTTTCTTAAGTTCCCATGTGGACCTTCCTCTTTGCACATCAAATGCGCGTTTTGAGCACTCAAACACGTGTACTACAGATCTCTTTCGCCAATAGCAAATTTATGAATCTGATTTAATTTATATATAGTCAAAGTGTAAAGAATTAGCGTAATAATCTATCATATTATTTATAATTAACCCCAGAACTTAGTTTATGTGAGAAAGATTGAGGAACTTGTGACTTAGGCCACAGGTTCCAGACTTCCAGTCTTGCCCCATGAGAACTATGCATCTTATTTAAGGGAATAAGGTAAAGAACCGACCCATTGCTCTGGATTTGGAAATCTGCATTTGGTCCGACCTAAAGAGATTTAGGAAAATATAAAATTTACTAGACGATCGAAACTAATTACATTCACTAGTAAAATATATATATATATAATGCATATAAGTATATAATACCCATAAATACAAAAAAAATAAAAAATTATCGGCAATTATTTTTAGAAACTGTTAAAAATATACCTTTCTCGAGAGATTTTCTCGGACATTAAAAAAGGAGTTACTTGTATTACGTATATTCTAAGTGAGGTGGAAATGTAACCTGCCACTGCATAGAAATTGAAATCTTTCATGAATAAACATTTGGTGACGCTATCCTAAATTGATTGTACATGATGCCATGACCCAACTTTCTCATCATGCTTCTTGCATGTTCTGTTTGTCATGATGATAATGCAGCTATGGCAGCTGGAAACACTTCTCCTCCAAAAGGACACTTACCTCAACTACAGTCAAGCACTAAGTTACACGAGCCAAGCCTTGAGCCAAAACCTTCACGGATTAAGGAAGAAAAGCCCAATAAAAAGAATGAGCACAAAACTTGTCTATTCATTGCAAGAAAACTGGAAGAGAATTTGGGTTCTCACTTTATGGATTTTGATAATGATTGGGCTTTTTCTTTGGAAGTTCTATCAGTACAAAAACAAGAGTGCATTCCGTGTCATGGGTTATTGCCTTGTCACGGCTAAGGGCGCTGCTGAGACTCTCAAGTTCAACATGGCTCTTATATTATTGCCAGTATGCAGAAACACTATTACATGGCTCAGGTCCACCAAGTTGAGCCATTTTGTACCCTTTGACGACAACATCAACTTTCACAAGGTAGGTTGATATGCTGCTTTTTTCTTTTCTTTGCTAGAGGTTGATATGGAGCAGCTCCAATTTTGCTTTTGTTTTCTTAATTGAAGTCTTTGATTTAATGATTCACTGTTGTAGGGACTAAACACAGTTCATCAAAAATTTCTCGCGACTGCATTACTGCTTCACAGGATAAATATAAACTAATAATAAAAGAATGTGACATATTCTGGGTCATCTCACTGTTTTAGATGTGTTTGCTAAGATAAGTGGCTAGTCCTATGCAGAAGTAATTCTATACTTCGAGAGTACTAATAATGAACATACCTATGTTACTGTTTTAGAATTTTCCTAATTATACATGTAAGAATGCTAATCATCACAAACTATGTGAACCACATAAGTGATAGTCCCTAGATCTTTTCCATAAAGAATGACAGAGTTTAGACTACTAGGATCAAAGTATAGTATAATAGTGCTGGACTTCCCAAATAGTTAATGCAAATATGGGACAGTGCGTAGTATGATTTCTCAATGAAAGGTTCATTTTATATTTACTCTAATATTCTTACTCCGTGTCTGCAGACTGTCGCTGCAGCCATTGTTATTGGTATCATACTCCATGCTGGTAACCATCTTGTATGTGATTTCCCAAGGCTTATACATGCAGATGATCAAGATTATCAAAGTTTTTTGTCGAATGATTTTGGCCAAAGTAAGCCTGGATACATAGACCTTGTTAAAGGAGTTGAGGGTGTGACGGGAATAATAATGGTAATCCTTATGGCCATTGCTTTCACTCTTGCTACACGATGGTTTAGACGGAGCCTCATTAAGTTGCCCAAACCTTTTGATAGACTCACTGGCTTCAATGCATTCTGGTATTCACACCACCTTCTTGTCATTGTCTACATCCTACTGATCATCCATGGCACGTTCCTCTTCCTTGTGCATAAATGGTACTCCAAGACGGTATGGCTTCTTGCATCTTCTCCTCTTTCTTTTTAAATAATTACGGCTCTCATTTTACTGTTTTCATGCTATTAACATGGTATTTCTTTCCAGACGTGGATGTATCTAGCAGTTCCTGTGCTTCTCTACGCAGGGGAAAGAACTCTTAGATTCTTCCGGTCAGGCTTGTACACTGTCCGGCTTCTGAAAGTAAGCTTCTTAGATTGACCTTTCATTTCACTTTCATTAGGTATTCTGGTATTAGTTGGTTGTTTATGTGGTCTAATTTTGATGTTGGAAATCATTACTAATTTCACACTGTATGCCAACCTACTACAAACCGCCTCCTTTATCTAGACTTGAACAGGCAATATTAGTAAGCTCACATAGGTGGAGTTATAACTTATAAATAGGCAACTTTAAAGAACTAAATTCACCTTTATCTACACTTGGAACCGGCAATATTAAAGAGTAAAGTAGAAAATTTTAGTAGCTAAATTCAACATACCACAAGTCATAGTTAGTAGAACTATTTTAGATAAATTTCACCAAATAGCCCCTTAATGCAAATGCTGAATTAAATGTCATTCTCTCATGCTATTCTCTTATGTTTACTCCTTATCAATTTATTTCAGGTAGCAATATATCCTGGAAATGTCCTCACTCTACAAATGTCTAAGCCTCCTCAATTTCGATACAAAAGTGGACAATATATGTTTGTCCAGTGTCCAGCTGTTTCTCCATTCGAGTGGTAACTGAATCGAAGCATTTTGATTTTAATGAGATTGATTTAACCCACACATCAAGTTTCAATTTTACTAAATTACATGACCACCTGATTTTCTCATCTGCACCAATTTAGAGTTGTTAGGGTACCCTGTTCGCTCTGTTGAATAGTGAAAGCACTCTGATGAAGGTGTAGAATGGTGATAAAATAATGAATTGTTCCGAAATGGAGGGAGGGAAAAGGAGGATAGCAAATCTAAATAGCTTTCAATCTTGTGTTAAACATTTGATAAGACTCAGATTTTACCATACTCTGCATACACTGTTGATCCCACGTATCCAAACAAAGTTTCAAATCGTCAGACTGGCTATTTGGTGGTTATTCTTTACGTATGAAGGAACCTATCAGAAAAGTAGTTAAACAGTTAAATAATTATTCCATCATTTATGAACCTGAGAGTCAACTTTACAGAATTCTTAGGCCGTGGCTTTTTGCTCCTGTTTATTTCTGAAAATTCGTTTCTTCAGTATGCTTATCTGCGGTGATTCTACGTGCTGAATATCCAGGCATCCATTTTCCATTACTTCAGCTCCTGGGGATGACTACTTGAGCATTCACATCCGGCAACTTGGTGACTGGACTCAAGAACTCAAGCGGGTCTTTTCTGAGGCTTGCGAGCGGCCAGAGGCTGGAAAGAGTGGCCTGCTCAGAGCTGACGAAAACACTAAGAAAAGGTATATTTTTTATAAGGACTCAAACTACTACGGAAATTTGTTTTTCGTGTATATTTAAGAAAGAAACGCTTTCAGGTAAATATATGAGTATTTTGGGTGGTTATATTATTATTGATGCAAAAAGTTACTCCTAAATCTCAGTTTGCCAAAGCTATTAATAGATGGACCTTACGGAGCTCCAGCACAAGATTACCGAAAATATGATGTCTTGCTGCTTGTTGGTCTTGGCATTGGAGCAACGCCGTTCATAAGTATCCTGAAAGACTTGCTCGTTAACATCGTGAAAATGGAGGAGCAAGCAGTATGTATCTAAGATTTGATTTGGTGTTACGTTTAACATAATCTTCGCCAGTTTTATTCATCTTTTTGTCACCTTCTCAGGATTGCATGATGAAGCAAGAGGTCTAATGTTCATTTTTCTGTTCGCAGGATTTAGCCTCAGATTTCAGTGGGAACTCAGACATGAGCGTTGCGACAAGTGAACAACCAGCTCTCAACAAGATTTCTCTGAAAAGGAGAAAGAGCACTCTAAGAACCACAAATGCATATTTTTATTGGGTGACCCGGGAGCAAGGATCATTTGATTGGTTCAAAGGCGTTATGAACGAAGTGGCTGAACTTGATCAAAGGGTACTGCAAAATGTCCAATATTCAAACTTATTTGCTGCCTAACTCAATACTTATTGATATTCTCCATGATATTCAGGGGGTCATCGAGATGCATAACTACTTGACGAGTGTTTATGAGGAAGGGGATGCTCGTTCAGCTCTCATTACCATGGTCCAGGCACTTAACCATGCTAAGAATGGGGTTGATATTGTATCAGGCACCAGGGTAAGCCTCTTCATCTCTTGAAATTATATTTGTTGATTCATTCACTCCAGTCTTATCGCAATAAGTTCTTTCCATTTAGACCTTACCCAATAGAACCAATTAGGATATTGTTAGAGATGGAATAACGTATTATTGCCTAATGGTCGACTCAGCCACTTGAACCCTCACTGATTTATTCTTATCAACAGGTGAGGACACATTTTGCTAGGCCAAATTGGAAGAAAGTATTTTCCAAGACCTTAACCAAGCATGCAAATGCAAGAATAGGTATGGATATCGTTTGACCTGTCGGACATGGAAAATTTGTCATTGTTTTACGAAGAGTTAATTGCAATTATGTTAATTTGGAGCAGGGGTTTTCTACTGTGGTGCACCCATATTAGCAAAAGAACTCAGCAAACTCTGCAAAGAGTATAATCAAAAGGGTGCAACAAAGTTCGAGTTTCACAAAGAACATTTTTAGACGGCAGCCCTGGAAAACAATTCTTGCATCAACTGCACACACATTGGTAAACCAGTATTTACTACATCCATCTTCAATACCTGATTGGATGATTCTACTGAAGACCTAACATTAGCAAGCAATAAGTCAAGAGACAAATTGTACATAATAGGAGGGAAGAGTATTTCAAGAGAAAAATACATGCCAATATGATATGTGTATAGGTTATATTGAGTCATCTGTTTACACACCAAATCAGAACTCTAAAAGGGAGTCTCTGCTTGGTCAGATGGCTTAGAATGTGAAAAATACTATGGGAGAAAAATAGGAGGACAAGTGAATGGTCAACACATGGAAGAATGACATTATTGGGAAACAGCTAATAAGAAGTTGACCTTCTTGATAAAGAAACACTGTGAAAATGGAAAGCATGAAAGAACAGACATGCATGGCTTGGATGGGAAAAATACAATTTTGAAAGAAGAAGATAATATTAGTAGGACTAGTGGGGGACTGATAGCTTTTGTTAGTGGAACTTATATTTTTTAAGTGGGCTAGGAGAATCCTTCCATATAATGTCCATGTACTACTATCTACTTTTTCTTCGTCTTTTGCTTTTGTGTATTTTTTTTTGGGGGGGGGGGGGGGGAGAGGGTATTTTAATATACTATTATTAGATAAGAGGATAGAAAATACGTGTATATACAATTCTTGTTAGTAAAGTTTTTGTGTCGTAGCTCTTCAATTTGGACAAAGGTACTATCAACGGAAAATCTCATCAATAATGTTGGGCGCATTTCCTTTTTCTTCTTGTCCGCTCTTTTTGTTCATGATCTTTAGGTTGAAGGAAGGAAAGAGAAATAACTGAGTCATGTAGAAAGAGACTGTTCACCAGGTTTTGAGGAAGTGTGATATTTTGGGTTTAATTGCACGGTCCATATACCCTGGTGTGGCCGTGTGGGTATTTGAGCTTCTTCTGAGCAAGATCCTAGTTCTTTTTCCTTCACATAGCTAAAGTGGAGAAAAACTAACTACAAGTCTGGCCAATAGAATTCAAGCACATGAGATGGCCATTCTTGCTGCGACTCTTTAACTAATGAACTTTTGTTTAGAAACATTTACTTATTGAATATAGGTAGGGGTGCCAAATGGGCGAGTTGGGCGGGTCAAGAAGGGTTAGGTTAATAAATGTGTCGTTGCCTAACCCAACCCAAAGTATACTTGGGCTAAGACGGGCTGGGTCAAGATGGGCAAAACAATGGGTCATAATCCAACTCGCCCAACTTGACCCATGTTTTAGAACCATGCACATCTTGCATAAAAGAAATCTTTTACCTAAAAATGTGTAAGTTGAAAAATATATATTTTTTTTGGGGGGGGGGGGGGGATAGGGTGTAGGGTGGCGCAGAAAAACAAAAAAAATACAAAATTGAAAATACAAAATTTTTTTTAGGGGGTTTGCGGGGGTTGGTGGTGCAGAAAAACAAAAGAATAGAAAATTGAAATTACAAAAAGGGGGGGGTGGTAGGATGGTGCAGAAAAACAAAAAAAATAAAAAATTGAAAATATAAAAAAAGTAATTTTTTTGAGGGGATTTGCGCGAGGGGGGTGGGGGATAGGGTGTAGGGTGGCCCAGAAAAACAAAAAAAAATAGAAAATAGAAAATACAATTTTTTTTTTGAGGGGGTTTGCGAGGGGAGAGGGGGTTGGTGGTGCAGAAAAACAAGAGAACAGAAACTTAAAATTACAAAAGAAGAAGAAGTAAAATTGGGACAATTAAGTAAATTTCTAGATAAGTTGGGTTGAGATCCTTTATTTTGGGTGAGTTTAATGGGTTATATTTGGGTTGCTTAATGGGTTGTATTTGGGTTGCTTAATGAGTTAGTGGACTATAAGAAATAGGGATTTTTTCATTCATATACACTATTTGAAACTTTATTACCCTTAATGTCCATATTTAACTAATTACTTGGCATAAACAAGTTTTGTTTACAAAATATGTACAATTCACCTTAAAAGACTCCCAAATCCATTATTTGTGCCTTCAATCAAGAGATTTAGTTACACCATTTTCCTTTCTTTCCTCCTCTCTCTCCCCTTTCTCTCCAGATCTTTCATTATTTTAAATAGCATACATTTAGTGTTCTATTAAATTGTATTAACTCTTCTATTGTTTTTCTGCGACATAATTTTGTTTGGAGTGTTTTATTCGTTTGAAAATTAAAATCAGCAATCAGAGCAACATGTCTTTTGGTGCAGTAATTGGTATGGAAATATCCAGAAACTGAGTGATATTAACGCGAATACAAGGATGAAAGAACATTAAATTAAATTTGGAAAAAATTTCTCGTTGGAGAAGGAACTCCATAAATTGTTCAATTGGAAAATAATGAGGATTGTTTTGGCCTATAGATGTCAAACCGCAGGCCTCCAATCCCAATAGCATACATTTAATGTTCTTAATATTGAATCATGTATATTTTTTAAATTAAGGTTCACCTATTATTTTTTGCAATTTAAGTGAACTTTTACGCATAAATTATGCACCAGGTCAAAAGTGCTGGGTTCAAACGAACTAATCTATAACTTTTATACATTATTTCTACACTGTTAAATATAACTACAATATCATACAACTTAAATACAATTTTTATACAATATGTCTCTTGTATTTTGTATCTAATTTATACATAGTAAAAATAAATTTCATACACTTAATTATATATTATACAACTTATCTACAATTTTCATACATTATTTCTACTCGGTTATATACAACTTTTATTTTAAAAGGTAGAATTGGGACTCGCCCGGGGCTCTCCCCGGGGCGGAGCACTCGTAAAACGCCCCGGGGCATATGTGTGGGGCTTAGTTCCGTGAGACTAGCGCCTCGGCCATCGGGGCTTACGCCCCGGACACGCCCAACGCCCAGCGTATTGGGCTCGCCTTATAGAACTTTATGCAATTGTATGTAGCTAACCTTGTAAATCCTCAAATTTTCTTATTAAATCCTTGACTATTCAAAATTACTTTTTTCTTACTCATAAATCATTAAGTTGAGAGTATTTTATGTCATAATTAAAATAAAAATTATTGCACGTTATCCACTAAGACTTCTATGATAGTTAATTTTAAATAAATCTTTCATTTAAAAAGTATTTATTTATTAACTTTTGTTTGTCTTTACTATATAATAGTCTGTAATTTTTTATAATTATTTTTCTAAATATTATTTTTTTCACGTTTACGAGATACAATACTTATTAATTTAATAGCCCAGTACTAGTTAGTACAACAACAACAACAACAACCCAGTTAATCCCACTTAGTGGGGTCTGGGGAGGGTAGTGTGTACGCAGACCTTACCCCTACCCTAGGGTAGAGAGACTATTTCCAAATAGAACCCCGGCATCCTTCCCTCCAAGAACTTCCCACCTTGCTCTTGGGGAGACTCGAACTCACAACCTCTCGGTTGGAAGTAGTAACTATTTATAAATAATTTGTTATCATGTTATTGAATGGTGAATTACGTGTCACTTTATTAACTTGTTCAAACTTAAAAATAAATGATACTAGAGAATCATATTTAAATTGTGAATCATGTTTTTATATAAATTCTCTTTCAAATAGAAAGAATATTAAATAAAAGGGGTATTTTAAGAAAAATATCAAATTATAATATTGAAAATTCTTTCAAGATTCATTACTTCTTAAGAGATACACATAAGATTTTACATCAGATACATTACTTTTGATGTTGGAGTTATAACGATATTGCAGCTAATTTACGATATATGTCATACTTTTCGTATTATTCATAGTTGAATTATAAATATTTTAAATAGATTATTTATTATAATTTTATCATTTTAATGTAATTTTTATAATTATATTTTATTTTATACTATCTTAAAATTCTTGAAATTAATAAAATTTAAAGATCTGTGGAACTTACGCCCATGTCTCAGGCCTTACGCCTCGCCTCACGCCCCCACCTTTTAAAACATTGTATATAATTACAATATCATACAACTTAAATATAATTTTTATATAATATTGTTCAACTTTCATACAATAGTTAAATAATAAAAAAAATAAACAACAGAATACAAATTTTCTTCAATATTTCTACAATTTTACTACAATTTCGTAAATAGAATGTATATCATGTCTTCTTCTTCTTCTTCTTCTTCTTCTTCTTCTTCTTCTTCTTCTTCTTCTTCTTCTTCTTCTTCTTCTTCTTCTTCTTCTTCTTCTTCTTCTTCTTCGAGTTTCAATCTGAAATTCAGCCAAATCAAGTTTAATCTTTACCAAAACACTATCAAAATTGAGATATAAACTCCAAACCATATTCCCAATTGTTTGTAACAACACCAAATCCAAATAAATAATGGTTTTTGAAAACCCAAATTCGAATTTAAAGCTTTAAAAGTTTTTAATGGTTGTCAATGGTGGAATTGCTGCTCTCTTTTCCTTTGCTTTACATTACTGAAATTAGGGATTGAGAGATAGAGAGAGACGTAAAGAGAATCACAATTCTTTGCAACAACACCCAATTCAATTTAATAATATTTTTCGAAAGCCAAAATTCGAATTAAAGGGAAACAAACTAAATTTTGTCTGACTTCGAATGTATAGGTGACCATCTAGATTATGCAAAATATAGTAGTGAACTTACAAAACTTTGAACAACTAATAAATATTTTTGTTGATTGATCTTCGAACCATCAGTTAATGAACTTCAAAGCTTTAAGTTTCATAGCATTAAATTGATTCAAATCTTCAAAGTTTTTTAATGGTTGTCAATGGTGGAATTGCTACTCTCTTGTGCAATATACGTGGGGGAGGGGGTGGGATATGGAGAGAGAAATGTGGGGGGGAGTGGAAGATACATTAGAGTGATTTTAGGACACTAATTATTATCATTAATTCTCTTAAAATGTACATAAATGGTAATTGGTATATAAAATGTAATTATAGTAAAACTTGAGTAGGGAGGGTAATATAGTTTCATATAGTGTATAGAAAAAATCTCTAAAAAATAATGGATTAACTTGGACTCAGCCCAAATTAACCCATAAACTAAAATGTTTGTAACTCAACCCATTATTCTCTGGGTGGATCAAATGGATTTGGGCTCAAATTGTCACCCCTAAATATAGGAATGCAGGAGTACACTTATCCAAAAAAGGAAGGCAAAATATTTGGTACCCTTCTAAACTTGACACATTTTATTCGGTGCATACCTAAACTATTTTTTGTCTTGATTACCAGTTTACCACTGAACTTGGCAGTTCGATAATCACAGCTGTTAGACTTTAGATCCAGGCTTCATCATATTAGCATTAGCTTGTATCTAGCTTCAGATGAATGGGCTTTACAGCAAGCTTGGAATAGAAAATAGATTTCGGTGCAAAATCCCAAATAAAGAGAAATATATATTTTTAGCGCTTTAAAAAATAATAGCCGATGAAATATATATTTTTATATTTAGGTATAAAATATATAATACACATATTTTATACTCTTTTCGACTAGCAAATGCAAAATTTCGTCCAATTGGCCAATTTTATATTTTGCCAAAAATATAGAGGAATTTTCAAAAACTACTATTGTTTAGTGGTTATTAACTTCCTATAGTTACCACATACATAATTACTTCCTATATCTATTATTTAGGTGTTACGCGACTATATTCGTGCTACTGTATTCATGAATACTACATAATTCACCTAAAAATAGGGGAGTCTAGCTGTGCGACTGTATTCGCTGTATTCGCGCTACTGTATTCATGAATACAAAATCAAAATTCACCTAAAAATAGGTGAGTCCAGCGGTTTAATAACGGAAAGATGATCAAATAGCGTGTATTACTCCTAATTTAACTCAACAAAATCAATTCTACATAAATTTCGATGCTACTATATTGTATTCCTTGTATTCGCGCGACTGTATTTATAAATACAGTGACGTAATCAAGAAAAAGGCATATACCGTTCTATCCAATTCGACTGTATACATTGTATTCAATTCACATATATTCATTATTTCACTATTATACATTGTATTCAATTCACCGTATTTAATTCACTATATTCAAACAACAAAAAATCACAACATGTAGTGATATTCGACTGTATTTTAAAAATGCGATTCTTCGAAATACATAAATAAAGACAAAAATAATGTATTTGTGATGTTTTATACTTCAATGCTACACAAGGATAGTGATTTGTGTGGTGTCCAATTTTCGCATGCACACATAATAGAAGGACATGGTTCTTCTATGTGTTCCTTAACCTACTATTGCGTAAATAATAAATGCGAAAAGTAAAGAACACAAGTATTTTTAAGTAGAAAACACTCGGCTCAAAAAGTGAAAAAATCACGACCTACTACTTAAGTAGGATTTTTCCCAACACTTCACTAAATCAATGGGCCAAAACGACATTTATAAAAACTCTTTATAAACCTAAGGATTACCTCTAATCCCGTTGTGGCAACTGACCTCTAACTGTTGTGATAACTTCACATTAACTCTAACTTGAATACTCAAAGTACCTATTACAATTGCTTCTACATAAAGCTGAAAGGTATAATATGAAAACACCTACTACAATTGAACTAGAATAAAAGACAGACACTTAGAACTGGTTCTTCTATCTAGTTCATGTAGCTTCAGGTTTGCACACTTGAATCACACACGAATTGCTTGCAAAATGCTTTGGCATTTTGCTCTCAATTCACTTTTAACTTCTGCTTTTTTGCATCACTATAAAGCGAGAACATCCTGTCTGCCCAATCGCTTCATTTTCATGTTCCTGTCTTTCAGAAAGAATGCTAGTTTCATAAAAAAATCACATGTACACTTTCTTCTACACACATAGTTCTTTTGTTATAAGTTTTACTATGTGAAGAATATCCCAGGAGTACTCCCTCATCACTTCCGAGATCAAACTTACCTAGGGAGTTTTTACCATTATTGTGCACAAAACATTGTCATTCAAATGCCCTAAGATGGGATATATTTGGCTTTCTCCCTTTAAGTAACTCATATGGAGTCTTCTCAACAAGAGGTCTAGCCATACACATATTTATGATGTAACATGCAGTATTCATAGCTTTTGCCCAGAAACTATGAGGCATTACTAGAAAGAAGCATAGTCCTAGCCATTTCTTCCAATGTTATATTATTTCTTTCAACTACACCATTTTGTTGTGGAGTCCTAGGTGCAGAAAAGTTATGATCTATGCCATGCACATCACAAAATTTAGAAAATTTAGCATTTTCAAATCAGTACCATGATCAAACCTAATCGATGCAAGTTGATTACCTAGTTGTTTTTGAGTTTTTCTAACAAAAGAAGTGAACATGTCAATTGCTTCATCTTTAGATGTCAGAAATAGAATCCTAGTAAACCTAGAGTAATCATCAACAAGTACCATAACATATCTCTTACCACTTCTGCTCAGAGCTCTCATTGGTCCACAAAGATCCATATGGACCAATTCCATCATTCTGGTGATACTTACCATTTTCTTGCTTTTGAAAGATGATCTTACCTGCTTTCCCTTTGCACAAGCCTCACAAACTTTGTCTTCCTTGAACTTAATGTTAGGCAGTCCTATCACCAAGTCCTTGGAGACAAGTTTGTTGAGTTGACTTAGAGTAGAATGTCCAAGTCTTTTGTGCAAGGGGGGATCTTTATCCAACACACTTAAGCATGCGAGTTCATTATCTGAGAGAGTGGACATATCCACAATATATATATATATATATATATATATATATATATATATATATATATATATATATATATATATATATATATATATATATATATATATATATTTCACTCTTTTTCCCTGCAAAACAATCTTGACAGTGATAAGATTAATCACAAAGCATTTTCTAGAGGTGAATGCGACCATGTTACCTCTATCATACAATGGTGATACACTTATTAGACTGTATTTCAGTCCATCAATTAGGTAGACCTTCTCAATAGAGTGAGAATCATTCTTATCTTCCTTACCAGCCCCAATGATCTCACTTTTCTTCCCATTTCCAAATGAGACATTACCCCCTTTAAGGTCCTCAAGTAAAAGGAATTGGTTCTTGCTTCCTATCATATGCTTTGAGCAGCCGCTATCCATGTACCATATTTGACTACTCTCCTTCACTTGGACCTGCAAAAGAAAATTAAGGGTTAGTCTTAGGAACCCAAACTAGTTTGGGGCCCTTTCTATAGGCAAAAGGATGAATCAAATTCTTTTTAGCTCAACCTGGTAGCTTATTTTTTCCTTGAACAAATTCTTTATTCTTTTAACTAGACTTTTCTTTTAGTGCATTCACTTTTATAGTGACTAGTTTTACCATAATTTGTGTAAATTTTATTCTCAAAGAGTGTGAGGTACTTGCTTTTGGGATCCCACTTAGGTGAAACGGTTCCGTAGCCAAGTCCTCTCTTGTTGCTACTATAGTGTTCGTGTAGCCATGAAAGTGCATCGGAGGACCTGTCCATTTACAGGTTTTGTCTAGCTCATGCTTGACCTTGCTTAGATCCTCCTTTAGGACTCTTATCTACTCATTGTCACACCTCCTTTTTCCGCCCTCGCGGGGGTACATGAGTTTTTTCCAATTAAAGGACAGTCGAAACAGGATTTATTTCTTTATTTCAGAGTCGCCACTTGGGAGATTTAGGGTGTCCCAAGTCACCTATTTTAATCCCGAATCGAGGAAAAGAATGACTCTGTATTACAGTCTGCGCACCAGAAATCCGGATAAGGAATTCTGTTAACCCGGGAGAAGGTGTTAGGCATTCCCGAGTTCCGTGGTTCTAGCACGGTCGCTTAACTGTTATATTCGGCTTGATTATCTAATATAATACGTATTATAAACTTATGTGCAAATTTTATCCCTTAGCCGCTTTTATTATTCTTTTTATTTATTGTTATTATTTTACGAAAAATTGCAACATTGTGAAAACGTATTTCAAATCACGTCGCAATCAATTGCACCCGTGGTTATCGACACATTTCGACTCCGTTGAGATTTAGATTTGGGTTACATAAATGCACACCCGTATTTAAGGAAATAACATTATTAAATACGCGCCTAGAGCGACTAGCGTGTCATTATTTTGGGTAGGGCCGTGAAATTTGCTAAAACGGCTCCTCCCTAATTCTAAGCAATTAACTGTACATTTATTGAGGGCCCCGAAATCTATACATTTCATTAAGCGAGGCTCATCTCATTTATTTTAAATGGACAAATCTTAAAGCGACTACATTTTTTCTATAAAAATTAGTCTCTAAAATAAAGAAAGAAAAATCCTAATTAATTACTAGCTTTTATAATTTTAAGAAAACATGACATGCTAATTGCTTGGTTAATACAAATATTGATGAAAAAAAAGAATTTTACTCTTAATTTCGAAATTTTAAATAAAATAAAAATTCAACAACTAATATTCAAAATAAACAAATATAGCTAGATTAAAACTCAGCATTGTTATTATTTTTTTTAAAAAAATATTATTGAGATTAATTATTCACAATCATTTGAAACTAGATTTAACCATAATTACTAAAGCTTATTAGAAAGTTTATTAGACTTAAACGTTCTTCTAATCTTGCTTAAGCTCAAGTCATGCCTTAATGCCTAATTTACGATGTTTAATTTAAATTCATGTTTTAACTAAATTTAGCTACTTGTTCATGATCAACCTACAATCTTGAAGCCTTCATAGCTAGTGAATTAACCTGTTTTGCCGAACTGATTTATTACAGACTAACTTATGATATTATTTTCTTATTCCAGCTATTATTTAGTAATTCATGAAATAGCTTAAATACAATCAACAAAAGAAACAAAGAAAAAAAAACGAAATTAAAACTTCAAATTTTCATTCTTCATATGTATTCATGCTTCATATTTCGGATTACAATAACCAGCTTTTCAGTTGTGTACCTGATATTGGAAGCAAAAGAAAATGAATATGAGAATCAGCAGCAGCAGTAAAATCAGTACAACACAGCAACAATAGCCCAGCAACAGTAACAAACCAGTGGAGTAGTAATCCAAAAAAAAACAAAATCTTCCAGCTTTGATGAAACAACAATTAATTCTGATTTCAAACAACAAAAGAAAGCAGAATATTTTTTTTTAGTTTTTATTTTTATTTTTTGAAAGCTTAAATATTTTTCGGAATTTTCTATCTCTTAAATGTTCAGCCCTTTTCTCTCTCTTATTTTCAGATTTGTTTCTCTCTCTCGTATCTGTGTATTTTTTCTCTATCTCTCTGTCTATATTTTTTGATTTCAAGACCTCACATATATAACCCATCCCATAAACCTTTCAATTAATTAAAATCCATACTTTTCTCTACCCAACCCATTATCTTTCCACTCATCCCCATTACATTAAATAAACATATCACACCACCCCATTTCATTTTGTCCCCCATGCTTCATTTAAAATAATGCAAGATTCCCCTTTAAATTAAATCTTGTCCCCCCTTTATATTAAATAATCATATCACAACCCACCCCATTTCATTTTGTCCCCCATGCTTCAAATAAACAATTACAAAATGTACAATTCCTAAACTACCCCTTCCGACCTTACTGAAATTACCAAACTACCCCTGAACGTATTACAAATTTACCAAACTACCCATCAGCTATAACACATCAATTAATCAAACTTAACCAAAATATAGACAATATGATCAATTTCTAACAATGTTCAAACAACAATATGAACACGGATGAACATCATAACAACAATATCACATGAACATGATTTTAACAACATTTCAACAACAAATCACATGAACACAAATTGAACAACCAAGAACAACCAAAATTTGATTGAACAATATTTTTGGCAACAACAAACCTATTTTTCGGATTTAAACAACAACAACAATCAAACAAGTATATTTAGATTCTTAAATTCAATAATATTGAACTTAACATCAACTCTAACAACATTACAACAAACAATTCTTATATTAAACTTTAAACAAGATTATGAGACCAATTCAAGAAATAATCACAAATGATAAACAAGAAATAAGAAAATCAAACTATACAAATTTCGGATTCAAGATCAATCAAACAAAGTATGAACATGAATGAAAAGATTCAACCACAATAACAAACTTTATTCAAATTTCGAATTGAACTTAAACAAAACAAATAAACATATTCAAATCACTAATCTTCAAATAATCAATTAATCTTTCTTAATTAAATCCAACAAAAAAAATATAACAAAGATACATGATCATGAATGAAATCTATATTAAACAAACAACGGATTCAAGCGATTTAAACTAAATCTAACAATATTAAACCTAAACTAACAATTCCTTTTTTGCAAAAATTAAATTAACATGAAATAAACTGAAAATCAATTAATTAAATTTTCATTTGAATCTGAAAATTAAACCAACCAAACATATAAACAAACTAAAAAAAAAAATATTTCAATGATGAACAAACAAAACAAGAATTGAATCATTTATCAATTTTGGATCCGAAAAATATCAAACAAATTACGGGCAAAAAATGAAACTCAAAAACCCACTAACCGGATCGAAACAATGACGAACTTGAATGGAAACAAATATGCCCGGAAACAAATATCGCACCAAAATCATTTGACGCCGAAGACGATCACGAACGGACAAACGAAGAGCTTGAAGGAGAGGTAGCAGACAACCGTGGAAGCGATGCCGGACGGGGCAGCAGCAACGCAAAACGTGAGCAGCAGTAGATGCTGGACGAAGCAGTCACGCAGCATCATGAAGTGAGGAAGAAGAAGAAGCAACGATCAACGTGAACTTGAAGAAGAAGAAACACTCGCGATCTTGAAGAAGAAGAAGAAACACGGGCGGCGGGTGTGTGTGTGTTGTGTTGCCGTGGTTGTGTGTGTGTATGTGAAGGAGAAGAGGTGGGGGAAGGGCAGCCATGGATGGGGTGTTTGGATGCTTGAAGAAGAAGAAGAAAAGAGAGAAAGAGAAAGGGGGGGGGGGCGGATGAGAGAGAGGGATTTTTTAGGGTTTTCTTCCTTTTCTTTTTTTTGTTTTGTTTTGTTTTGCTTTGTTTTTTTTTTGAAATGCAAGATAGGGGGTGTTGGGTTATGGACCGGGTTGACCCGGTTTGAAATGGACTGGGTCGTTTGGGAAGATTGGGCCATTTTTTGGGCCTGTGGCTTGAAATCGAAGAAGAGGCCCAATTCCGACTTTCTTTATATTTTCGCTCTCTTTTCTTCTTTTTATTTCTCTAAAACTAAATTATAAAAATACTTAAATTATTATTAAGAACTAAATTAAGTTATAAAAGTGCAAATTAACTTCCAATAACAATTAACGCACAATTAAGTAATAATTAAGCATAAAATTGTATATTTGGACATTAAATGCTAAAAATGCAAACGATGCCTATTTTTGTAAATTTTTATTTTTTTGTAAACAAACTTAATTACTAACAAATTATAGAATTAAATCCTACATACAAAATGCGACATATTTTTGTATTTTTTATTAATTTAGCAAATAAACATGCACAGACAAATACAAATAATTATTCAAAATATCACAAAATATCACAAAATTGCACACCAAGGAAAATTATTTTATTTTTGAATTTTTGGGGAGTAATTCTCATATTGGGCAAAAATCACGTGCTTACAGCTGCCCCTCTTTGCCCGAAGACACGTAGGGTTTTCGTGCAAAGATAAAGCGAGCGATTTTTGCCCATCCGAGTACTCCGTGTGAAGCATTTTTGAAAAAGATTTGACCGAACCTTTGCTTCAAAGGTTTCCTACATATCCTGGGCTAAACAGGAATCAGGTCAATGTAGTTCGGGAAGTTTTTGGTAGCTGGGACTACCGTGGGACTGCATTGTTACTGTTGTTGCATGCTATTACTACTGCTTACCGATCTCCTTGTTACACCTTGCTTAAAAGAAAACAAGAAGCTAGGCTATACTGCAATTTTTCTTGTTGCCTTGCTTTCTTGTCTGCTTGCATTTTTTCCGGTGCTTTTCTTCCGATGCTTTTCTTCCTTTCGACACATGCACTTGAGTTTTTGCTGGGACCTCTTATTGCAACCTTCTGCTTCCTGATGCTGGGGATTTTTATTGTTTTCTGCTGGGGATTCCTGTTGTAACCCTCTGTTTTATTGTCCTGTGACTTGATCTTGAAATGTATGCCTCTGTTCGATGGGCGGGCTCCCAACTTTAATACTTGAAAATTAATGCTGAATGTGTTCCTCTGTTATATGGGCGGGCTCCCAACTTCAACACTTGAAATGAAAAGACTGAAATGTATGCCTCTGTTATCTGGGTGGGCTCCCAACTTCAACGCTTGAAATATAAAGACTGAAATGTATTCCTCTGTTCTATGGGCGGGCTCCCAACTTCAACACTTGAAATAAAAAGACTGAATGTATGCCTCTGCTATCTGGGCGGGCTCCCAACTTCAACGCTTGGAATGTAAAGACTGAAATATATGCCTCTGTTATCTGGGCGGGCTCCCAACTTCAATGCTTGAAATGAAAAGACTGAAATGTATGCCTCTGTTCTATGGGCGGGCTCCCAACTTCAACTCCTGAAATGTAATATCTCTATTCTCCAGGCAGACTTCTGACTTTTAAAATTTAAACTATGTGTCTCTGTTCTTCAGGCGGACTCCTTACACCAAACTTGAAAAGTATGTCTCTGTTCTCCAGGCGGACTCCTGACTTTTAAAATTTAAGCTGTATGTCTCCGTTCTTCAGGCGGACTCCTGACGTCAAACTTGAAAAGTACGTCTCTGTTCTCCAGGCGGACTCCTGATTGCTAAATTTGAAATGAATGTCTCTATTCTCCAGGCGGACTCCTGACTTTTAAAATTTAAACTGTATGTCTCCGTTCTTCAGGCGGACTCCTGACGTCAAACTTGAAAAATACGTCTCTGTTCTCCAGGCGGACTCCTGACGTCAAACTTGAAAAATACGTCTCTGTTCTCCAGGCGGACTCCTGACGTCAAACTTGAAAAATACGTCTCTGTTCTCCAGGCGGACTCCTGACAACTTGCATTTATCCTAATTAGTGCTTGTTTTTCCCTCCTGGAGAATTCCTCTTCAACAACTAATTTTTCTCCCCCTGCTTAATCAAAGAAAATTTCGTCAGTTTAAAACAGTGGTTAGTTGATGGCATTCTTGCTGAAAAATCCTTCCACTGCCTTGCTTTGTGTTGACTAATTTCCACGCACTGACCCTGAACCGCTTGACTTTCTGACCAACTTTTAAATTTCCCAACCTCTGGCGACCTAAATGCTTTACACCCCTGCTGTTATTTCACTTTTCTGACCTTTTATTTGAGCTTTCGCCTTTCCCACGACATTTCCCAATCATTTCACCGATGAAACTTCCGTTAATTCCCTGTATTCCACTTGACATTAAGTTGTTTTTGACATGCTCTGACCACGTTGTGCTTTACAATTCTAGAAGCTGGTAGTGAACTTTGAAGTCCTTTCTGCTTGCATCGAACAAAACTGGCACTGAAACATCTCAGCTAGATAAAAACCCTCAAAAGAAAAATGAAATGATTTTTGAGTTAAGGATAAGAAGAATCCAAAACCAGATGACTGTTTGAAAAGAGAAAGAAAAGAAACTTATCTGAACGAGACAACTAGTACCAATGGTCAAGACATGCATTTTGGATTAATCAGCCCAATCTGTCCAAACAAACAACTCTCAATTGCCGTACCTCATTGCCCAGAACTTCCATCACTTGTTTGATTTATCTAGACCTTAACCTTGTTTCCCTGCGGTACCGCGAAACGGTTTCTATCAACATACCTTTCTCAGTTTTCCATTTCTTATCTCACCTTCGCCTTGAGGTGCCCGTAAAGGTTTTCACCAACAAGACTCTCTCATTTATTTTTCTCTCAGCTCCCGTCGCCTTACGGTGCCCGTGAGGGTTTTCACCCATAAGACTCTCTCATTTATTTTTGTTCTTCTTGCTCGAACCAGAGTGTTGCCCCTGTCGTGGGTTATTCCTACCTGTTCATCTTGGCATTTCTCAAAACTGATCATAAGGTCTTTCTTCGGTCCGTAATGTAGGCTTTTGGATTGATTTAGAAAGAAAGGTATAAAAGGCTCAAAACAATTCCAATGGGTTCAAATTACAACTTTCGGAATCCAACTTTCATAACAATCACCACTTCTGCCCCAGTTTCTTGCTTGGGGATTTTTGGATTTCTATTTGGTATGACTGAACCTTGGAGTAAGGCTGCCTACGTACCCTTTCGGGATCAAGTCAAACGTAGTTCACTTGGCGAGACTACATTGTTATGTTTCTCTTCTTTCCTTTTTTTTCTTCACTTTTCTTTCTTTTCTTTTTCTTCTTTTCTTTTTTTTTGTTCGGCACTTGTGTTCTCTAATAATGCTGCTGATTCTGAAAGAGGTGTATGAAAAATAAGTAAGGCTCGAAGGGGATAACAAGGGATATGAGTGTTTGGATAGCAGAATAAAATGCCTTCATCATTTCAATCTTTAAGATATGCCAAATATGAACAGATACATTCAGAACATAAAGAAATCATACATAATATCTCTTGACCGCATCGGAATTGATGGTCATTTCTACACATTTTCCTTCCACATCTGTCAAATACAATGCTCCATTAGACAACACTCTGGTTACCACAAATGGTCCCTGCCAGTTTGGGGCAAATTTTCCTTTTGCCTCAGCCCAATGAGGCAAGATCCGCCTCAGTACTAATTGCCCGACTTCAAATTTCCTTGGACGTACCTTTTTGTTGTATGCTCTTGCCATTCTTCGTTGGTACAGTTGGCCATGACACACTGATGCCAATCTTTTCTCATCGATCAAACTCAACTGCTCAAGACGGCTTTTCACCCATTCATCATCATCGATCTCAGCCTCTGCAATGATTCGCAGAGATGGGATTTCCACTTCTGCGGGTATTACTGCCTCGGTACCATATACCAATGAGTAAGGAGTCGCCCCTACCGAGGTACGCATGGTGGTGCGATATCCTAACAATGCAAAAGGCAATTTCTCGTGCCATTGTCTAGATCCTTCAACCATCTTCCGGAGTATTTTCTTTATGTTCTTATTGGCCGCTTCAACCGCACCATTTGCCTTGGGACGGTACGGAGTAGAGTGCCTGTGAGCAATCTTAAACTGCTCACATGTCTCCTTCATCAAATGACTATTAAGATTAGCCCCATTATCTGTGATGATTACCTTTGGGATCCCAAACCGACATATGATATTTGCATGCACGAAGTCAACTACAGCCTTCTTGGTCACAGACTTGAATGTCTTCGCTTCCACCCATTTGGTAAAATAATCTATAGCTACCAAGATAAATCTGTGCCCATTTGATGCTGCTGGATCAATTGGCCCAATAACATCCATGCCCCATGCAACAAAAGGCCATGGCGCGGACATCGTATGTAATTCTGATGGTGGAGCATGAATCAAATCTCCATGTATTTGGCATTGATGACACTTACGCACAAAACTGATACAATCTCGCTCCATCGTGAGCCAATAATAACCTGCTCGGAGAATCTTCTTTGCTAGAACATACCCACTCATATGCGGTCCGCAAACTCCGGAATGCACCTCAGTCATGATAGTTGTGGCCTGCCGTGCATCTATACATCTCAACAAACCGAGCTCTGGCGTTCTTTTGTACAGTACTCCTCCACTAAGGAAAAACCCACTTGCCAACCGTCGAATTGTTCTTTTCTGATCACCGGTGGCCTGCGTTGGATACACTCCCGCTTTGATGTACTCTTTGATATCATGGAACCATGGCTCTCCATCGATTTCCTCTTCTATCACATTGCAGTAAGCATGCTGATCACGGACTTGAATCTGCAATGGATCAACATAGGCCTTATCTGGATGGTGCAACATTGACGCCAAAGTAGCCAAAGCGTCAGCAACCTCATTATGAATCCTTGGAATGTGTCTGAATTCTATGGCCTGAAAACGCTGGCAAAGCTCATGCAGACATTGTCGATACGGTATAAGCTTCAAGTCCCGTGTTTCCCATTCCCCTTGAATCTGGTGTACCAGTAAGTCCGAGTCACCCATGACCAAGACTTCCCGTACACCCATATCCACAGCTAATCTCAATCCCAATATACACGCCTCATATTCTGCCATGTTGTTTGTACAGTAGAAACGAAGCCGAGCTGTAACGGGGTAATGCTGACCTGTTTCCGAAATAAGTACTGCTCCTATTCCCACACCCTTCATATTTGCAGCCCCATCAAAGAAAAGTTTCCATCCCGACTTCTCAGCTTGTTCTAATTCTTCAATGTGCATTATCTCTTCATCAGGGAAATAAGTTTTCAAAGGCTCATAATCTTCATCAACGGGGTTCTCAGCCAAGTGATCGGCTAATGCCTGTGCTTTCATGGCAGTCCGTGTCACATAGACAATGTCGAACTCTGTAAGTAAGATCTGCCACTTTGCAAGCCTTCCTGTGGGCATGGGTTTCTGGAAAATATACTTCAACGGGTCCAAGCGAGATATAAGGTAAGTGGTGTAAGATGACAAGTAATGTTTCAATTTCTGTGCCACCCAAGTTAGGGCACAACATGTCCTTTCCAGATGAGTATACTTGACCTCGTAAGATGTGAACTTCTTACTGAGATAGTAGATAGCCTGCTCCTTTCTGCCCGTAACATCATGTTGCCCCAGTACACAGCCGAATGAACTGTCCATAACTGTCAGATATAGAATCAAAGGCCTCTCTGGTTCTGGTGGGACCAACACAGGTGGGTTTGACAAATACCCCTTTATCTTATCAAAAGCCTCCTGGCATTCATCAGTCCATTTGACCGCGGCATCTTTCTTTAACAATTTGAAAATTGGTTCACATGTTGCCGTGAGCTGAGCAATGAACCTGCTGATATAGTTCAGTCTTCCCAACAAACTCATCACCTCGGTTTTGTTTCTTGGAGGTGGCAATTCCTGAATAGCTTTGATCTTTGACGGGTCTAATTCAATACCTCTCCGGCTAAC
This sequence comes from Nicotiana sylvestris, assembly GCF_000393655.2. Lineage (NCBI taxonomy): Eukaryota > Viridiplantae > Streptophyta > Magnoliopsida > Solanales > Solanaceae > Nicotiana > Nicotiana sylvestris. The sequence goes on from NC_091064.1 coordinate 219,174,279, forward strand.
TATGAATCCCAACAACTTCCCAGATGGCACCCCGAAAGCACATTTCGCAGGATTGAGCTTAAGATTGTACCTGAGAAGCCTTTGAAAGAATTTTCTCAAATCTCTGACATGGTCAGATTGCTGTCTAGACTTAACGATCACATCATCCACGTATACCTCAATTTCTTTATGTATCATATCATGGAAGATAGTTGTCATGGCCCTCATATAAGTTGCCCCAGCATTTTTCAAACCAAACGGCATGACCCGATAACAATACGTTCCCCACGGCGTGATGAATGCCGTCTTTTCTGCATCTTCCTTATCCATTAGAATCTGATGATAACCCGCATAACAATCCACAAAAGAGCCAATATCATGTTTGGCACAATTGTCGATCAGTATATGGATGTTGGGCAGTGGGAAATTATCTTTTGGGCTTGCTTTGTTAAGGTCTCGATAATCGACGCACACCCTGGTCTTGCCATCTTTCTTTGGCACAGGCACGACATTGGCTAACCAAGTGGGGTACCGTGTAACCTGAATGACCCTTGCCTCAAACTGCTTGGAGATCTCTTCTTTGATCTTCACACTTATGTCTGTTTTGAACTTTCTCAACTTCTGCTTGACAGGGAGGAGTGCTGGATCAGTGGGCAATTTATGAACCACCAAATCGGTGCTTAGACCCGGCATATCATCATATGACCATGCAAAAACGTCTTTGTACTCATGCAATACTTTAATTATCTCCTCCTTGAGTTGTGGATCCAAATGAACACTTATTTTAGTTTCCCGTACATTATCTTGGTCCCCTAGATTAACTGCTTCTATGTCATTTAGGTTAGGTTTGGGTTTTTCTTCAAAGTGGCTTAATTCTTTACTAATTTCCTCATAAGCTTCATCATTATTAAAATCCATCCCATCATCACACTCGTTCTCTTGTATTATTACTTCTGAACTAGATTGGCTTTTAAAACTGGGCCGAAGATTCCTCATGCATGTCATGTCATTGATATCAGCATAAAAAGAACTGTACAAAGAAAAGAAAAGAAAATGGAAAGAGAATTAGGGACGAAGAAAATTGCATTTCATTAAACGTAAAGACAACAAGGTTTTAACTCATCCAAATGGACGGAACATAACAACTGGATTACAAACCCTGGAATAATCCAGGTGACAAAAAGGAAAACAAAACCCACTACCACGACTCCCTCCGAACTGGAAGAGGAGTAGCTTCCCAATTGCTGATGTTAGCACGTGGTCCGATGTACTGTATGTCTGCTCTGCTTGACCCTTCCCCGGCCTCAACCATGTTTACTTCAACAAATACTTTCTCAAACACCTTATCCAAATTCCCATCCGCCTCAACTAACGAACCCGATATCTTTGCCAATGACTGTTTCTTGATATTCGGCCTGACGAAGGACCTGGACAATCGAGGAATTGGTTTAGGGAGCACCCAAGCTTTCTTCTTCAATTTACGGGCCTTTCTGACATCTGCCGCTGTTGGTTTGAACCCTAACCCGAAGGTGTCCAGATTTTTGGGCAAAGACACAGGTTGAGTAATGCCCTGCAGTTCAACCCCCAAACCCTTCCCGGGCACGAACCCGTTATTCAACATTTCTGATACTACCATGACGGTAGTAGCTGACACCCTGGGACATGGCATACTTTTACCCTCAGGCAACCTGCTCACCGGAACCGTGTCGAGGATCTGATACACCCATGGCCCCTTATCATCTTCGGTCTCTATAAAGGGTACAATGGCATCATTCACGGCGCATGTGGGATCTTCCCCATGTAACACAATTTCTTGTCTGTCCCACTCGAATTTGATCATTTGGTGCAGTGTGGAGGGCACGGCTTTTGCCGCATGAATCCACGGTCGACCTAACAAAAGATTATAGGATACTGCAGCATCCAACACCTGAAATTCCATCGTGAACTCGACTGGGCCAATAGTCAATTCGAGTACAATATCCCCTACTGTGTTTGTTCCCCCTCCATCGAACCCTCGAACACAAATGCTATTTTTGCGGATTCTATCCTCATCAATCTTTAACTTGTTCAATGTGGATAACGTGCAAATATTAGCGCTCGACCCGTTATCGATTAGTGCCCGAGTAACCATTGAACCTTCACATTTGACCGTCAAATAGAGAGCCTTGTTGTGTTCTGTGCCTTCCATAGGCAATTCATCATCAGAAAATGCTATCCTGTTCACTTCAAAGATCTTGTTGGCAATTGTCTCTAAATGGTTTACTGAGATTTTGTCAGGCACATGAGCCTCATTCAATATCTTCATTAAAGCTCGGCAATGCTCATCAGAGTGAATTAATAATGACAACAACGAGATTTGGGCCGGTGTTTTTCTCAGTTGATCAACAATGGAATAATCTTGTCCTTTCATCTTTTTCAGAAACTCTTCTGCTTCCTCTTCCGTTACAGCTTTTTTAACTGGCACTGGATTGTCTTTTGCGCCCTTAGCTTTTCTCAACTCTTCAGGGGCGAAACAACGTCCTGACCGGGTCAGTCCCTGTGCTTCACAACTTTCTTCCTCAATTTCCTTTCCTTTGTATGTCACCACTACTTTGTCATATTTCCAGGGTACGGCTTTGCTATCAACCATGGGTAACTGGACTACCGGTTTTATGACAACCGGCTCTATATAGACTCCCTTCACAACCACCACGGGCGTGGATACTGACCTTGGTACCACTATCTTGACTGGCTCCTGCTTTTTCTCGGCCACAAACGGTCCCTTTCCCATTACTAGCACTGGCTTGTCTTCTACTGCTTTTAACTGAACCACTGGCCTTGCACTCACTGTCTTTTCTTTGGTTTCCGTAGAACGAATCACCATAACCACCTGCGAAGGTTTCTTAGGCTCTGCCCCCTTATGTATCAGTTCGATCATGTTGGCCTCATAATGCGCTGGTAACGGATTTTGATTGATGTTCGGGGCCTCTGGAGCCTGTACCTCAATACGACGATTATCAATGAGCTCTTGGATTGCGTTTTTCAACTTCCAACATTTTTCAGTATCGTGCCCCGGCATCCCTGAGCAATACTCGCAGCTAACAGAGTGGTCCAGGTTTCTGGGAAGAGGATTTGGTGCTTTGGATTCAACTGGGGTCAACATCCCCAACTGTTTCAATCTGTGGAAAAGAGAAGTGTAAGATTCTCCCAGCGGGGTAAATGTTTTTTTGTTTGGGGCCTTCTCATTTCTAAAAGCTTGGTTTGGGCGGAAGCTGGTTCCTGGTCTGTTAGCCCTGGGAGGTGGATAGGTGTTTTGTGGGTGTGGCTGTGTATTTTGGGGACTTGGTGTACGCCATTGCGAGTGCACTGGGGGTTGAGTGTAGGTCTGGGCATGGTGAATAGAAAATTGTGGTTCTGGTGGTGGATAATAGTGTTGCGGTGGACCATATGAGGTATATTGATAGTTTGGGTGATGGGGTCTGGGTTGGTTGTAGTAGAGTGGACGGTTATTGTGCCTGGACCAAACATTAGCTTCAACTGCAGCAACTTCTTCTTTCTTCTTCTTTCCCAGCACACCACCAGTACCGCTTTGGATGGCCTGGGTGGTTGCTTTCAAAGCCGAGTAGCTCAAGATCTTGTTAGATTTCAATCCTTCTTCAATCATGGCTCCCATCTTTACCACTTCATTAAACGACTTCCCGACAGATGTCACTAGATGACCAAAATAGGTAGGTTCCAATGTTTGCAAGAAGTAATCTACCATCTCACTTTCCCGCATGGGAGGATCAACCCTTGCAGCTTGTTCCCTCCAGCGGAAACCAAACTCTCTAAAACTTTCCCCAGGCTTCTTTTCTAGTTTCAACAATGACAGACGATCAGGGACTATTTCGAGGTTATATTGAAAATGGCCGATGAATGCCTGGGCCAAATCATCCCATGTATACCATCGGCCGGGGTCTTGCCTCGTGTACCATTCTAGCGCTGACCCGCTCAGGCTTTGCCCGAAATATGCTATCAACAACTCATCTTTTCCCCCAGCCCCTCTCATTTTGCTACAAAAACCACGCAGATGGGCTACTGGGTCACCGTGCCCCTCATATAAGTCAAACTTCGGCATTTTAAACCCCGCAGGCAACTGTACATCAGGAAAAGGGCACAAATCTTTGTATGCGACACTAACTTGGTTTCCTAAACCATGCATGTTCCTGAAGGATTGCTCCAGGCTTTTGACTTTACGAATCACCTCCTCTTGTTCTGCATTCTTAACCGGTTTCTCAACTTCTCCCGGGATTTCAAAATGGGGAGAGGAGGTATATGGCTCAGGCGCTTTGAAAGTGGGTTCGGGAGGGTAATATTGGGTGTCGTGAGCTTGGAATAGCGGCTCACTGGATGATCTATGTAGTGGAGCTGGGGGAGGTGCCACAAAGACGGGAACATTTGGTGGAGGAGGGTTTTGAGTGGGAGGTGGAGCTTGGGAATCATAAGCCTCTCTTCCCTGATAATAGTGATGGCTTGGGAAACTTGTTGAAGGACCGGGAGAGGGGTATTCCGGCGTGTGTACTGGTTGGAGGGTAGGAGTAACGGGTAGTTCTTGCCCCTTCTGGGTTCTAGCTAAGGCTATCTGCATTTCATTCATTTCTAGCCTCATTTTTTCCATTTTCTCCAGGGCTTCCTTCAGCATCTGATTGGCCGTTTTTTCTGACTCAACGCTGTTGTCTGACCCAGTCATGCTTTCTGGTATAGGACCTTTTGATCTTGTTTGATAATGGTACGGTGCCAGTACGCTCTAACAACTAACTGATATTGGAAAAACAACAAACTTGTCAGTGTTAGAGTCTTAACAGATATTGTAATTGCACGTTAGGGGGATGCAATGCTCCTAGGCATTTAATCATTTCTAACATGCTTTTGCTCTGACCTCCTGCATCATCCCAGCTTATTTTTGCTCTGACAAATATATATTCTTCTTCTTTTTTTTTAAAAAAAAAAAAATTACGGTCGAATCCTATAGAGATTGCCTACGTATCGTAACCCCGCACGAATCAGACCAGGCGTAGTTCGTGCAGATAAATGTAAAAATATGGGTGGAAATAAAATGCTCAACTTTCATTAATAAACAGACTCTTACAAACTCGACATCTTTTGTTTTGGAAAGAAACTAACAAACGCAATCTGAAAGCAAACAAAAACTCTAAGCTGCAAACATACTCAATCCGGACGTACAAAAGACTGACTCGACATGGTAGACACTCAAAGACACGGACTATGCATATTCTAGTGCTTCAAACTTAGGTATCCGCGGGGCGTCGTTCGGCCTCGCCGCGGGTCTAGGATCCAAATCCCTTTCAAGATGCTCTAACTCATTCATGGTTCGCTTCACATAGATCATCACTGCTGAGATAAAAGTAGTACGGGTCATGTCTTCACAAACCCGGCATCTCCTGACAATAGCATGAGCAATGGCTCTAATCCTGTCTTTTGTTTGCTTCTTTTCTATGAGCAAGCGTCTTATCTGATCGCTGCACGTCTTTAAAGCTCGGGAGTCTTGCAAGTGCTGGTCTTGCAGCTGTTGCACTTCTGCCTCCATTTGGGCTAACAAGTTGTAACAATGTCCGCTCTCAGTTTCGAAGTCTCTAGCCTGCCTAACCGCTCTACCTTCAAGGGCAACTACTTTTCTCTTTAAATTGGCAACAATTTTCTCATGGTCCCTCTTCAACTGATTCAAGTATTGGCGACGCTCTTCGGTTCTTGTCGCCCATTGTGCTTTGAGTTCTGCCATGACATTTTCAGCTTTTCCTAGCTCATCCCGCCATTCTCTGACTTCGCTTTCCAATCTTTTTACCAATTGTTCATCGGATCGGCTCCTCGGTTGCTTATCGATGGTTATCTTCAACTGTCGGACTTGGGCTTTAAGAGCGTCATTTTCTCTGGCTAGTCTATTCTTTTCACCTTGATCCTCGGCAACCTGTACACTGCTCTCGAATTTCAGACTCTCGACTTGTTGCTTTAATTTACCAATCTCAACCCGATAGCTTTCTTCCTTTGCTAACCAATCCCACTGCTCTTGGGACGACTTGGCGAAATCTTCGAGATGAGGTCTTTTAGCCGGTCTTCCATATGCCACGTCACCTCTGAACCATTCGTGATACCCTGGAGCAATTTCCCCTCTGACCCTATCAGACACACAAGTGTTTGCCATCAGATATTGACACTCACTCCAAATTTGACGAACCTCTTCCTCGGGGAATCGACCGTCAGGACTAATTTCGATCACTTGGGTACTTAAATCTTCATCTCTCGGTATTACTTGATATCTACCGAGTTGCCTCAGAACCCGATATGGTGCATAAGGTTGTATGCTTTTGAGTCCCATTAACAAAAAATGCGGTCGGGCTGCTGGCATATATATGACTTCCTCGACAGACAACCATCCAAGCACCCACTGTATCTGGCTAGCCTCGAGGTTCCGAAATAATAATGCCCAAGCTGTGACTCCTTCAGGTAGACCAACCCCTTTGATTCTCGTACAAAATTCCCCTATACAAGTTTTCTCAGCCGAGCCATAACTCAATAACTGAGAGCGCGGGCACAAATGCTCAATCATCCATATTTGCAACAATAAGTTACATCCCTCAAAAAATTTGCCCCCAGCTTTGCACGCAGTGAGAGCTCTGAAGATATCAGCCACAATCATAGGTGCTAAAGTGCTTTTCCCCATGGTTTGCAAAGTACTGACGACGCCTGCTATTTTCAAATCAATATTACCATCTTTCCTTGGGAATATTACGAGACCCAAAAAAGCTACCATAAATGCCACTCGCCTGTGTTTCTCCCATTTTTGTCGGCTATTTCTGCTGCAAAGCTTAAAGTCTGGATTATTGAACCCGCCCACATGTCCATATCTATCATACACGAAGCGGAAACTGCAGAAACCCTTTGCAAAATCTGGGTGATGAACTGTCCGGGGTACTTTCAAGGAATCCAGGAATCGATGTATGGTAATGGCTCTAGGAGCAATCAAGTATTTGAATCTCAATGGAGCTTGGTCACTTCCAATGTACCCCGCTATTTCTTCTATTGTTGGGGTGAGTTCAAAGTCTGAAAAATGAAACACATTATGTGCCGAATCCCAATGGGCGACCAATGCCCTGATGATATCCCCCCGAGGCTGAATGTCTAATAAATCCGGAAGGTCTTTCAAATATTTTCTCACTTCGTCTTGCCCTTCTTTGCCCAAATCATTCCACCACAATTGCAGCTCAAAAGGGATTTTGGTCATTATTGAAAAAGGCTCATTTATTGTTGTGCTCATCCTGCACATTTATTAAAGCGTTTAAGCAAAAGAAAACTTTTATTTAACTCCAAAAACTACTATCTATATTATCGACTCAAAATTAACCCTATATTTTAAATGAAGAACTCAATTCTTAATTCTAATATTTTTAGATAAAAGACCCGATATTGCGACACGGCCTTCCTGCGCCTCAGGGGCAAAAATTTTAAGGCTGTGAAGGTCAAAAATCAAAATACGACCAAAGGTGGTTGTTTATGCAAAGTCAGCCCTCCGGCGTCCCCTTCGGGAACATTCGGCTATGTCTTCATAAAACAGCGTCACCCGACTTCTTAGAAATTTGACATATATATTTTACTATTATTAGCAAAAGGGGAGGTTGGACACCACCCGACTTATTTATGGCAAAATTAAAATTCTTGACATGTTTTTTTTTTTTTTTTTTTTTTTTGGCTTTTTTTTAGCAAAAAGGGGGGTTGGACCCGATGAGGGTTGCCTACGTATCTCACATCCGGTGAGAATCAAACCCGCGTAGTTCGGGCAAATTAAACGAACTATTTTAAAACATGACTCTTTTTCATTTTTATTTCTTTCCTGGCAAGACAATCTATTTTCCTTTTCTATTTTTGAAAAAGACAAAATAACGATTTTTTTTAATAAAACAATCTATTTTTCCGGAAAATAATAATAATAATAAAAGACTCTTTTTTTTTCTATATTTTTTAGTAAAACAAAATAAAATATTTTCCTCTTTGTTTTTCTTCAAAATTTCGGCAGAGCTTCGCCAGTAATTGATCATTGATTTTTTTTTTAAAAATAATCAATTAACTCCCTAACTGATATATTCTTTTTCCCTCTTTTTTTTTTCAATTTTCCAACATTCCCGAGATTCAGAAACCGGTCAACATGCAAGTTCGAAACAAATATATGTACAGAGCAAGTAGGATGCATCAGAATGGTCTTTTCATTTCAGGTTGCTAGTCCTAGACGGACCCAACCCCTGTGTTGAGTCCCCTAAGTCAAATGTAACGTGATGCAAATAATCGTTCCTACTAGGGATCCGGCATGAGGTTTCGTTATACTAGGTTTATAACCTGGGTATATGTTCTAGACTGTGTACCCGAGCGGACAACTCGAGTCGAGGAGGGGGCAACTTACCGGGAACCAAAAGGCCATCCGGCTTCGTAACTTATCCGTCCTCTTTCTTATTTCAGGTATTGACACTAACAGAATAGGGAGCCTCGACCAGCGAGCTTCTCCCCGGAGGTAAGAAGAGAAGGGTTTCGGCACAGTTTATATACAGTTCAGATAATATCAAAGCGGTAAAAGACAACATTTAGTATGTTATGTCAGAACATGCAATATATATCAGATAATAAAGCCAAATATAACAATTATTCTAAGCTCGAATTCTTGAACCCTGAACTAGTGGTTCTGGGTTATCTTCCCCAGCAGAGTCGCCAGAGCTGTCACACCTCCTTTTTCCGCCCTCGCGGGGGTACAGGAGTTTTTTCCAATTAAAGGACAGTCGAAACGGGATTTATTTCTTTATTTCAGAGTCGCCACTTGGGAGATTTAGGGTGTCCCAAGTCACCTATTTTAATCCCGAATCGAGGAAAAGAATGACTCTGTATTACAGTCTGCGCACCAGAAATCCGGATAAGGAATTCTGTTAACCCGGGAGAAGGTGTTAGGCATTCCCGAGTTCCGTGGTTCTAGCACGGTCGCTTAACTGTTATATTCGGCTTGATTATCTAATATAATACGTATTATAAACTTATGTGCAAATTTTATCCCTTAGCCGCTTTTATTATTCTTTTTATTTATTGTTATTATTTTACGAAAAATTGCAACATTGTGAAAACGTATTTCAAATCACGTCGCAATCAATTGCACCCGTGGTTATCGACACATTTCGACTCCGTTGAGATTTAGATTTGGGTTACATAAATGCACACCCGTATTTAAGGAAATAACATTATTAAATACGCGCCTAGAGCGACTAGCGTGTCATTATTTTGGGTAGGGCCGTGAAATTTGCTAAAACGGCTCCTCCCTAATTCTAAGCAATTAACTGTACATTTATTGAGGGCCCCGAAATCTATACATTTCATTAAGCGAGGCTCATCTCATTTATTTTAAATGGACAAATCTTAAAGCGACTACATTTTTTCTATAAAAATTAGTCTCTAAAATAAAGAAAGAAAAATCCTAATTAATTACTAGCTTTTATAATTTTAAGAAAACATGACATGCTAATTGCTTGGTTAATACAAATATTGATGAAAAAAAAAATTTACTCTTAATTTCGAAATTTTAAATAAAATAAAAATTCAACAACTAATATTCAAAATAAACAAATATAGCTAGATTAAAACTCAGCATTGTTATTATTTTTTAAAAAAAATATTATTGAGATTAATTATTCACAATCATTTGAAACTAGATTTAACCATAATTACTAAAGCTTATTAGAAAGTTTATTAGACTTAAACGTTCTTCTAATCTTGCTTAAGCTCAAGTCATGCCTTAATGCCTAATTTACGATGTTTAATTTAAATTCATGTTTTAACTAAATTTAGCTACTTGTTCATGATCAACCTACAATCTTGAAGCCTTCATAGCTAGTGAATTAACCTGTTTTGCCGAACTGATTTATTACAGACTAACTTATGATATTATTTTCTTATTCCAGCTATTATTTAGTAATTCATGAAATAGCTTAAATACAATCAACAAAAGAAACAAAGAAAAAAAAACGAAATTAAAACTTCAAATTTTCATTCTTCATATGTATTCATGCTTCATATTTCGGATTACAATAACCAGCTTTTCAGTTGTGTACCTGATATTGGAAGCAAAAGAAAATGAATATGAGTATCAGCAGCAGCAGTAAAATCAGTACAACACAGCAACAATAGCCCAGCAACAGTAACAAACCAGTGGAGTAGTAATCCAAAAAAAAACAAAATCTTCCAGCTTTGATGAAACAACAATTAATTCTGATTTCAAACAACAAAAGAAAGCAGAATATTTTTTTAGTTTTTTTTATTTTGAAATCTTAAATATTTTTCGGAATTTTCTATCTCTTAAATGTTCAGCCCTTTTCTCTCTCTTATTTTCAGATTTGTTTCTCTCTCTCGTATCTGTGTATTTTTTTTTCTCTATCTCTCTCTGTATTCTTTTTTTGATTTCAAGACTTCACATATATAACCCCTCCCATAAACCTTTCAATTAATTAAAATCAATACTTTTTCTCTACCCAACCCATTATCTTCCCACTCATTCCCATTACATTAAATAAACATATCACACCACCCCATTTCATTTTGTCCCCCATGCTTCATTTAAAATAATGCAAGATTCCCCTTTAAATTAAATCTTGTCCCCCCTTTATATTAAATAATCATATCACAACCCACCCCATTTCATTTTGTCCCCCATGCTTCAAATAAACAATTACAAAATGTACAATTCCTAAACTACCCCTTCCGACCTTACTGAAATTACCAAACTACCCCTGAACGTATTACAAATTTACCAAACTACCCATCAGCTATAACACATCAATTAATCAAACTTAACCAAAATATAGACAATATGATCAATTTCTAACAATGTTCAAACAACAATATGAACACGGATGAACATCATAACAACAATATCACATGAACATGATTTTAACAACATTTCAACAACAAATCTCATGAACACAAATTGAACAACCAAGAACAACTAAAATTTGATTGAACAATATTTTTAGCAACAACAAACCTATTTTTCGGATTTAAACAACAACAACAATCAAACAAGTATATTTAGATTCTTAAATTCAATAATATTGAACTTAACATCAACTCTAACAACATTACAACAAACAATTCTTATATTAAACTTTAAACAAGATTATGAGACCAATTCAAGAAATAATCACAAATGATAAACAAGAAATAAGAAAATCAAACTATACAAATTTCGGATTCAAGATCAATCAAACAAAGTATGAACATGAATGAAAAGATTCAACCACAATAACAAACTTTATTCAAATTTCGAATTGAACTTAAACAAAACAAATAAACATATTCAAATCACTAATCTTCAAATAATCAATTAATCTTTCTTAATTAAATCCAACAAAAAAAAATATAACAAAGATACATGATCATGAATGAAATCTATATTAAACAAACAACGGATTCAAGCGATTTAAACTAAATCTAACAATATTAAACCTAAACTAACAATTCCTTTTTTGCAAAAATTAAATTAACATGAAATAAACTGAAAATCAATTAATTAAATTTTCATTTGAATCTGAAAATTAAACCAACCAAACATATAAACAAACTAAAAAAAATTATTTCAATGATGAACAAACAAAACAAGAATTGAATCATTTATCGATTTTGGATCCGAAAAATATCAAACAAATTACGGGCAAAAAATGAAACTCAAAAACCCACTAACCGGATCGAAACAATGACGAACTTGAACGGAAACAAATCTGCCCGGAAACAAATATCGCACCAAAATCATTTGACGCCGAAGACGATCACGAACGGACAAACGAAGAGCTTGAAGGAGAGGTAGCAGACAACCGTGAAAGCGATGCCGGACGGGGCAGCAGCAACGCAAAACGTGAGCAGCAGTAGATGCTGGACGAAGCAGTCACGCAGCATCATGAAGTGAGGAAGAAGAAGAAGCAACGATCAACGTGAACTTGAAGAAGAAGAAACACTCGCGATCTTGAAGAAGAAGAAGAAACACGGGCGGCGGGTGTGTGTGTGTTGTGTTGCCGTGGTTGTGTGTGTGTATGTGAAGGAGAAGAGGTGGGGGAAGGGCAGCCATGGATGGGGTGTTTGGATGCTTGAAGAAGAAGAAGAAAAGAGAGAAAGAGAAAGGGGGGGGGGCGGATGAGAGAGGGGTTTTTAGGGTTTTCTTCCTTTTCTTTTTTTTTGTTTTGTTTTGTTTTGCTTTGTTTTTTTTTTGAAATGCAAGATAGGGGGTGTTGGGTTATGGACCGGGTTGACCCGGTTTGAAATGGACTGGGTCGTTTGGGAAGATTGGGCCATTTTTTGGGCCTGTGGCTTGAAATCGAAGAAGAGGCCCAATTCCGACTTTCTTTATATTTTCGCTCTCTTTTCTTCTTTTTATTTCTCTAAAACTAAATTATAAAAATACTTAAATTATTATTAAGAACTAAATTAAGTTATAAAAGCGCAAATTAACTTCCAATAACAATTAACGCACAATTAAGTAATAATTAAGCATAAAATTGTATATTTGGACATTAAATGCTAAAAATGCAAACGATGCCTATTTTTGTAAATTTTTATTTTTTTGTAAACAAACTTAATTACTAACAAATTATAGAATTAAATCCTACATACAAAATGCGACATATTTTTGTATTTTTTATTAATTTAGCAAATAAACATGCACAGACAAATACAAATAATTATTCAAAATATCACAAAATATCACAAAATTGCACACCAAGGAAAATTATTTTATTTTTGAATTTTTGGGAGTAATTCTCATATTGAGCAAAAATCACGTGCTTACACTCATCTCTTTTGTACAACTCATCTTTCATTTTTTCTACATTTTCTTCTAAAGTGGTTGTGTGTGATCAACTGTTTTTTACCTGTTTCTCCATTCAGATCTTTCCTTCTTCCATTCAATTTCCCATTGAGGGAAGTTCTTGATTGGTGATTAGTCTTCCGACACTTGTAGCATCCTTCATTGGTTTGCTTTTTAGGGACCTTGGGCTTGTTGTAGCTTTCACATTTTGAAGGACCCTTTCCTCTCCTTAGCTACTTCTTGAAGTCTTTTGTGATCATAGTCATTTCATCATCTTCTAGATCAGAATTTTCAGTGATTCTGAGTGCCAGACTCCTTTCCTTCTTAGATACATCCATCTTCATGGTTTGCCTCCTAAGTTCATAAACAGTAAGATTTTAAATTAACTCATCCAATAGGAGGGTAGAAATGTTCTTTGATTCCTGAATGACGGTGATTTTGCTCTCCCAAGTAACAGGCAGAACCCTTGTCAAAATCTTTTCAACTCTGTCTTCTTCAGGAATAATCCTTCCAAGAGACTTCAGTTTATTTGTCAATGTAGTGAACCTTGTGTACATCTCTTGAATGGTTTCACCTTCCTTCATGGTAAAATTATCATATTGAGAATGCATTAGAGTTCATCTGGACCTCTTCACTTGAGGTGTTCCTTCATGGGCCACTTGTAAAGTGTCCCAAATTTCTTTAGTAGTGGTATAGCTTTGGACTCTAATATACTCATCTGGACCAAGTCCACAAACAAGCCATTTATTGGCTTTGGCATTCTTCTCCCATTTTCTCAAGTCTTCAGCAGTGCAGTCAGCTCTTGTCTTTGGCACATCTACTCCTTCAACATTTTTGTTCAACGTAGCCAATAGAACATCGGTGACAATGTCCCATAGCTCATAATCTTCTCCTATGATGTGATCTCTCATCCCGTTTTCCACCAAGAGTAGTGTCGATGCCCCCTTTTCCTCTAACTGTAGGGCCAGAAATTGGGTATACGACATTGGGAGGACAACTCTATTCCCTTTCGAGAATTGGGTTTGGAAGTTGAAGAGTCGCCACCTAATGATTATAGTGTATTAGGACACTTTAAGAAGGATTTGAGATGAAGAGACCAAAGATTAGGGTAAGTGCTAGAAATTATCCCGAGGGGAAGGTGTTAGGCACCGCTCAAGATCCACTAGTGTGGTTCCCGACCATGTTGCAATTGTGACTTTACAAGTAAACAATCAAGGCTCAAATAAGGATTCGCACATAAGATTGCGACCAAGTTGAAAATTTCAAAGATAAGTAGAGAGGGCAGAAATTCAAGAAAAAAGAGATTTGAACAGTTTTACAAGAAGAGATGAAAACAAATAAAGGGAGAGGAGTCCTAAGTTTATAATTAATATGGATCACTTCAATGCAGTACCCAGCGATCACTCCTCAGAAGAGGTGTCGCACGTGATATTAGCTCATCGGTCATCATATCCATATCTACCCTTCCCACCACGTCAAGGTATTTAAACGCGATCAGTCTCATTTACTTATTGCATGCTAGTACCTGTCCCAACCTACCAGTCCCGGGGTATCAGGACTTCTAATCCTAAAGGGGAAGGAAAGGAATATAGGCATATATGGGGTTCAAAGGTTAAAATTCTAATTGCGGCATACAAAACAAGTAACAAATATAAGGATGAACAAAACAAATAGGTAAGGCTCAAGTAAACCCCTTAATCAAACAAACACTTGGTTTAGCATGTCTTAGCATATACTGATTTGGTCTTAAGTTAAAAAATTAAGCGGCGAGCGGACTAGTTCAACACATACATTTAGACAGAAAGTCTACATTAGGCAACTCGTATCCGATTGTCAGAGATTAAGGTATTTCAAGCGAGTGATTTAAAAGGTACTGATTTCAGGAAAAAGTAGTCTAATGCAGAGGAGTTTTGAAAAGAAAGTACGGACTGTAGTAAAAATAAAATACAGAAATGGTTGTGAAAGAGTTTCAGAGATAGAAATATCCAAGGAAAGGGTAAGTTGCAACTGTTTTAAAAGACAATTTCAGGGTCTGAGTAAAACGTTTAGACAGAATGTTTAGAAAGAAACTGTTTCAGAAAAAAATGTCGATTTGAGGGATTTAAAAGCATACTGAGTCAAGAGAGTTTTTGTCAAAGAATTAAGACTTCTGAAATCGTTGATGTATTAAGACGTTAAGGACCAGTTAATAGATTATTGTTACTTTAAGCGAATCAGACGAGTTTGATGCTGATCCTATAGGCATGATATCTATTTTGATTTTTTTAAAACCTGTTATTGAACTTGTAAAAGATGATTGGGTTAATTAACCCTATAGTTTGCCTAATGCATATGCATTCCTTATAGGCATGATCTCTATATGAATTGATTACATGAACGTTAAGTCCTATAGGCATGATTTCTATGTGATTTGTAACACAATGAAGCGTTAACCCTATAGGCATGGTCTCTAGGTGATGTGGAACCAGAAATATTGAACAGCCCTATAGGCAGGATTTCTAAAAAAAATTACAATCCTAAAGCATGGTTTCTACCCCTACTGATGCAAGAATGTAAAACCCCTCCCACACCCTTTTACAATATTCCCCAAATCCTTTATACAAATTATTACAGACCAAAAGAAAGAAAATAAATACATTAAAAACTAACAGCTAGATCTGAGTACCCTAATTCAATCTTAATGTCCAACAACATGTGATTAACCAATTCTGAATTTCCAAAGCCTTCTCTTTATCCAAAGTGTTTCAAAGTTCCAAAGAATCTCAAGGATTCCCGGCATTGCTTACACTCAGGATACCATTTAGAATTAGAAGTGCAGTGCGGAATAGTCAGCCCTCAGGCCTCCAAGTTCAGTGGGAGCTCAAGGGTCCCAAAACATGGCTTACCAGAGAGGGGCAGAACTTAGAACTAGGAATCAATGCAAAGTGAAATAGGGATTGGGGAGCCATAGCAAATGGTGGTCATACCCAGCCATAGGTGTTGACTGACACACCCCTGACCATTTGTTTGGTCCAAACAAGTTAAGAGCAATCCTTAGAGGTCAGACCTGAGTCTAGATGGTGATTAGGACACCACCAGACCCAAATCAGGCTCAGCATATACATGGGAAAAGGGAAGTGAGAATTGATTAGAGTAAAAGGTTCAAAAGAACCTAGTTCAAAGTCATTGGCAGCAATAACAGAGTGCTGTCATGGCTAGAACCGTACTCTCATACAAAGGGGTAAAAGTAAGGGATTCACATGAGAAGAGCACATACAGAGTTGCAGAAACATAAGGAAAGACAGCATAACAGACTAAGATGCAAACACATGGTAGAAGAGAGAGTATGACAGGCTAGGAAATAAACACATAGTTAAGGGGGCATTATTTAACTAAGAATGACATACCAGTTGCAAGTACTAGAATAGGAGAATAACAAAAGCAAGTAAACAGTCAGAAGTCAGCAGGAGCAAAATCGAGTCTTCAGCAAATACTTGAGAGTTCAAAGAGAACACAAGAATGTTTCAGAACATAGAAAGAGAAGAGGAGCAAAGTGCTCAATACTAGAAGTTGAGAAAGTAGTAGTAGAGAAAAGTTCGAAGTCTTTCTGTGTCTCTCCTTTTTAAGTGCAGAAGGGGTAGCCCCTTTTATAGTGCAGGAGACAAGTGAGAAGAAGGTAAGAAAATAATTTTGAAAGTCAATCACACAGATTTCCCTTCAGCCAAGGGATTGATTTCAAACGGGCATGACAAATAAGGAAATGATTTTGATTTTAAATATTTTCTAAGGCAGTATAACAGGGGTAAATACATGAAAATCCATTTAAGGAAATAGTTCAACATTACACGGTTTGGGCTAAATAAGGGAAAGCAATCAATCACAACCAGTGAAAATTAAGGTTTGAGCCTTGGCATGAATGGATCCAACCAAGAAGAGGTGACGAAAAACTTAATTTGAGGAAAATCATTGACAATCAATCATACCCTTTTGAAAAGGGACTCCGAATCAATCACACGCTGGCCAAAGGCCTTTTGATAGAAGAGAAAGTCATATAAAAACCATACCGATACAAGAGAGAGTTGTTGCAACACTAGCAAAGAAATCAGAGTAGCAAGGAAAGTTAGGTTCATAGACTCAAAGGGAGTCTTTGAAAGAGGGTCAGGGTTCTGAATGGAACCCTAGCCCAAGCACACAGCCAAACTTGTCAAAAACCTCAAACACTAGGGTTTTCTGACTCAAATCAGATACATAGGCGAATAATAATAAGTAGAATAGGCTCAATAACCTCTATCAGAAACTCATGAGAGAATAAGCAGACAGAGAGAACAACAAGCTTGAAACACAGGAAATACATTTAGGCAAAGCTTTGTTGCTTAAACAAGTTCAGGAGAGACAAGCAATACAGGTTTAGGAACACAGTAGAAGAATCATGCTTAGGGCTTTAAACAAAAAAAATCCAGTGAAGGCAGACAAGGAGAAAAGGCTCAGTAAAAAATATAGTAGAGGGATATGCGAGGGAGACACATAAAGCATGCTTATAGAAACCAGTAGGAGAAAGAACAAAACACAAAACAGAAGAACATGCGTAATAACGACAAAACACAAGAACATAGAAGAAGACATGCGAGGAAAGAACATAAGACATAAGCGAAAAACTCGTAAGAAACATGGCATATATGGATTCATACAAAGAAAAGAAGAAGGGGAAGAGACAGGAGTCGTTTTAAGATTTTTGAAAACCCTAAATCGAACAGACTAGTTTTAAAAAAGAAAAATTGGGGAAAAGTTTTAAAAACTTCGAGTATAACACAGATTTACCACAGATCTAAGAAAATAAAAGAAAAAGGAACCTCGAACAACTTTAGGGTTTCTCAGAAACCCTAGAAACAAGAAGGCTTGGAAAGGGTCTGGTCTCGAACAGGTCTGAGCTGTAGTTATGCTTTTTAAGGCTCGAACACGTCGGAACGGAGCCGGAGAGGCTATAGGACCTCAAATCTGTGGAGGATCTGAACGGGCATTGTTGAGGTCTAACCTCGAAGTCTCGAACAACCATGATTTGGGGGTGAAGGGAGGTGAGCATAGCCCGTCCATGGCCTGAGAAGCCATGGACTCTGGTGAGATTTGGTCGGAGAAGACGAGGAGGACGGCTAGGGTTTTTAAGTGTTAGAGAGAGTTTGAGAGAAAGGGAGGGTTTGAGGGCAGCGGTCGAAGAGAAATGAAAGATAGGGTTAGGTCGTTCGAAATTAAAAGGAAAGGAGGGATGAGGGCCGTTGATCAAAATGATCAACGACCAGGATCTGAAGATACAATGGACGGGTTTAGTTAATGGGTCAGGGGTCGGGTTAAATTTGAATTGGGCTGGTCCAATTTGGGCTTGAAATTGGCTAAGATTGAGATGGAATTGTGGTTAAAATTGAAACGAATTGAGGCTAAAATTGAAATAGCCAGTTTTCCCCTATTATTTTATAAAAATAGTAAAAATGTTTTAAAAGAAAATTAAAGGTACTGAGTTAATAAATAATATGTAAACCTTAATTTAAAATATTGGGATCAATTTATATTTAAGAAAAATGCTATTAAATCTTAAAGAGGCTAGCATGACAATTACATGCAATTTAGTTTTAAAATACCAAACGAATTTGTAAAAATATGCAAAAATCATGCCAAATATATTTGAGGTAATTATGAGAATAAATTTTCCAAAATGGCAAGTTTTGGGATTAACTATTGGGTATGATGTAAAAATAGGCCGTAAATTGATTTAAAATCATTAAAAATGCCAAAACCCTTTGGGGTGCTCATATATGCACATATATGTCATTTTGAAAATATATAGGGAAAAATTGGGTGTCAACAACTGCCCCTCTTTACCCGAGGAGGATGAAAGAGTTGTCGGGTAAAGACAAGATGGCCAATTTTGACCGGATCGGCGATTGAAAAGCGTTTTAACCAAGATCTGGATTCGGAGCCGCCTACATATCCCTGATTTTATCGGAATCATGCCATATGTAGTTCAGGAACCATTGATGGAGTGTGTTGAATGGGGGTTCGAAAAGAACAGACGTGATGATTAGATTTGGAGTCGGACAGATTGTGGAGAACCGGAACGGGATCGCTCCTGTTGAGATGGCCGTTTGCTAGCCGGTGTACCTGCAAGTGAGCAATGTATCGTGTATTGTGCATAATTTAAACATGATGCAAGTTCCTATTGGACCATGGATGTTGTCTTCGGACGGTTAGGATGACGTCCTCGGACTATGATGTCCTAGGCCCTAAAGAGCATAAAAGTAAAGATTCGCAGGCCATGAAATGGTGTTCTCGATCTATGCCGATGGTGCCTACGAACTATGACACCTTTGAATAAGTTGGCGATCTTTCAGCCCATGAGAAGGTGGCAATTTTTCAGCCAAATGAATGCAAAGGGTGACAATCTTTTAGCCAAAGCGAGAATTTAAATGCAGGTGGCGATATTTAAGCCGTTCAAAAAATAAAGTGGCGATGTTTCGGCCATGCAAGATGGATACAATGCTTAGTCTCGTAAGGCAGAAGAGTAGCCTTATGCAGAATGGAAGTAGAGCTTAACATCGAAAGGCAGATAAGTAGCCTTATGAAAAAATGCAGATGGAGACAGAGGTTAGTCTCGAAAGGCAGATAAGTAGCCTTATGCAGGATGGAGGTAGAGCTTAACCTCGAAAGGCAGATATGTAGCCTTATTCAAAATGCAGATGGAGACAGAGCTTAGTCTCGAAAGGCAGATAAGTAGCGTTATGCAGGATGGAGGTAGAGCTTAACCTCGAAATTCAGATAAGTAGCCTTATGCGAAATGCAGATGGAGACTGAGCTTAGTCTCGAAAGGCAGATAAGTAGCCTTATGCAGGATGAAGGTAGAGCTTAACCTCGAAAGGCAGATAAGTAGCCTTATGCGAAATGCAGATGGAGGTAGAGCTTAACCTCGGAAGGCAGAAAGGTAGCCTTATGCAGGATGGAGGTAGAGCTTAACCTCGAAAGGCAGATAAGTAGCCTTATGCGAAATGCAGATGGAGATAGAGCTTAGTCTCGAAAGGTAGATAAGTAGCCTTATGCAGGATGGAGGTAGAGCTTAACCTCGAAAGGCAGATAAGTAGCCTTATGCGAAATGCAGATGGAGGTAGAGCTTAACCTCGAAAGGCAGAAAGGTAGCCTTATGCAATGCAGGGAAATGCGGATGGAGACAATGCTTAGTCTCGAAAGGCAGATAAGTAGCCTTATGCGATGCAGATGGAGGTAGAGCTTAACCTCAAAAGGCAGAAAGGTAGCCTTGTGCAAGAATGCAGATGGAGACAGAGCTTAGTCTCGAAAGGCAGATAAGTAGCCTTATGCAGGATGGAGGTAGAGTTTAACCTAGAAAGGCAGATAAGTAGCCTTATGCAGTGCAAGAATGTAAAAGGATGATCAGTAGTAAGATCTCTTAGCTGATAGCCGATTACGACAATATGACTGCTGGGGAGATTGGGTACGGATAGCAATTGCGGGCAAGTGATGATTCTGAGAAGTTGCATCCTTGGGAAAGTATGCGTACATAAATATACCTGACGATATTGCAAGTCGAGTGCCTGCATCCAAAGAAAATCATGAGTTTTGTAAGGGGAAAGGTTAGTTCGTATTTCCCGGGCTCTTGACATTGTGTCTCATTGGGGTAGCATCGCTAAACAACAATAATTCGGATAATAGTTATGCATGATTTAGTAAATATAACGTATATAATCAGAAATAGTTTTCTTTAGATAAACCAACGACTGCGACGTGGTTCAGGACATTGAAACCTCTTTTCTCCGGAATTTTGAGGGTCCTCCTCAAAATTCTGCCCTAGTTTGCTGATCGGGCATTTCTGACGGCTGTGCTAAATGACTAAAAAACATCTTTGGAATTTTGAGGGTTCTCCTCAAAATTCTGCCCCAGTTTGCTGGGCTGGCGCTTCTGGCGATGCGTGAACTAAAATTAACCTCGGAATTTTGAGGGCCCTCCTCAAAATTCTGCCCCGGCTCCAATAGCGGAGGAAAATGGAATTTTTATTAAATTATGACCGAACCCATAGGGCTGCCTACGTATCCCCTCTTAAACGGGAATCAGGTCAGGCGTAGTTCAAATTACATCATTAAGGGAATCAATAGTGTTTACACATAATATTGTTTCACTACATCTGAATTGGTTGGCTTTGGGCAGACCTCTCCATCCATCTCCGCAAGAATAATGGCTTCTCTAGTTAGAACCCGGTGAACCATGTACGGACCCTGCCAATTAGGAGAGAACTTCCCCTTGGCCTCATCTTGATGTGGGAAGATTTTCTTCAACACCAGTTGCCCCGGTGTAAACTTCTTTGGCTTAACCCTTTTGTTGAAGGCTCTGTACATTCTGTTCTGATACAACTGATCGTGGCAAACCACATTCATCCTTTTCCCATCTATAAGGGCTAACTGCTCGTAGCGACCTTTTACCCATTCTGCATCATCCAATTCTACTTCTTGTATGATCCATAAGGAGGGGATTTCTACCTCGGTGGGGATGACCGCCTCTGTACCATAAATCAACATGTAGGGATTTGCTCCGGTTGATATGCGGACTGTAGTGCGGTATCCCAATAAGGCGAATGATAACTTCTTATGCCATTGTTTGTGCCTTTCAACCATCTTCCTTAGCATCTTCTTGATATTCTTGTTGGCAGCTTCCACAACTCCATTCATCTGAGGCCTGTAGGCTGTAGAGTTCTTGTATTTGACCTTGAAAGTTTCACACATTGCTTTCATCAAGTCGTTGTTGAGATTCGAACCATTATCGGTGATGATTGATTTCGGAACCCCGAGCTGACAAACAATGCGGCCGCGGACGAAACCCGCCACAACTTTCTTAGTGACCGCCTTGTATGATGCTGCTTTGACCCATTTGGTAAAATAATCGATTGCCACTAGGATGAACCTATGCTCATTCGATGCGACAGGCTCGATAGGTCCGATAACATCCATTCCCCAAGCGACGAATGGCCATGGTGAGCTTATGACAGTAAGCTCATTTGGAGGCGCCTTTATCATATCTGCATGTATCTGACAGTGATGGCATTTGCGAACATACTGGATACAGTCTATTTCCATAGTCATCCAAAAATACCCTGCTCAGAGTATCTTCTTTGCCAAAACAAAACCATTCATGTGCGGTTCGCAGGTCCCTGCGTGCACCTCATCCAATAGTTTGGTTGCTTCTTTTGCATCGACACACCTTAACAAACCCAAATCGGGAGTCCTCTTGTACATGATTCCTCCGCTGTGAAAGAAATTGTTGGATAACCTCCAAAGTGTGCACTTCTGAGTAGCATTGGCAAGTCCCGGATATTCCCCTGTTGTCAAGTACTCCTTGATGTCATGGAACCATGGTTTCCCATCCGCTTCTTCCTCAACGTGGGCACAATAAGCTGGCTGATCATGAATCTTTACTGGGATGAAGTCAATGAAATTTGTATCTGGATGCTGAATCATGGACGATAAAGTAGCTAATCCATCAGCAAACTCGTTCTGGATTCTGGGGACGTGCTGAAATTCTGTCTTTGTGAACCTTTTCCTTAACTCATGTATGTGATGCAAGTAGGGGAGTATTTTAGAGTTCTTGGTTGCCCACTCTCCTCAAACCTGATGTATGAGCAAGTCCAAATCCCCGATCACTAGCAACTTCTGAACATTCATGTCAATGGCCACTTTGAGCCCCAAGACACAAGCTTCGTACTCGGCCATATTGTTGGTGCAAGGGAACCTGAGCTTGGCAGATACCGGGTAATGCTGACCGGTTTCTGACACTAGGATTGCTCCTATGCCAACTCCTTTGAAGTTTGCTGCTCCGTCGAAAAACAACCTCCAACCATCATAGGATTCTGCAATATCTTCTCCTATGAAAGATACCTCTTCATCGGGAAAATACGTTTTTAGGGGCTCATATTCTCCGTCTACGGGATTCTCGGCGAGATGGTCCACCAAGGCTTGCCCTTTGATTGCTTTCTAGGTCACGTAAACAATGTCGAATTCACTTAGCAGGATCTGCCATTTGGCGAGCTTGCCAGTGGGCATGGGCTTCTGGAAGATATACTTCGGAGGGTCCATTCTGGATATGAGATAAGTAGTGTAAGCACAGAAGTAATGCCTCAACTTCTGCGCGACCCAAGTGAGAGCATAACAAATGCGTTATAAAAGAGAATACCGGGCCTTGTACGGTGTGAACTTCTTACTGAGATAGTAAATGGCTTGCTCCTTTCTCCCTGTTTCATCATGTTGTCCTAAAACACAACCGAATGCTCTATGCTCTATCTGATACCACAAGGTAAAGCAATAGGGGCCTTCGTGGCTCAGGCAGAATTAAGACCGGCGGCGTTGATAGGTATTCCTTGATTCTATCAAAAGCTTTCTGACAATCTTCAGTCCATTTGGTAGTAGCGTCCTTCTTCAACATTTTGAAGATTGGTTCACAAATGACCGTGGATTGAGCTATGAACCGGCTGATATAGTTGAGTCTTCCCAGGAAACTCATCACATCCTTCTTGTTCTTTGGCGGTGGTAATTCTTGGATAGCTTTGACCTTCGATGGATCCAATTCTATTCCTCGACGGCTCACGATGAAACCCAATAATTTTCCAGCAGGAACCCCGAATGCATACTTGGCAGGATTCAGTTTCAGATTGTACCTCCTCAGTGTGTTGAAGAACTTTTTTAGATCTGCCATGTGATCCCTGGCTTTATTGGATTTGATGATGACATCATCCACATATACCTCGATCTCCTTGTGTATCATGTCAAGAAAGATGGTAGTCACGACTCTCATATAGGTGGCCCCAACATTCTTCAATCCAAACGACATCATTCTGTAGCAATACATCCCCCACGACGTGATGAACACCGTTTTCTATGCATATTCTTCATCCATCCATATCTGATGGTATCCATCAAAACAATTAATGAACGACTGCAGCTCATTCTTGGCACAGTTGTCAATCAAGATGTGTATATTCGGTAAAGGGAAGTCATCCTTGGGATTGGCCCGGTTGAGATCCCGGTAGTTGACGCAGATTCTAACCTTCCCATCTTTCTTTGATACTGGCTCGATGTTGGCTAACCATGTCGGATACTCTACCACTCTGAGAACCTTGGCTTTGACTTGCTTGGTAACCTCTTCTTTGATTTTCAAACTCATGTCGGGTTTGAATTTCCTGAGCTTCTGCTTTACCGGTGGGCATGTCGGGTCTGTTGGCAATTTGTGAGCTACAATGGATGTGCTGAGACCGGTCATATCATCATATGACCAGGCGAATATGTCTTCATATTCCTTTAGGAACTCCTTGTACTCTTTCTTTTCTGATGGTGGCAGGTGAACGCTGATGCGTGTTTCTTTGACATTATCTGCATCTCCCAGATTAACGACCTCAGTTTCATCCAAGTTAGACTTAGGCCTATTTTCAAAATTCTCAACTCCTCTAACAATCTCTTCCGGTATATCATCCTCTTCTGAGTCCGTATCCGTTTGTTGCGTTGTCTCGTTGCAAGTCACAATCGTTGGTTTATCGTCAAGGAAAGTAATAGTAATGCTGTGTAAAATAAAGTGAATGATAGGAAAATAATAAGAGCGAGATATATAATAAACTGAAATGCTTCGATTAGATTCATAATTGTATTGAATGTCATAGCTCTTTTCAAAATTAAAGACAGTGCGGAAATAAAATCAGCTAGTAAAAAGTAAGAATGTGATGCATGGTGCTTTTGTTTAGCCTTGCTACCCCGAAGCTTTCCGGTCCCTGGTGGTCCTGACTGACCAATTGGTGAGGCGTTCCCTCGGTTCATAGCTTGTATAGAAGGGCCTTCCTCCCCTTCCTCCTCGAAAATAACACTGTAATCAATATCATCATCATCCAGGAATAGATTCTTCATAGCTGCCAATGCTTCATCTTCCTCCGACCCATATGTAGTATCCGTCGGCTGGAAAGTTTGCTCTAGGTGAGGTATCGGGTGCTCTAGTGGGTAGTAAGGACCGCGCCATGGTGGCGACCAGTGATTGAACTCCTCCCAAGTGTACTCATACCCCAAACCAAATGTAGTACCATGTTTCTTCAGTTTGATGGGTTTGGGGATTCCCTAGAGGTTTTTGCCGAGTCCCTTCCCAGGTTCGTACCCACACCAATTCAGGATACTTTCGATCTTGTTATCCTACCATTTATCCTTGTCTACAGCGTTGACTCGCTCGATGCGGTGGTATGTTTTTCTGCCTATTCTTCTCCTGCCTCCGATCATCGGGATGGTTTGGCGACTGTATATAGGGTTACTACCGTTGCCATGAATGATCACTTCCTGATGATTCCATTCAAATTTTACAGCTTGGTGCAAGGTTGATGCCACAGCCCCAGCGGTGTGGATCTAGGGTCGTCCTAGCAATAAATTGTAGGATGCCGGGACGTATATAACTTGAAAGTCCACATCGAACTAGGTAGGTCCCATCTGCAAGTATAGGCTAATTTCCCCAATGGTGGATCTTTAGGACCCATCAAAAGCTTTAACATTGATTTCTCCATCTTTTATTTCGTGCAAACCTTTCCCCAATGTCCTGAGATTTATTAGTGGACAAATGTTAAGGCTGGATCCTCCATTAACCAAGATTCTGGTGATGAAATAATCTTCGCATTGCATGGTGATATGCAACGCCTTGTTGTGACTCAGTCCTTCTGTGGTAACTCATCTTCGTAGAAGGTGATCTTGTGGCTTTCCAGCACTTGTCCTACCATATTCGCCATCTCGCCTCCCGTTATGTTGCTGGGAACATAAGCTTCACTCAATATTTTCATCAAGGCATTTTTGTGTGCCTCAGAGCTTTGCAAAAGAGACAGGATGGAAATCTGCGCTGGTGTTTTGTTCAGTTGTTCAATGACCGAGTATTCTTTGGCCTTTATCTTTCTCCAAAGGTCATCGAGTCCAGTTTCGACAGAACGTCCAGAGGCTTGCTTACTGGACTCAGCTAAATGTTCCGGAGTGTATATCCTACCGGTTCTGGTCATGCCCTGTGCGGCGATCGCTTCTCTAGTATGCGTTTTCCCTTTTCTCCTAGCTTCCGTTTTGTAATCCCAAGGTATGGAATTTGAATTGAATGGAGTCACTTCTGTCATGGAAACTGGAATAGGCATCCTCGGGGTAACACAACAACTTCAAACGGTGCAGGTGCTTTTGGGATCCCAAACTCAACCTCAATTGTCCTCGGCGCCTTTGCAGGAGGTGCCTCGAACTCGAGCAGTACAGATACATTTATCTCATCGCCCTCAGAAGGCTGGATCTAAACAATAAATGGGATTGAGGGTGACCGTCGGATTCTTAGGCTCATCTCCTTCAGCAATCAACCCGATTGACCCTTTGAGGTCCCAATTATCCTCAATCTCTATCATATGAATGTGTCCACCCTTGTGATCAGGTAGAGGGTTGTTGCGAACATTGGGAATGGGCTCCTTGGCTATAATGACCTTATTGTCAATCAAGGTCTGAATCTTGTCTTTCAATGAGCGACACTCGCCGATGGTATGGCCTTTTATCCCGGAATAGTATGCGCAGGTTTTGTTCGGGTTGACCCATTGGGAGGGATTTTCTGAAGTTATGGCTGGGATAGGGTAACATAACCGGCTGCTTTAAGTCTTTCATATAGTTGGTCAATTGGTTCAACAATGGAGGTATATTGTCTGGGAGGTCTACGGTCGAAATTTGGTCTGGGTCGAGGAAAGCTTTGGCGAGTAGATGGTGATGGGTAATGAGAAGGTTGGGAGTTATATGCTTGGTACACAGGTGCGGGATGGGAATATCTTGGTGAAGTGGGTTGATATGTGGGTGGTGGAGGTGATTGGTAGGCGGGTGGTGGAATCTGGTATGTGGGTGAGGGTGCTTGGTAACTTGGGGAGGGTTGATATGTGAGTGGAGTTGTGGGATATGTTTGGTATTTGGTTCTTTGCGCAACCATTACGGAATTCATGTCCCTTTTCTTTGCCGTGCCACCAGACTGTAAGGCTTTATTGGTGGCATGTAATGCTTCGAGATTAGTGACCATACCATTCTTGATACCTTCTTCGTTCCTCTCCCCCAACTTAATGATGTCGAAGAATTTCTGACCCTCTATCAGCATTAGCCTTTCATAGTATTGCGGATCTTGAGCCAAGACAAAAAACCTGTTCATCTGCTCTTCCTCTAAGGCTGACCTGACCTTAGCAGCTTCTGACCTCCAACGAGTAGCATACTCGCGAAAGGTTTCTGTGGGTTTATTTTTTAGATTCTGAATGTAGAACACATCTGGTGCGTTCTCTGTGTTGAACCTAAATCGGTCCATAAAATCAGATGCCATGCTCACCTAACTTGTCCACTTCTTTGAATCCTGGCTGATGTACCAAGATAGGGCATCGCCCTTCAGGCTCCTCATGAACAGCTTCATGTGGATCTTCTCGTCCCTTCCAACTCCTACCAACTTATCACAATACATTCTTAGATGTACCCTAGAATCACCTGTACCGTCGAACATCTCGAACTTGGGAGGTTTGTACCCCTCCGGGAGTTCAACATCTGGCTGAACACAAAGATCCTCATAGTTCAACCCCTCAACGCCTTTGCTACCTTCGACACCCTGGACCCGGCTAGCTAGCTTCTTAAGTTCAGCGGCCAAATTCCTGATAAGGGAGTCTTTATCGTCTGAGTCAGATGCACCTGAGATTGGCTGGGTGTAGCGGGGTATAGTGTCTATAAAGACATGAGTATTGTGGAGGTGGTTGTTTGTGGTGTTTTGCGGTTCAGGAATGAGCAGTGGAGTGTTATTGCATGTGTTGTAGGCTTGTGTGTGAGCGAGTTGTACTGGTGGTTGTGGGGTGTTCTGTGGAGGTGCGGGGTTCTGGGCGTTAACATCAGGAGCGACAAGAGTGATTTATAGGCTTGCCAAGTTCCGGACTTGGTCCAATTCCTCCCGAAATTTCAGCAATGTTTGCTCAAGATGAGCAGCAGTTCCCTTGGTAATTGGAGTATTCTGAGAAGTCTCCTCAATTTCCTTTCTAGTATTTGCATCTCCCATTTTGCTTTTGTTGCTGTTTTTGATAGGACTTGGAGGAGGAGGAGGTGGAGGGCCCTTGGATCTCGTACTGTATGATGATGGTACCAGAATGCATGAACTAACCTTTGGGGAGGGGAATAAAGAAAAACAAAAAGGTAACAAGTTAGTGCATGTTATGAGAAGAAAATGTTGCAATATTTAAACACATTGTACAAGAATATAAATCGCGTCCTAATTTGGGTGCCTCATTGTGCCCGAGGTAGGCCTAGCGACAAATTAAATTTGGAGAACTTATAATGCTAAATGCCTCATTTTATTGATAAAAACAAGACGAGTCTTAAAACAACTAAATAATAAAAATATCACCAATGGCCAGTGGCCTTATTACAACAGAAAATAAAAGTCCTACTACTTGGTCCTAGAAGGACCTTCCCCAGATTCAGTATTCTTGCCTCCCTCGTACAACTGCACCAGCTCGCACAATCCTAACAGTAAGTATGCTCGGGCCAAATGCCCGCCCGTATTTCCCTCGGCATTCTGGCAGCCTTCGATCCTCTTCAAGAACTTTCCTTCTAATTCTACTAGACCCCGCTCCAGATACCCTAACCGCTTGTTGGCATTGACAGCCATATCCTTCCATTCGTCGATCAGCTTCTGGTGGGCTTCCTGTATTTCCCGGTGCTCATTTTCACACTCTCGAATTCTCTTGCGCAGTTGATTGTACTTAACCCGTGCTTCAGCTTTCTCGTCGATGATTCTGTGTCCGTGAATGAACCCGGGCTGACCCATACCGTTGCAATGCCATAGGTGCTGAGCTTGGCATTTGTGAGGGCTACGTCCTGGAAATCATCCTTAAAGTGACTCACCTTGTCGACCCTTGGTATGATTTGTTTTCTCCCAGCCTACCTCATGGCCTGGAGGGGAACGTAGGGATAAGTTCCCTTTAGACCAATGAGTATGAGAAATGGCGCATCTTGGGATCGAACAATGAACTCTTCCGTAGGGAACCACTCAACCATCCACTGTACCTGGTCCTCCTTCAGATTCTCAAATAGCTCTACCCATCCTCCGGCGTCTTCTGGCTGAGCGAACATGTTAGGCATATAGTTCATACGCCTTGGCTGGTGGAAGGCAATGTGATCATCCCACTCTCTGCGCAGGATCTCCTGCCGGTATTCTCCCTTCTGGAGGTGCTCCATGAGCCAGAGTTGAAGTAGTAAATTGCATCCCTCAAAATGACTGGCCCTTCGCTGACAGTTGTCCAGGGCTTGGTATATCTTCGCGATAATCATAGGCACTATGCTGAAAGGCTGCCCGCCAATCCCTTCCATCAGAGTCTTAGTTGCAATGGCCAGTCTGGTGTGAATCCTAGCCTTTCATAGAGAAAATCAAACGATATGTAGGAATCTTTCAGACAAGTTAGATCCGGATTCCTCTTGAGTCCCATCATTTTGAGGAAACCCCTACCCTTGCGATTCTCTGGCATAAGTAGACCCAAAGTCTCCCAAGGAATACCAGCTAGACCCCTTATTTCTTCCAGTAAAAGGGTCATTTCAAGGTCCCCGAAGCAAAAAACCGACCTATCACCGTCCCAAAATAGAGTAGCAGCCTCGATAATTTTGTTGTCAGGACGGATTTCCAGGAGTGAAGGAAGATTTCCTAAGTACTTGCGGACAAGGGTCCGATCGCTATCATGAAAGTCCTCCCACCAGCTTAGCAACCTTGGGTGAATGTTGGTTACCATACCGAATCTGGGGACTTCGTGCCTCATTTTCTGCAAAACAAAGCGTTAGGCCCTTGACCCCATCAAACTCGACTATTTAAATCAATAATTAGCAAGAACATGCATTTAGTTCTCCAAATAAATGCACAAAACATGGAGGTGTTCGTTTGGGTTTCGAGGAAACCCAATGAACTTTGGACATAGGCTATCTTAATGAGTCATTATCCGGACAACATAACTGACTCGGCTAGGTATGATCATGATGCATGAACAGTTTAATGGAATAAGGTTTCTATTTTTGAAGTGCTAGACAAGGTACCCTTGAGCGAACAACTCAAGAGGGAAAGGCGTGAAACCGTCGACTACACCGTCGATTGATTGGTTTTACCACAAATATGCCTTTGCCGAATTTAAAGGGTGATAATATTGGAAGAGCGCAACCACTTATTATAAGCGTTGCTATGGTATTTGTTTGGCACGAGTGGAATATGATGTTGAAGATGCAGTTTACAAGAATGAAACAAATTGACATGTATTTTCACGTTCATAAGATAAATGATTACAATAATTGTAGTAATTACAACAACATTGAAATAAAGTAGTAAAGAAAAGCAGCTAAAGGAAAGAAAAGACATGAAAAGCCAAGTCAGTTTCGTAGTGAAAGAATAAGAGATAGTAAATAAAGCAATTAATGAGATAATAAAGTCACAACCAACATGCAATGGTAAAAGCCTAAAGAAAATCCCCAGCAGAGTCGCCATGCTGTTGACGCCCCCTTTTCCTCTAACCGTGGGTCCAAAAATCGAGTATACGACATTGGGAGGACAACTCTATTCCCTTTAGAGAATTGGGTTTGGAAGTTGAAGAGTCGCCACCTAATGATTATAGTGCATTTGGACACTTTAAGAAGGGTTTGAGATGAAGAGACCAAAGATTAGGGTAAGGGCTAGAAATTATCCCGAGGGAAGGTGTTAGGCACCCCTCAAGATCCACTAGTGTGGTTCCCGGCCATGTTGCAATTGTGACTTTACAAGTAAACAATCAAGGCTCAAATAAATATTCGCACATGAGATTGCGACCAAGTTGAAAATTTCAAAGATAAGTAGAGAGGTCATAAATTCATGAAAAAAGAGATTTGAACAGTTTTACAAGAAGAGATGAAAACAAATAAAGAGAGAGGAGTCCTAAGTTTATAATTAATATGGATCACTTCAATCCAATACCCAGCGATCACTCCTCATAAGAGGGGTCGCACGTGATATTAGCGCATCGGTCATCATATCCATATCTACCCTTCCCACCCTGTCAAGGTATTTAAACGCGATCAGTCTCGTTTACTTATTGCATGCTAGTACCCGTCCCAACCTATTAGTCCCGGGGTATCAGGACTTCTAATCCTAAAGGGGAAGGAAAGGGATATAGGCATATATGGGGTTCAAAGGTTAAAATTCTAATTGTGGCATACAAAACAAGTAACAAATATAAGGATGAACAAAACAAATAGATAAGGCTCAAGTAAACCCCTTAATCAAACAAACACTTGGTTTAGCGTGTCTTAGCATATACTGATTTGGTCTTAAGTTAAAAAATTAAGCGGCGAGCGGACTAGTTCAACACATACATTTAGACAGAAAGTCTACATTAGGCAACTTTGGATCCGATTGTCAGAGATTAAGGTATTTCAAGCGAGTGATTTAAAAGGTACTGGTTTCAGAAAAAAGTAGTCTAATGCAGAGGAGTTTTGAAAAGAAAGTATGGACTGCAGTAAAAATAAAACACAGAAATGGTTGTGAAAGAGTTTTAGAGATAGAAATATCCAAGGAAAGGGTAAGTTTCAACTGTTTTAAAAGACAATTTCAGGGTTTGAGTAAAACGTTTAGACAGAATGTTTAGAAAGAAACTGTTTCAGAAAAAGATGCCGATTTGAGGGATTTAAAAGCATACTGAGTCAAGAGAGTTTTTGTCAAAGAATTAAGACTTCTGAAATCGTTGCTGTATTAAGATGTTAAGGACCAGTTAATAAATTATTGTTACTTTAAGTGAATCAGACGAGTTTGATGCTGATCCTATAGGCATGATATCTATTTTGATTTTTTTAAAACCTGTTATTGAACTTGTAAAAGATGATTGGGTTAATTAACCCTATAGTTTGCCTAATGCATATGCATTCCTTATAGGCATGATCTCTATATGCATTGATTACATGAACCTTAAGTCCTATAGGAATGATTTCTATGTGATTTGTAACACAATGAAGCGTTAACCATATAGGCATGGTCTCTAGGTGATGTGGAACCAGAAATATTGAACAGCCGTATAGGCATGATTTCTAAAAAAAATTACAATCCTAAAGCATGGTTTCTACCCCTACTGATGCAAGAATGTAAAACCCCTCCCACACCCTTTTACTATATTCCCCAAATCCTTTATACAAATTATTACAGACCAAAAGAAAGAAAATAAATACATTAAAAACTAACAGCTAGATCTGAGCAGCCTAATTCAATCTTAATGTCCAATAACATGTGATTAACCAATTCCGAATTTCCAAAGCCTTCTCTTTATCCAAAGTGTTTCAAAGTTCCAAAGAATCTCAAGGATTCCCAGCATTGCTTACACTCAGGATACCATTTAGAATTAGAAGTGCAGTGCGGAATAGCCAGCCCTCAGGCCTCCAAATTCAGTGGGAGCTCAAGGGTCCCAAAGCATGGCTTACTAGAGAGGGGCAAAACTTTGAACTAAGAATGAGTGTAAAGTGAAAGAGGGATTGGGGAGCCATAGCAAATGGTGGTCATACCCAGCCATAGGTGTTGACTGTCATACCCCTGACCATTTGTTTGGTCCAAACAAGTTAAGAGCAGACCTTAGAGGTCAGACCTGAGTCTAGATGGTGATTAGGACACCGCCAGACCCAAATCAGGCTCAGCATATACATGGGAAAAGGGAAGTGGGAATTGATTCGAGTAAAGGGTTCAAAAGAACCTAGTTCAAAGTCATGGGCAGCAATAACAGAATGTTGTCATGGCTAGAACTGTACTCTCATACAAAGGGGTAAAGGGAAGGGATTCACATGAGAAGAGCACATACAGAGTTGCAGAATCATAAGGAAAGATAGCATAACAGACTAAGATGTAAACACATGGTGGAAGAGAGAGTATGACAGGCTAGGAAATAAACACATAGTTAAGGGGGCATTATTCAACTAAGAATGACATACCAGTTGCAATTACTAGAATAGCAGAACAACAAAAGCAAGTAAACAGCCAGAAGTTAGCAGGAGCAAAATCGAGTCTTCAGCAAATACTTGAGAGTTCAAAGAGAAGTCAAGAATGCTTCAGAACGTAGAAAGAGAAGAGGAGCAGAGTGCTCAATACTAGAAGTTGAGAAAGTAGTAGTAGAGAAAAGTTCGAAGTCTTTCTGTGTCTCTCCTTTTTAAGTGCAAAAGGGGTAGCCCCTTTTATAGTGCAGGAGACAAGTGAGAAGAAGGTAAGAAAATAATTTTGAAAGTCAATCACACAGATTTCCCTTTATCCAAGGGATTGATTTCAAACGGGCATGACAAATAAGGAAATGATTTTGATTTTAAATCTTTTCTAAGGCAGTATAATAGGGGTAAATACATGAAAATCCATTTAAGGAAATAGTTCAACATTACACGGTTTGGGCTAAATAAGGGAAGGCAATCAATCACAACCAGTGAAAATTAAGGTTTGAGCCTTGGTATGAATGGATCCAACCAAGAAAAGGTGAAGAGAAACTTAATTTAAGGAAAATCATTGACAATCAATCATACCCTTTTGAAAAGGGACTCGGAATCAATCACATGCTGGCCAAAAGCCTTTTGAGAGAAGAGAAAGTCATATAAAAACCATACCGAGACAAGAGAGAGTTGTTGCAACACTAGCAAAGAAATCAGAGTAGCAAGGAAAGTTAGGTTCATAGACTCAAAGGGAGTCTTTGAAAGAGGGTCAGGGTTCTGAATGGAACCCTAGCCCAAGCACACAGCCAAGCTTGTCAAAAACCTCTAACACTAGGGTTTTCTGACTCAAATCAGATACATAGGCGAATAACAACAAGTAGAATAGGCTCAATAACCTCTCTCAGAAACTCATGAGAGAATAAGCAGATAGAGAGAACAACAAGTTTGCAACACAGGGAATACATTTAGGCAAAGCTTTGTTGCTTAAACAAGTTCAGGATAGACAAGCAATACAGGTTTAGGAACACAGTAGAAGAATCATGCTTAGGGCTTTAAACAAAAAAAAATCCAGTGAAGGCAGGCAAGGAGCAAAAGCTCAGTAAAAATACAGTAGAGGAATATGCGAGGGAGACACATAAAACATGCTTATAGAAACCAGTAGGAGAAAGAACAAAACACAAAACAAAAGAACATGCGTAATAACGGCAAAACACAAGAACATAGGAGAAGACATGCGAGGAAAGAACATAAGACATAAGCGAAAAACTCGTAAGAAACATAACATATACGGATTCACACAAAGAAAAGAAGAAGGGGAAGAGACAAGAGTCGTTTTAAGATTTTTGAAAACCCTAAATTGAAACAGACTAGTTTTAAAAAAGAAAAAATGGGGAAAAGTTTTAAAAACTTCGAGTATAACAAAGATTTACCACAGATCTAAGAAAATAAAAGAAAAAGGAACCTCGAACAACTTTAGGGTTTCTCAAAAACCCTAGAAACAAGAAGGCTTGGAAAGGGTCTGGTCTCGAACAGGTCTGAGCCATAGCTATGCTTTTTAAGGCTCGAACACATCGGAACGGAGCCGGAGAGGCCATAAGACCTCAAATCTGTGGAGGATCTGAATGGGCATCATTGAGGTCGAACCTCGAAGTCTCGAACAACCATGATTTGGGGGTGAAGGGAGGTGAGCATAGGCCGTCCATGGCCTGAGAAGCCATGGACTCCGGTGAGATTTGGTCGGAGAAGACGAGGAGGACGGCTAAGGTTTTTGAGTGTTAGAGAGTGTTTGAGAGAAAGGGAGGGTTTGAGGGCGGCGGTCGAAGAGAAATGAGAGATAGGGTTAGGTCGTTCGAAATTAAAAGGAAATGAGGGATGAGGGCCGTTGATCAAAATGATCAACGGCCAGGATCTGAAGATACAACGGACGGGTTTAGTTAATGGGTCAGGGGTCGGGTTAAATTTGAATTGGGCTGGTCCAATTTGGGCTTGAAATTGGCTAAGATTGAGATGGAATTGTGGTTAAAATTGAAACGAATTGAGGCTAAAATTGAAATAGCCAATTTTTTCCCTATTATTTTATAAAAATAGTAAAAATATTTTTTAAAAAAATTAAAGGTACTGAGTTAATAAATAATATGTAAACCTTAATTTAAAATATTGGGATCAATTTATATTTAAGAAAAATGCTATTAAATCTTAAAGAGGCTAGCATGGCAATTACATGCAATTTAGTTTTAAAATACCAAACGAATTTGTAAAAATATGCAAAAATCATGCCAACTATATTTGAGGTAATTATGAGAATAAAGTACATTATTTTCCAAAATGGCAAGTTTTGGGAATAACTATTGGGATTTTATGATGTAAAAATAGGCCGTAAATTGATTTAAAAATCATTAAAATTGCCAAAACCCTTTGGGGTGCTCATATATGCACATATATGTCATTTTGAAATTGGGTGTCAACAAGTAGTACATGCCATTAAAGAGTGGTGGAAGTGGATTACCCTTCACAGTTTCCAAGTGCTGCACTCATCTTGATATGTTCCTAAGGTGTTAGCCTCTTCAAGGATAACCCGCTCTAATACCAATTGATGTTTTATACTTCAATGTCGCACAAGAGGGGGTGATTTTTAGGGTGTCCAATTTTTGCGTGCACGCATAATAGAAGGACCTGGTTCTTCTATGTGTTCCTTAACCTACTGTTGCGTAAATAATAAATGCAAAAAGCAAAGAACACAAGTATTTTTACGTGGTAAACACCTAGCTCAAAAGGTAAAAAACCCATGACCTACTACCAGTAGGATTTTCCCCAACACTTCACTAAATCAATGAGCCAAAACAACATTTACATAAACTTTTTGTAAACCTAAGGATTACCTCTAATCCCGTTGTGGCAACCACCCTCTAACTGTTACGACAACTTCAAGTTAACTCTAACTTGAATACTCAAATTACCTATTACAATTGCTTCTACATAAAGTTGAAAGGTACAATATGAAAATACCTACTATAATTGAACTAGAATAAAAGACAGACGTTTGGTGTTGGTTCTTCTATCTGGTTCATACTGCTTCAGGTTTGCACACTTGAATCACATACGAATTGCTTGCAAAATGCCTTGCTATTTTTCTCTCAATTCACGTTTAACTTCTGTTTTTTTGCGTCCCTGTAAAGTGAGAACATCCTACGATTTATAGAGTTAGTAGAGTAGAAAATAACTAGATTTCTAATGCTACTCTTCCTTGGTAGAAGAGCTCTAATTAAATTCAACATCTAGCTCCTTCCTTATCTTGGATAGTGTTCTCTTTGAATAATGAGTCTTTCTCCTAATCAATTATGTAATCTTTTTTGATCAGGAGATATCAACTTTACTAAATTAAGCTTATCTCCTTCATGTGCATCTTATATGCTCGAATCATATGCTCATGTACACAAGGGATGGACCTGGTTCATGCATGAGCTTCCTTTGTTAATCTTCAACACAAACCTTTACTTGGGCCAACAATTTATATGGAATACAATGTATTTGTATCATTGTATGTGACTAAAAAGGCAAAAAGAGAAGAATGTTCGTCGGAAATGGCTTTTTTTGGCCAAGCAAAATATTGTATACATTGTATTAAAACTAAAAATGGAGACGGATAAAAGCCCAGCCCTCAAATCTTCTCTGGCTTCGCCATGGCTAGATCTGTTCGCCTTAGAGGATGAGCCAATTGTGGATGATGATGTCGACGATTCTCACTCATAGTTATGTAAAGATTGATGATTCATCATTTTAAAGAACTTCTGCCCTATTATACATCCAACGTTCATGTAGGTGTATACACTATAGATTGACTGAACATGTAGAAATATTTTCAATTACAGTAACTAGATGATTCGACAAGAGAATTCGCAATTTAAAGCATGTATTTTGCTCGAAGAGAGAGAGAAAGAAGAAAACTATTGCTGCGATTTTGAGAGAGAATCATGTGTTAACTGAGAGAGAGAGAGAGAGAGAGAGAGAGAGAGAGAGAGAGAGAGAGAGAGAGAGAGAGAGAGAGAGAGAGAGAGACATAAATAGCATATTTCACGCCTCAATGGTAGTGTATACCATAAATACCTATTTTGCTTTAAAATAAAAAGGTAGCTATAGAAAATAATATTTTAAAATAATTTTTTTAATATAGTTAAAATTTCCAAAAATTAATGGGTTGATAACGAGTTTTTGGAAGCCCACGTATTTTGTAGGTTAGGGTTATCAGGTACGCATCTTATCTATATATTTTCTTGGGCCTTTAGATCAATTGATCGCTTTCAAAATAGAGATGCTGACCTAGATATGCTATATTAGAAACTTATTTACCTATATTCTCTATGTTTTTTTAATAAGTATCTAAGTTTCTTACAAATTGTATACATTGCTCTTTAAAAGGCTCTCATCCCATTATTAGTTCCTTTGATTAAGTGATTCAATTACATCATTTTTTTCCCTCTACTCTTCTTTATCCTTTTTTTAACATCAAAATCCCGTATTCTACGCCCTAAGTCTCCATCTTCTCTCTTCCCACCATTGTCGATAACTTTATATTATCAAAAAATATTCAAAAATTGTGTGATAATTGTATGATAACTGTATCATGAATGTATTTGAATTGTATCATATACATCAATGCCTAAAACATGCATAATTTTATCATATTTTTATCACAATTGTATCTAACTTGTATATGCTACATTAATACCCAAAATAATACCTGATACAATACTAATAAATTAATATACAATTGTAACGACCCGACCGGTCGTTTCATGAGTTATCGCTCCATTTCCCCCATTTCTGCTTTTTATTTCTTTTTCAACAGTATTATGTGGTATCGGGTTGGTTGGTTCAGGTTCAGAATGGTTTTGGAGAGGTATGAGACACTTTGTCTCTTTTGAGTAAGCTTAAGTTGGAAAAGTTAACCGGATGTTGACTTATGTGAAAAAGGTCTCGGATGTGAATTCTGATGGTTCAGATAACATGTGATTTGCGACTTAGGAGTGTGATCAGAATGTACTTTGGAGGTTCGTGCTAGATTTAGTCTTGAATTAGCGAAATTGAAAATTTGGCATTTTTTGGTTGGCAGTGGAAATTTTGATATCGGGGTCGGAATGGAATTTCAGATATTGGAGTAGGTCCATTGTGTCATTTGAGACGTGTGTGCAAACTTTTAGATCATTCGGGTGAGTTTTGATAGACTTTTTGATCGTTTGCGGAATTCGGAAGATTCAGAATCCTTAGACTAGAATCTGATGGTAATTCGATGTTTTGGTGTTGTTTGAACCGTTCCAAAGGTTGGAATAAGTTTTAATGATGTTATGGGATGTGTTTTCATATTGTTCAGGTCCCGAGGGCCTCGGGTGAGTTTCGGGTGGTTATCGGATCATTTTAGGACTTGGAAAGTTGGCAGAATTGCTGGTGTTTTTGTTGCAGAGAATCCTTCTTCGCGTTCGTGAGAGGACTCTCACGTTCGCGAAGGTTTGTTGAGAGAGGCAGCTAGTTTGTTCTTCGTGTTCGCGATGTAGGTCCCGCGTTCGCGAAGGTTCACGAGTTAAAGCTACGCGTTCGCGAGGAGCGTTCCGCGTTCGCGTAAGGTTGACTGTTTGGTCTTTGCGTTCGCGGTGGGCCCTCGCGTTCGTGAAGAAAGGAATATTTGTCTGTGGCAGCTTGTGCTTCACGAATGCGAGGGAGCTACCACATTCACAAAGAGGAAAATAATACCTGGGCAAAATGTATAAAAACCCATCTTCGCGTTTTTTAACCCATTTCTCACCATTTTTGAACGGTTTAGAAACTTTTTGAGAGGGATTGAAGAGGGATTCGAAGGGAAACATTTGGAGGTAAGGTTTTTGAACTCAATACTCGATTTTATGGTAATTTCTAACTAATTAGACATAAAAGTTGTGGGATTTAAGGACTAAAATCGGGGAATTAGGACTTGGAATTGGAGAGTTTAAATTGGGGATTTGAGGGGCCATTTGAGGCCCGATTTTGATGTTCTTGGTATGTATGGACTCGTGGGAGGATGAGAATTCTTGTGATATGATTTTTATTGAATTTCGAGACATGGGTCCAGGGGTCAGGTTTGGACAATTTCAGGATTTTTGAGTTAATTTGATTATTTTCGCTTGGGCTTTGTTCCTTTAGAGTGTATTAATGGTATGATACTGATTTTGGTTAGATTTGGAGCATTCGGAGGCTGAGTCAGGAGGCAAAGGCATCGTAGGCTAGAGTTTGGACCGGATTGAGGTAAGTAATGATTGTAAACGTTATCTTGAGGGTATGAAACCCCAGATTTCACATCGTTTTTCTACTTTGAGGTGACACACACGCTAGATGACGAGCGTGAGGTCGTTCACTACTGGGGATTGTGACTTGGTCCATTTCGTAGTATTGTTAAGTCGCTTATCTGATTTAAAACTGTTTGATATCATTATGTTTTGGAAAGTCTTGCTATGTTTTGGGCTGAATGCCATATTTGGGCCTCGTGCTAACTGTTTTGGACCCTTATGGGGCTTTTAATACTATTCCTCACTGTTTTGACTTAATATATGTACTCAGTCATGCTCTGTTTTACTGAATTCATAACTCAGCCGTATTTACTCCGTGTTAATACTTTAAATGATATTTTGAGCTGAGCATCATGATTTACTATTGACCGAGTGACTTGAGAGTTTTTGACTGAGTGAGGCCGGGGACCTGTGTTGTGAGGATATTATGGGATTGGGTTGCACGCCGCAGCATGTTTTTCTGATTTGGGATATATGAGAGGCCGATAGCCGGATTCATTATGCCATGAGATGTCTTGTGATAGCGCTTGGGCTGTAGGAGCCCCTCCAGAGTCTGAACACCCCTAGTGAGCGCAGGTACCCAGTGTGAGTAATGTGATATTGCCCGAGGGGCTGTTGTTGTTTCATGTTGTTACCCGAGGGGCTGATTACGAGTGATTATGAGGTAGCCCGAGGGGATGGTTCTGTTGATACTTTGCCTGAAGGGCTGTTTACGTTTTCTATCATTTTACTCATTGTTTTACCACTTGTCGAAAAAATTGAAAGATGTTTTAAAAATGTTTTATTGAACTGAGTTGTTTTTACGAGTTAATGATTTACTATATTGTTCTAGACATATACTATTTTGTTGTAGTGCTATGACGTGGAATTGCATGTTTTCTTACTACTCAGATGCTTTTACTTTTATTACTTACTGAGTTGGTATACTCACATTACTCCTTGCACCTAGTGTACAGATCTAGGAGTCTCAGGAGGCGATAGTGAGTGATGATCAGTCTTCCAGTAGGTCTCCAGAGTTGGCTAGGTAGTTGCTTGACGTTCGCAGCAGATTGTCTTAGTATTTTAAATCGAACTATGTTAGCATTTCTTGTTCTTAGATGATTTTGTAGTTGCTCATGACTGGTGATACACTGATGTCGGGCTTGTGTTTTATTTTCGCACTGCTTATTTAAACTTATATTATGGGATTTTAGTTAATTAATGGCTTAAAAATGACTTCTTATGGTTTTCTGGTTGGTTTTGGGTTTGAATCGGCTGACATAGTTTCACGATAGGCGCCTTCACGACCGGGTCAGTTTTAGGATCGTGACAAGTTGGTATCAGAGCCTAGGTTACATAGGTCTCACGAGTCATGAGCGGGTTTAGTAGAGTCTCGCAAATCGATATGGAGACGTCTGTACTTATCCTTGGGAGGCTGCAGAAACTTTTAGGAAAAACTTCATATTCTTGAATTCTTGTCGTGGGAATCTATTGATTCTAGTACTAAACTTTTGTTATTCTATTCTCTCACAGATGGTGAGGACACGTACTAATGGTCAGGATGGACGACCACCAGTACCACTAGTTGGTGTCGCTAGAGGCCGAGGACACAGTCGAGGCCGTGGTAGAGGCAGTGGTGTAGCCCGCACAGTATCTAGGGCAACACCTGCAGATCCACCAGCCGCATCAGTTCAGGATCAGGTCCCAGTTGTGGATGCTCCAGCAGTACCAGCTCAGGCACCGACGGTGCCTATTATTATCCCAGACCTTTAGGAGGACCTGACCCAGATTCTATCAATGTGCACTGGCCTAGCTTAGGAGGTCTTAGTTACTATAGTCGCAGCTACTTCTCAGGCCAGGGGAGGCACTCAGACTCCTGCCATTCGCACACCTAAGTAAGTCGTGCAGGGACTTCAAACATTGGGGACACCTTCAGCCCAGCCGGTTGCAGCTGCTCAGGACTATATAGCTCCTATTATGCTAGAGGATGAGCAACACAGTTTGGAGAGGTTTGGTAGTCTTCAACCTCCGACTTTTAGTAGTGTAGAGGGCAAGGATGACTAGGGTTTCTTGGACAAGTGTTAGAGGATGCTTCGGACCGCGGGTATTTTGGAGACTAGTGGGGTCTCGTTCACTGCTTTCTAGTTCTCAGGGGATTCACTTAGTTGGTGGGAGGCTTACGAGAGGCGTAGGCTGGTTGGCGCATCGCCCCTTTCTTGGCAGCAGTTCTTCGTTCTCTTTCTGGAGAAAATTGTACCTGAGTTTCGCCGAGAGGAGATGCACAGGCAGTTCGAGCAGCTTCATCAGGGTGACAGATCTGTTACACATTATGATATGCGGTTCTCTGAGTTTGCTCGTCATGCGGTTTGGTTGGTTCCTGATCGCTGCCAACTCGATGCTACACTAAGGTAGGAAGAGCGGGTCACAATAGCTTTTACCCGATATGAGGGCCGGCATCGATTTCCTCAGGGAGGTAGTAGTGAAGTTGGATTGTCTGTCTAGCCTAGAGACGTCTTTGTACTCCTAATGTCACTTCAAACATTTTTAGGTTTTCGAATTATAACTTATTTTATAAAACTACTGATTAACACTAAATTATACTACGAGAGTATTGATAAGTTGTATCTAATGGGATAACGGGCACTAGGGTCGTGACACTACCTAGGTAGCTAATTGAAGGGTTGATGTTACTAAGGTTCGATTGATATAATTGGGGCTTATGCTATAACTTTTGCACAATTTTACCCACTCTCACACCTCTCAGTAGAGAAAGTGATTTTTCCCAATTGACTCTCTCGAGACCAAATGGGTAAGCCAATTAGACCAAGCAACTAGGGTTCAAGTAGGGTAATTACTCTCTCAAGGTTTAACCCGTTTGCACGAGATATGGGAAAAATATAGAACAATGGTGAACGAGTGCCCTAATAATGACATGACCGAGGCTATGATTCAACAAACCTTCTATCGGGGCATCAACACCACGAATCAATTCATTGTAAACCAATTGGCCGGAGGGAACTTTATGAAACTTTCTTACTAAGAGGCATGTTATGTACTTGATGAAATGGCCGACACCTCTTCGGCATGGCAAAGCCGAGCAAATGTGCCACAAGGTGACCCTACGGTCATCCATTTGCACAGGGAACTGCACGATCATGGCCAAGCTATTACCGAGCTTACAACAACTATGAATCAATTTGCAAAGGCGCAATTGCAACAAGTCCAAAACCCGTGCCACGTCAATGCGATGGAAGGTGTTTCTATGTTGAAAAGGAAGCAAAGAGGGCAACATCCTCAAGGTAATTGTGAGCAATATGACAACAACAATGATGGTGGTGGTTATTCAAATGAGTGTTATGATGACCAAAGTGAAGAGGTCCAATATGTCAATAACTACCAAGGGAATAGAGACAACTCTTCGAATCAACAATGGCTTCCTCAAGGAAATTGGGGCAATCAACAACAAGGAGGAGGTAATTGGAATAACAACAATCAACAACAAGGTGGTGGCAATTGGAATAATAACAACCAAAACAACAATTGGGGTAATCAAAGCAACCAAGGGAATTGGAATGGTAATAACAATAATTGGGGCAACAACAACAATCAAGGAAGGTGGAACAATAGCGGGAACCAAGGCAACCGGGGGCAAGGCTTTCAAAGGCCCCCCATGTACCAAAAACCGAACAATCCACCCCCATTTCCTTCTCAAGGTCCTAGTTCTTCCGGGAGTGATATGGGGCGAATTGAAAGCATGTTCGAGAAAATGATGAAAAATAACCAAGATTCCAATGCCTAATTAGCTTCTCATACTACATCTATCCAGAACTTGGAGGTGCAATTAGGCCAAATCTCTCAAGCGTTGAATACTCGTCCCAAGGGTGCGCTACTAAGTGATACGGAAGTGAACCCGAAGAGTGGGAATAATAATCATGTGATGGAAGTTACAACAAGGAGTGGGATAGGCGGTGATGTGAATGACTCAAAGCAAAAGTAAGTTATGG
Organism: Nicotiana sylvestris; assembly: GCF_000393655.2. Taxonomy (NCBI): domain Eukaryota; kingdom Viridiplantae; phylum Streptophyta; class Magnoliopsida; order Solanales; family Solanaceae; genus Nicotiana; species Nicotiana sylvestris. Next base: position 219,217,381 of record NC_091064.1, read on the forward strand.
ATGAAGATGTTGAGTTGCGAGATGATGATGTACCTTTGATTATTGATGATGTGGTTACTCAAAATGTAAACAATGATGTGCAGATTGATATTGATGATGAAGCCAACGTAGAGACTCAAGATGCCGTGAACCCGTCTAGGGAACACGTGATTGACATGCCCGAGCCGGTTGTACCAAAGGCCAAGGCACCTTTGCCTAGGCCACCTCCACCTTATCCTCAACGGTTAGCTAAGCAAAAGAGTGACAATCAATTCAAAAAGTTCATTGACATAATGAAGAGCCTCACATTCAATGTGCCTTTGGTGGAGGCACTTGAGCAAATTCCGGGGTACGCTAAGTTCATGAAAGATTTGGTAATAAAGAAGAGGTCAATGAAGTGTGAAACAATTAAAATGACTTATCAAGTGAGTGCAATAGTGCATTCAATGTCACCCAAGTGAGTGCCATAGTGCATTTGATGTCGTACTCGGTCTTCAAGACTTTTGGAATTGGACAACCTCGACCCACTTCAATGAGACTTCAAATGGTGGATCGATGGATAAAGCAACCTTTGGGCATAATCGATGATGTACTTGTCCGGGTGGATAAGTTTATACTGCCGGCCGACTTTGTCATATTGGATTGTGAGGTGGACTTTGAAGTGCCGATTATTCTTTGTAGGCCTTTCCTAGCTACATGGAAGGCATTGGTTGATGTTGAAGTGAGTGAGTTTACTTTCCGAGTGGGGGATGAGAAGGTGGTATTCCATGTTTGCAAATCAATGAGACAACCTAATAGCACGGAGGTGTGTTCATTTGTAGACATTGTCACAACTGTGATAGTGGATGACATAAGTTCCATGATCCATGTTGAAGATCCACTTGAGGCCGTGCTTCTTAATATGGATGTCAATGATGATGCTAGTAGAGTGGAGTGCGTGAATGCATTGCATGGTATGGGTTCATATTCATATGAGCCTAGGAGTCTATCTTTGGATCTTGAAAAACACAAAATTCCACCAAAAAAGCCATCGATTGAGGAGCCACCGGTGTTGGAGTTGAAGTCACTTCCTCCACACCTCAGGTATGAATTCTTGGGTTCAAATTCTACTTTACCTGTTATTATTTCTTCTTGCCTTACTAACATGCAGGTTGAGGCCACATTGGCAGTTCTTCAAAAGCAGAAAAGGGCAATTGGATGGACTCTAGCTGATATTCAGGGAATAAGCCCCGCATTTTGCATGCACAAAATCATCTTGGAGGAGGATGCAAAGCCTTCCTTGGAGCATCAAAGAAGACTAAATGAGGCGATGCAAGAGGTGGTGAAGAAAGAGGTTATCAAGTGGCTAGATGAGGGGTGGTTTATCCTATTTCTAACAGTTCGTGGACCTCTCCGGTGCAATGTGTGCCGAAAAAGGATGGTATGACCGTGGTGACCAATGACAACAATGAGCACATTCCCACTAGAACGGTCACCGGGTGGAGAGTTTGTATGGAGTACTGGAAGCTGAACAAGGTGACTAGAAAAGATCATTTCCCATTGCCATTCCTTGACCAAATGCTTGATCGTATTGCGGGCCGGGCTTTCTATTGTTTTCTGGATGGTTACTCGGGGTACAATCAAATTCTAATTGCCCCGAAGGACCAAGAGAAGACCACTTTTACATGTCCTTATGGCACATTCACTTTCTCTAGAATGCCATTTGGATTGTGTAATGCTCCGACGACCTTCCAACGTTGCATGATGGCTATTTTCACCGACATGGTGGAGGATATCTTGGAGGACTTCATGGATGATTTCAGCGTGGTTGGGGATTCTTTTGAGGAGTACTTGGTAAACTTGGATAGAGTGTTGGCCCAATGTGAGACACAAACCTTGTTCTCAATTGGGAAAAGTGCCATTTTATGGTAGAAGAAGGTATATTGTTGGGTCACAAAATCTCGAAGCGAGGAATTGAAGTTGATAAGGCCAAGATTGAGGTTATTTTGAGGCTCCCTCCCCCTACTTCTGTCAAAGGGGTGAGGAGTTTCCTTGGGCACGCAGGTTTCTACCGGAGGTTCATAAAAGATTTTTCTAAAGTGGTACATCCGTTGTGCAAGTTGCTAGAGAAAGATGCAAAGTTATTGTTTGATGAGAGTTGTATGCACGCATTCGAGCTTCTTAAGCTCAAGTTGACTTCTACCCCCATCATTACCGCACCAAATTGGAGCTTGCCTTTTGAGCTCATATGCGATGCTAGTGACGCTACGGTTAGGGCTGTTTTGGGCCAAAGAATCAACAAGATGTTTCATCCGGTGTACTACGCATGAAACACCATGAATGAGGCTTAAAGAAACTATACAGTCACCGAGAAAGAATTGTTGGCTATTGTGTTTGCTATGGAAAAGTTTCGACCTACCTTATGGGGACCAAAGTTATAGTGCACACCGATCACGCCTCCCTTAGGTATTTGATGACCAAGAAAGACTCCAAGGCGAGATTGATGAGATGGGTGTTACTTCTTCAAGAGTTTGATCTAGAAATTGTTGATCGGAAGGGTAGTAAGAATCAAGTGGCGGACCACTTGTCCCATTTGGAGGAGGAGGGGAGGCCTTATGATGGCCTTGAGATCAATGATTCATTTCCCGACGAACAACTCCTTGCGATGTCACTGAAGGATATGCCATGGTTTGACGATGTTGCCAATTACCTTGTAACCGGAATAATCCCGTGTGAGCTCTCTTCTAACCAAAGGAAGAAGCTCAAGCGGGATAGTTTGTATTTCTATTGGGAATAGCCATACTTGTTCAAGATTTGCACGGATGGTGTGATTCGACGATGTGTCCCGGAGGAGGAACAATTGGGTATTTTGGAGGCTTACCATTCCTCTCCCTATGGTGTCCATCATGGCGGGGCGAGAATGGCTTCTAAAGTGCTTAGTTGCGGATTTTACTGGCCTACCTTGTTTAAAGATGCGGTCGATTTGGTGAAGAGATGTGATGAGTGCCAAAGAGCCGGCGGAATTTCTTAAAGGGATGAGATTCCCCTCAATACAATTAGAGTAGAATGGACAGCATGTGCTGTCAGGGCATATTCATGCTGCCCATGTTTGCTTAATTTAATAAAGGATGGGCCACTTTAACAAAAAAAAGGGGGCTGTCAGGGGAATCTCATGGGAGGGTTACCTTTCATTAGTTGGTGAGTGGAAAAAATAGGAAAAAGAGAACATGGAGAGAGTTCAGTTTTAAAATGGGATACGAACAGGCTGGAAAGGGGGGGATTCCTGGCTATAAAAATAGAAAGTTTCCATTGGTTTGAGGGCAGACATCAGGAGTTCTAAAGAGGATCAGAAAAGAGAAAAAAATAGAGGGGGTTTTGGGCAGAAAGTTTTGATAACATTCAGACAAGGAAGAGTTTAAAAGATATAGAGAGAACTAAGATTTTAAAACGAGAAACTACTGTTTTATTGCTTCTGCCTGCAATCTTCTTGCACTGTTGGGATTTATCGGGCAACCTATTTGTCTGTTGATTTTCAAGCACCACTCTTCAAGCTATTGGTTTCTTCTTTTGATTCCAATCTGTCCTTGAGATTTCTGCCTGGGCTGCTACTGCTGCTGTGACTATAGTTGTTGTTGTTGTTGCTATACTACTGCTGCTTCTACTGACCCTCCTCTTCTTCTCATTTTCCAATTCAGGTACATATTTGAATACCACACTGATGTAACAGTAACAATGAGTATGAAATGAAAGACGCGAAGAATTTTCAATCATTTGGTGTTGTACCTATAGTCTTATAAAATGTTAGTAGATTTGTGTAATTCTTTAGGTTGTAACTCAATAGGAAAATACAGTAGGTAGTTTTGTACTTAATTGAAACTTAGTCTGTTTAAGTATTGTGATTTACAGTTGTTTGGTTGTACGTATGATATAATCATGCAATTTGTGGAATGCACGAGTAGTTAGTATATCGATAACTAGACTTCATCTTTAGTTATATTTTGTATGTATTGGGTAGACTGCTACTAACCTTGCCAAACGCAATATAGCTTTTAGTCATTTGAGTTAACTCTGTCAAAATCGGATTCCATTAGGCAGTTTATAGGACAAGGGTCGAATCCCATTAGTAGCATCCTCTAGTAGTTAATTCCATTAATCTAGTTTAAATAAGTTAGTTTAAATTCAAACTTGAAGAATGTTTAGCGTGAGTTTAGCATTTTATTAATCTTGTATGCAATTTTCTTTATTAAATTAAAAGCATGTTCGCTCATGGAATAAGGCATGAAACAATTCCCCGCCTCATAAATAATTAATCCGATAATTAATAAGAGGCCGGAGTTGGCCAAGCATGTAATTTAATTAGCGGGTATTTTCTTTCTTTCATTTTTAGAGACAAACATAATAGAAAAAGGTAGTCGCTGTAGGTTTATCCTTTCAAAATATGAGACGAGCCTCGCCAAATAAAAATGCAAATTGCGGGGCCCTCAATAACTGGTCATAATAAAATACTTAGAATTTGGATGGACTGTTTAGTGAATTTTACGGCCTTCCCCAAAGATAATTACGTGTTAGACTCTTTAGGCGCGATTTTAATTTAAAATACCTTCTTAAATTCGGGTGTGCATTTATGTGACCCAAATTCAAATCTCAACGGAGTCGGAATGTATTGACAACCACGGGTGCATTGATTGCGACGTGGTTCGAGATGCATTTTCACGACGTTGTAATTCTATAAAAAATAATGATAATAAAAGCGGTTTAAACTTAATAAGAGCACGTAAGTCATAACATGTATTTGAATCAGATATTTAGCCATTATAACAATTTAAGCGACCGTGCTAGAACCCCGGGATTCGGGGGTGCCTAACACCTTCCCTCGGGTCAACAGAATTCCTTACTTAGAATTTCTAGTTCGCCGACTTCATTTGGAAAGTCGAAAATTTCCTTGATTTGGGATTCAAGATAAACCGGTGACTTGGGACACCAAAAGCCAAACCTTTCCCAAGTGGCGACTCTGAATTAAATAAATAATCCCATTTCGAATATTGTCACTTAAATTGGAAAAACTCCCTCACGCATTTATCCTTCGGGGTAGGCGCGCAAAAAGGAGGTGTGACAGCTCTGGCGACTCTGCTGGGGATTATAACTCAGAACCACTGGTTCAGGGTTAGAAATTCGAGCTTAGATAAATTGTTATACTTGGTTTTATCTGATTTTGTTACATGATCTGTGCATAATGTGCTAACTAACTGCTTTTACCGCTTTGATATTTTGTGAACTGTATATAAACTGTGCTGAAACCCATATCCTCTTTGAGTCTTCTAAATCATGAAGAAGGGTGCACTTCGTGTGACTTCTTTTCTGTTTAGAGTCAATCCAAATTTAGAACGAGGTTCGGACAAGTTGCTAAGCCGGTGAAGCTTCTGTATTCCCGGTACGCTGCCCCCCCCTCGGCTCGAGCTGTTTGCTCGGGTACACAGTCTAGAACATATACCCAGGTTATAAACCTAGTATAACGAAACCTCATGCCGGATCCCTAGTAGGAACGCTTATTTGCATCATGTTGCATTTGACGTAGGGGACTCAACACAGGGGTTGGGTCCGTCTAGGACAGGCAACCTGAAATGAAAAGACCATCCTGCTGCATCCCGTTTGTTTTGCGCATTTATTTGCTTCAGATCTGCATGCTGACCGGTTTCTAAAAGAAATTCAAAAAAAAAAGAAAAAAATAGCAGCGTAGGGAGATAATTACTTATTTTGGAAAAATAAAACCGATGTCCAAGTAGTGTCGAAACCTCGCCGAAATTTTCTTAAAAAAAAAAAGAAATGAAAACAAAATTCGTCTTTTAGTTTGATTTATTAAAAAAAACATTTTTAATCACTTCCAAAATCCAAAATAAAAGTATGTCTTTAAAAAAAACAAAATTCAAAAAATATTTTTTCTTTTTGTAGTACCTCTTTCATTAAATTCAGACTAGTAGTCCAAACACTTCTTTAAAAGATTTTTCGAAATTTCAAAAAAAAAAAGTAAAAAAAAAGTTCAAAGATAAATATTTCTTTAGTCTTCATCTCTTTTCAAAAAAAAAACAAAAATATAAAAATTCAGAAAAAATATTTTCACCTTTTCCTTAAAAGATTGTATTCAAAAAGGGGTTTAGTTTATTTCCCTATTCCTGATCGTCCCGAACTACGCGGGTTTGATTCTCACCGGATATGAGATACGTAGGCAACCGTCATCGGGTCCAACCTCCCCTTTTCAAAATAGCCAAAATGTTAGAATTTTAATTTTGTCATGAATGAGTCGGGTAATGCCGTTTTGTCAAGGATAGCCGAATGTTCCCGAAAGGAATGCCAGAAGGCTGACTTTGCACAAACGGCCATTATTGGTCATTTTTTTGACCAAATTGCCCAACGGCCTTAGGATCCTCGTCCCCAAGACTCTGTGAGGCCGTGTTCCCCATGTTGGTTCATTACTAAAAAAAAAGAGTCATAAATAAATCAAGTGATTTTTTTTGTCAAAGATAGCCAAATGTTCCCGAAAGGGACGGCGGAAGGCTGATTTTGCATAAACGGCCACTTTCAGTCATCTTTTAGAGTTTTTGATCGGTTGACCCTCACAGCCTTAAAATCTTCATCCCCAAAGTGCTGAAAGGCCGTGTTCGAAAATCGGATCTTCTTTTAAAAAAATATAGTCAAAACATTTTTGAGTCAAATCATTTTTGCTTTAAGTCACCTTAATAAATGTGCAGGATGAGCACAATGCAAAATGAACACTTTTCGATAATGACTAAAATCCCTGTCAAGTTACGGCTATGGTGGAATGATCTAGGTGCTGAAGGGCAAGATGAGGTCAAGAAATATCTGAAAGGTCTCACGGGTTTATTGGAAATCCAGCCTCGGGGAGATATCATAAGAGCTTTGGTCACCTACTGGGACCCAGCGCACAATGTTTTCCACTTCTCCGATTTTGAACTCACCCCGACTCTGGAGGAAATGGCTGGGTACATCGGAAATGCTGAACTTCCATTAAGGCAAAAATACCTGGTTGCCCCAAGAGCTGTCACGGTGCATCGATTTCTAGACTCACTAAAAATACCCAGGACGGTCCATAACCCAGATTTTGCCGCCGGTTTTTGTAATCCATGTTTCATATACGACAGGTATGGTCATGTAGGAGGATTCAATAATTCGATTAACAAGCTATGCAGCAAAGGTAGTCGTCAGAAGTGTGATGAGCACAGACGGGTGGCTTTCATGATAACATTTTTGGGCCTTCTGGTATTTCCGAGGAAGGACGGAAATATTGATTTGAAAATATCCGGGGTCGTCAGTACTTTGCTCACTCATAATGACAGTACTCTCGCGCCTATGGTGGTATCTGATATCTTTCGAGCTCTCACATCCTGCAAAGCCGGCGGGGAATTTCTTCGAAGGGTGTAACTTGCTGCTACAAATATGGATGACTGAACATCTCTGCCATCGTTCCGAGCTTTTGAGTCATGGTTCCTCGAAGAAAACTTGCATAGAAGAGTTTTACACGAGAACCAAGGAGGTCAGTCTGCCCAAAGGAGTTATGGTATGGACTTCATTCTTTCAGACTCTCACTGCCAGCCAAATACAGTGGACACTAGGATGATTGCCTGTTGATGAGGACATGTATATGCCAGCAGCTAGAACTCACTTTCTACTGATGGGACTTAAGAGCATTCAACCTTACGCGCCCTGCCGAGTCTTGAGACAACTCGGGAGATGCCAGATAGTGCCACACGAGGAAGATCTTAGTGCTCAAACAATTGAGATTAGCCCTGACGGACAATTTCCTGAAGCAGAAATCTGCCAGATCTGGAATGAATGTCAATATTTGAAAGCGAATACTTGTGTGCAGGATCAGGCCAAAAGTGAAATGGCGCCAGGTTACCTTGCATGGTACAGAAGAGAACTTGAACACGAAAGGCCGGCTAAAAGACCCCACATCCTGAATTTTACCGAGTCGTCACAAAAGCAATGGGATTGGTTAGCAAAAGAAAGAGGTTATCGTGCCGAAATCAGCAAAATTGAAGCAACAAATCGAAGGTCTAAAATATGAGCACAACATGCAAGTTGTTACAGATCTGGAAAAAAAAAAAGAACAGGTTGACTCAGGAAAACGAGATGCTCAGGGCCCAGAACAAACAGATGAGGATAGACGCTGATAACCAGCAAAGGAGCCGGTCGGATGAACGATTGATAAAAAGTTTAAGGATGGAAATTGGGGAGTGCCGGAGTGAGTCAGAAAATCTTGAAAATACCATAGCAGGACTCGAAGAACATTGGGCAAGAAGGACAGAAAAGCGTAACCGGTACCTGCAGCAGTTGAAAAGGGATCACGAGCAAACCATTGCCAATCTGAAAGGAAAGGTGGACAGATCGTTGAGCAAACCCGAACCCTTGGAGCTGAAAATAGACATTGCCACAAGCTCTTAGCCCAAATGGAAGTAGAAATTTAGCCGTGGCAAAATCAATGCCTCCATGATTCTCGGTTTATGACAGCCCGTAATGATCAAATAGAGCACCTACTCAAAGAAAAGAGGCAAACCAGAGATAAGATTAAGACCATTGCCCATGCCATCATCAGAAGGTGTCTACGATGTAAAAACATGACCAGCATTACCGTTCTCTCGGCAGTGATAATTTATGTCAAGCAGACCATGCACAAGCTGGAACAACTTGAAAGAGACCTCACACCTAAGACCGCGGCGAGGCCGAACGATGCCCCGCAAGCGCCAATTCTTGAAACCTTAATGTATTTATAAGTCGAGTCTGTATTTTCCATCTTAGCATCTTCTGTCCGTCTTTTCGCATCAAGGGTGTATTAGTTTGTTGAGTCTGTACTTATTTCAAGGTTTGTTATTTTCCCCTTTTTCAAAAATGTTAGTTTGTAATAGATTGTTTCAGTAATAAAATGTGTGCTTCTCTTACACTCGTCTGTTTTGAACTACGCAATGATCTGATTCACGCGGCGTCGTGATACGTAGGCAATCCTCATCGGAACCAGTCACATTTTTTACTTCAAATAATAAAAAAACATATAATAAAAAATAAATAATAATAAAAATAAAATATATATATAATAAATAAATGGGAGTATAAAGAGAAACCGGAATGACGCATGTCATCGATGCAAACATGTAGAAATTCAGTTAACTGCATAGGTGCATCACACCCCAACATGAGATTACCTGTCTGTTATTTGTTTCAGACTAACCGTTTGCTTGCTGCTATGTCCAGGTTTTTAGAAAAGGTGGTTTGGTTTGGTGGAAGTCTGGCCTCGCATTCATACTTTACGAGGTCGAAAGGAAGTGTTCAGTTGCCCGTCACTGAGTCAAGAGAAAGTGTTCACACTTACTTCACGAGGTCGAAGGGAAGTGTAGAGATGTCTTCAGAAATTCCTTTGCCCACAATTCCTATCTCCGAGGAGAGTTCAATCTCGACCGTCACGAATCCCGAGTCATCAACTGCTGAGGAAAACAGAATCCTGAGGCTCCGCATGTTGGAAATGTTAGATGACTGGAATAACGAAAAAGAGCCACCGAGTGTAATCCCTGGGTTCCCTGAGTTGTTCTCCAGGACAAGTGGGACTTCCAACGTCCCCATAAGCTATCCAACTACCCCATTCGGGTACCCGACCATTTCAGCCCACTCTGCTGGATCACCCTCTGATTCTTATCCCCGGATGTCAACAACATATGTAGCTACGAACATATTCACTGCACCGTCCTGTCCAATCGTGGCACAACCCGCTACACACAGGCCGAATTTTGACTCATCCTCATTCACATTTCAAGCACCATCCTTCTCACTGGAACCAACTCGGTTCACCACCAACAATTATCCTCAACAACCTCAATACGAGTTTGCACCTGGGCAAGATCAAAACCCCAAAGCTTCTGAACAAGATGAGATGGCAAAAAGGATGAGGAGCCTCGAGCAGAGTTTGAAAAACATGCAAGGTTTAAGCGGGCAGAAGAGTGTTTTCTATACCGATCTATGCATGTTCCCTGACGTGCACCTACCCGTGGGTTTCAAAACACCAAAGTTTGAAAAGTATGACGGGCACGGCGACCCCATTGCTCATCTCAAGAAGTATTGCAACCAATTGCGGGGAGCCGGCGGCAAAGAAGAATTGTTGATGGCATACTTCGGGGAAAGTCTGGTAGGAATAGCCTCAGAGTGGTATATGGACCAAGACATATCTCGATGGAATATATGGGATGATCTCACTAGAGATTTTGTGAGACAATTTCAGTATAATATTGACATCGCACCAGACAGAAATTCTCTGTCAAACTTGAAGAAGAAACCCTCGGAGAGTTTCAGAGAATATGTTATTAAATGGCGCGAGCAGGCATCAAGGGTAAAACCTCCCATGGACGAGATAGAAATGGTCACTACTTTCCTCCAGGCTCAAGAATCAGACTATTTCCAGAATATGATGTCAGCCATGGGAAAGCCTTTCACGGAAGCAATCAAGATCGGGGAGATGGTAGAGAATGGTTTGAAAACGGGTAGAATCTTAAGTCAGGCAGCCATAAGGGCAACCTCCCAAGCCATCCAAAGCGGGTCCGGAGGAATGGCAAGAGGAAAGAAAAAGGAAGAAACGTCCATGGCAGCATCAGAAGCGAGGGAATATCGTAATCCTAGGCCCCCACAACATTACTACCCCCACCAAAATGTGATATATGCTCCTCAACCCTACATGGTCATGAATACCCAGCCCTATGTCCATCCACCACAGCAAGCCAATCGAGGCCAAGCTCCACCTCATAGAAATCAGCCTCCTTACCGGAACCACTATAATCCACAGCCACCTCAAAATAACTTCCGCCCTCAGGAACCACCTAGAAGACGGACTTTCACACTCATCGGCGAACTATATTCTACCTTATTCCCAAAGCTAGTCTAGATGGGTTTCCTGCAGCCAGTCCCTCAGATAAGGCACAATCCGGCATCACCTGCTTACAAAGCCGGTGTTAGGTGTGCTTATCATTCGGGAGCAGAAGGGCACGATACAAATGATTGTTGGACTTTGAGAAGGGTGGTTGAGAACTTAATAGAGCAGGGGAAGATAGTACTGAGGGACGAGGAGGTCCCAAATGTGACTAACAATCCGTTGCCCGCTCACAATAACGGGCCGTTGATTGGAATGATTTGTGAGGACAAAGAGTTTGATGCAGGGAAAAAGCCTAAAACTGCCCCGAAGCTAGAGAAAGGGGAAAAGAAGACTAGTACTGTCAAGGTTGAGCTCGAAGAGAAGGTCGAGACAAAGACAGTAACGATGGTGCCTGCGAGGAATGAAGTTCTTTACGTTCCACGAGATTCGAAGTCAAAAGGGCAAAACCAATGTACGTACCGAAAGGGGCCTATGTGGTCCGGAGGACGATTCAACCACCTCGGCTGAATGAGCCAGTGGTTATCGGATGCGTACCACAGAAGCCAATGACAGACCCGTCCGCAGTACCGTGGAACTATCAAAGAACATTGGTTACGTACAAAGGCAGATAAGTCACGGGGGAACTTTCGGAGAATACTTTCATTGGAATATATTCAAACACTCAAGAGTTAAACAACGCCACCCGGAAACGCTTCCCACCCAAGAAGCCTGTAAGCGTTGAAGAAGCGGAAGTTTTCTTCCAAAAGATGAAAATGCCCGACTACGATGTGGTGGATCAGTTACGCAAGTGCCCCGAGCAAGTGTCTATGCTATCTCTGCTGATGAGGTCGGCCAAACACCAGAAGATCTTGCTCAAAGTCCTGAACAAAGCGTACATACCGGCTGAGACTTCAGTTGAACTACTGGAACGAATGACGGAAAGGTTCTCCGCAGTTAATCAGGTTTCTTTCAGCAAGAACGACTTACCTCCAGAGGGAGGGGATCACAAAAAAGATTTACATCTGACAGTTAAGTGCGAAGACTACTACGTCAAGCGGGTAATGTTGGATGGAGGTTCAGGTGTTGACATTTGTCCGCTCTCCACGCTGCAAAGAATGGAAATTGGGACTGGAAGAATTCACCCCAATAATGTCTGCGTAAGGGCTTTTGATGGCGTCAAGAGGGACACCCTCGGGGAAATAGACTTGGTGTTGACTATAGGACCGGTGGAGTTCGAAATAACTTTCCAGGTGCTTGATATGGATACGTCTTACAATTTTCTCCTCGGCAGACCTTGGATTCATGCGGCAGGGGCTGTACCTTCCACTCTTCACTAAATGGTGAAGTTTGAATACGAAGATCAGGAAATTGTGGTCCACGGAGAAGACGAACAGTCTATTTATCAGGACCCATCCATCCCATATCTTGAAGCAAGGGAAGGGAGTGAGCACACGGTTTATCAGGCTTTCGAAGTTGTGTTAGCGGAGCAGTATGAAGAAGGAAGACCTTGCCCCCAACCTTTCCTGTCCAACGCCTCAATCATGGTAGATAAAGAAATGATCCGACATGGATTCAGGCCAGGGAAAGGGCTTGGACGAACGCTGAAAGGAATAACGGAACCCATCACCTTGCCTTCCACTAAGAAACTTTTTGGGATAGGTTTTCAACCCACTCCAAAAAATGAAGAGTGGGCAAGGAAGAGGAAAAATGAGGGTTGGAAGCTGCCTCGACCATTGCCAAATTTATACGAGACTTTCGTCGGACCGAAATACATCGAAGAAGAAGACGACGAGGTTTTCACGGCCGAAGAGATCGAGGAAATATATGAGGCAATGAGAGGAATGCTCTATGAAGCTCACATGGTTCAACCGGGAGAAGGCGCAAGCACCGCTGAGATGCTATATGTGGGGCCAAATGCCAAGCTTCGAAATTGGGAGGCCACGCCGTTCCCAACTAGGTAGGAGTCCGGGTAGACCTGTCCTGCCACCTTTCCTGCATCACGAGTTATCCCCAGGATGTAACTCGGATGTTTTTCTTTAGTTTCTTGTTTTGAGTTCTTGAATTATAAACCTTGTTATCTTCCAAATTCCAAGGAATAAAAATCAGTATTTCCTCATTTTTCCTTTATTCTGATTTTTGCTATTTTTCCTTTATCTTTTCCTTTCAGTTATAATAATGCGGCTTTAAATAATTTGACATGCTTGTGGACTTCACGCCCAGATCACAACGAGCTGTTTAATTGTGAAATAATGAACCAAGAACCGGAATATGATGAAGAAGAGGCTTTTAGGAAAATAAATCGAGAGTTGGAACACTTTGAGAATAAACCTAAGCCGAATCTGAATGACACTAAACCGGTTAATTTGGGAACTCCTGAAGAAATCCGAGAGACCAAAATAAGCATTCACACGGACGAGAAAACGCGAGACGCGATAATCAACTCCTTTTTGAATTTAAAGATGTGTTTGCTTGGTCATACGATGACATGCCAGGATTAGGTGTTGATCTAGTGGTGCATAAATTGACAATTCACCCTGTCCTCCAGTTCAACAAAAGCAGAGAAAGTTCAAAACTGATGTCAGTGATAAAATTAAAGAAGAAATCACCAAGCAGTTGAAAGCAGGAGTAATTCGGGTAGTCCAGTACACCACGTGGTTGGCGAATGTAGTTCCAGTGCCGAAAAAAGATGGGAAGACTCGGGTGTGTGTGGATTATCGAGATTTGAACAAGGCGAGTCCTAAAGACAATTTCCCATTGCCCAACATCCACATCCTTGTTGATAATTGTGCCAAACATGAAATACAGTCCTTCGTAGATTGTTACGCTGGATATCATCAGGTGTTGATGGATGAAGAAGACGTCGAGAAAATTGCCTTCACTACACCTTGGGGTACTTACTGTTATCGGGTTATGCCATTCGGTCTGAAGAATGCTGGGGCAACTTACATGAGAGCCATGACTGCCATTTTTCATGACATGATGCATCAAGAGATAGAGGTGTATTTGGACGACGTGATAGTCAAGTCCAAGACTCAGGACGATCATATCCAAGACTTGAGGAAATTCTTCGAGAGATTGAGAAAGTATGACTTGAAGCTGAACCGGGCTAAATGCGCCTTCGGAGTCCCATCAGGCAAGCTTTTGGGTTTCATAGTAAACAGGAGAGGTATCGAGTTAGATCCAACAAAGATAAAATCTATCCGAGATCTACCTCCTCCAAGAATGAAGAAAGACGTGATGAGCCTATTGGGCAGGTTAAACTATATCAGTCGATTCATTGCCCAGCTGACTAGCACATGTGAGCCCATATTCAAGCTATTGAGGAAGGATGCAGCGATCAAATGGACGGCTGAGTGTCAAGAAGCTTTTGACAAGATCAAAGAATATCTTTCAAATCCCCCAGTTTTGGTCCCGCCAGAGCCAGAGAGACCCCTGTTCTTGTATCTGACAGTCTTGGAAAATTCTTTCGGTTGCGTCCTCGGGCAACATGACATAACCGGAAAGAAAGAACAGGCGATCTATTACTTGAGCAAGAAATTCACCGGCTACGAGGCCAAGTACACTTTGCTGGAAAGAACGTGTTGTGCTTTGACGTGGGTCGCTAAAAAATTGAGACATTATCTCCAAGCTCACACTACTTACCTCATAAGCAGGTTGGATACTTTGAAATACATATTTCAGAAACCAATGCCTACTGGCAGACTGGCCAAGTGGCAAATCTTGCTCATGGAATTTGACATAGTCTATGTCACTCGCACGGCAATGAAAGCCCAGGCGTTAGCGGATCATTTGGCCGATAACCCGATTGATGAGGAATACCAACCATTGAGTATTTATTTTCCAGATGAAGAAATAAACACCATAGAAGTAGTCTCGGAAAATGCTCATGTTTGGAAGATGTTCTTTGATGGGGCCGTAAACGCCAAAGGTGTAGGAATTGGGGCAATCTTGATCTCACCCTCTGGTCAGCACTATCCTGCTACAGCTAGGCTGCATTTATTTTGCACGAACAATACAGCTGAATATGAAGCCTGCATCATGGGCATGCATATGGCGATCGATCAGGATGTTGAAGATTTATTGATTATGGGGGACTCTGACCTGATTATCTGGCAAGCCCAAGGTGAATGGGAAACTCAGGATGTCAAGCTCATTCCTTACGGACAACACGTGGAGGATCTAGGAAAGCGTTTCAAATCAATAGAGTTCAGGTATATCCCGCGGTGTAACAATGAACTAGCGGATGCACTTGCCACCTTAGCTTCAATGTTACCCTACCCAGGCAACGCCCACGTCGATCCTTTGGAAACCCAAATCAAGGAAAGACACGGTTACTGTAATATAATCGAGGCAGGATCGTGTACCCAGCCATGGTACCATGATATCCAGAGGTTCTTGAAGACACAATAATACCTAAAACATGCTACTGGAGATCAAAAGAGGACTATTAGGCGGCATGCAGGTGGTTTCTTTTTGAGCAGCGAGGTATTGTATAAAAGAACCCCGGACCTCAACTTGTTAAGATGTGTTGACGTTGAGGAGGAAGGAAGAATCATGCATGAGGTACACGCGGGAGTATGTGGGCCCCACATAAATGAGTATGTTTTGGCAAAGAAAATCCTTCGAGCGGGTTATTACTGGATGACCATGGAAAAGGACTGATTTAGCTTTGTTCGAAAGTGTCATCAGTGTCAGGTGCATGGTGATCTGATTCATGCGCCTCCCACAGAACTGCATCCCATGTCGGCACCTTGGCCATTTGTTGCTTGGGGCATGGACGTCATTGGTCCGATTGAGCCGAAAGCTTCAAATGGGCACAGGTTCATATTGGTCGCTATCGACTACTTCACGAAATGGGTAGAAGCTGTCACTCTCAAATCGGTCACTAAGAAGGCTGTGGTGGATTTTGTACATTCAAATCTCTTCTGTCGTTTCGGTATTCCTACAACTATCATCATAGATAACGCGGCAAACCTGAATAGTCACTTGATGGGGGATGTATGCGAACAGTTCAAAATAACGCATAGGAACTCCACTCCTTATCGGCCCAAGGCCAATGGCGTTGTTGAAGCAGCAAACAAGAACATCAAGAAGATTTGAGGAAGACGATCCAGAGTTCCCGACAATGGCATGAACAATTACCCTTTGCATTGTTGGGATATCGCACTACAGTACACACATCAGTAGGGGCAACCCCTTACTTGTTGGTTTATGGGACCGAGGCTGTGATAACAACTGAGGTGGAAATTCCTTCGCTCCGAACCATTGTCGAAGAAGAAATTGAAGATAACGAGTGGGTTAAGACTCGATTGGAGAAGTTGACTTTGATTGACGAGAAACGAATGGCCGCGGTTTGTCAGGGACAGTTGTACCAACATAGAATGGCCCGTGCTTACAACAAGAAAGTACGACTCAGGAATTTTGAAGTAGGGCAACTGGTATTAAGGCGCATTGTGCCACATCACCAGGAAGCGAAAGGAAAATTTGCTCCTAATTGGAAAGGCCCATACATCATCAGGAAGATATTGCCGAGAGGAGCATTGTATCTGGGTGATATTGAAGGAAATGATCCTGAAACAGCAGTGAATGCGGATGCCGTCAAAAGGTATTATGTCTGAGTTTTACTTCAGTGGTCTTGGCACATTTGAGATGATGAAGGTTTTATTCCCACTACCCCAAACACTATCAACTCTCTCTACAAGCCCTTTTGAGCCGGTTACATTTATTTGGCTACCTTGTAAAAAAAAATTGATTGTGTCTGAACTACGTCTGACTTAATTCCGACAGAATACGTAGGCAGCCTCTCCTTGGGGTTCAGTCACACCAAAAATAAAATCCAATTTACCCTGAAATTGAAACCGGGGCACACCAAATGGTTTAGAAGTTGTAATTTCATCTACAATTCTTTTACCAAGCACAAGTCCTTCGGATCAATTGCCAAAGGCAGGGGAAGCCAAGATATATCATAATTGGAGGCCGGTACATTCAAAATTGAGAGAAATAAAACAAGAGAGTCTTGTCGGTGAAAACCTTCGGGCACCGTGAGGCGACGGGAGCAGAGAAATCGAAAATGAAAGAGCTTGTTTACTAAAAACTCGCAAAGAGTGCTATCAAGCGACAACAAGGAGAGAAATGAGAGAGGTCGACTAGCGAAAACCCGCAAAGGGCGCTGTCGGCCAAAAAGATGATTCCACCTCAGAAAGTTTTGGCAAGGTTCCACTGGTTTTAGAACATAAATCCGTTTTGATTCAGGAGGAAATGCAAGTGTGCGAAGATCGGGCATCCAGTCCAAAAAGCATGTCATGTCAATTTAAAGTCAGCATATTGCCTCAGATAAGTCTTTCTTGTCCCAAAAGGGACACTTCTCTTTTAAAGTTCGTTTTCTCCGCTCTTTGTTTTACCTTTCTTTGAATCCCTTTCATTTTAACCCCAAATTCCAAATGTGCTGGAAAGAATAGGTGGCAGGACCGGTTTCACGGAGCTCCGTTTAGTAAGAAGTTAAAAAAAAATACCCCGTTTCAATGGTACGTCTGTCCAATCCCGATTGATCATGATGCTGATTGCTTTCAAAGTAAAGCCACACACACACCCAAAAAAAAAAAGAACCGGCAAATCCCCATAGGGTCTCCCTTTGTACAAATCCCCATAGGGTCTCCCTTTGTAAAAATCCCCACAGAGTCTCCCCTTGTACAATCCCCCAAAGAGTCTGCCCCAGCAAATCCCCAACGAGTCTGCCTTGTACAAATCCCCATAGAGTCTCCCCAATAAAAATCCCCACTGAGTCTGCCTCGGTAAAAATCCCCAAGCAGAATGGGATGGAAGAACCAAAGCCTTACACGGGAAAATCATCACAAAATCCGGGAATGCGAGTCTGAGCAGTTTAAAAGGGTTTCGTCTGTGAATCCAATCAATGGCAGAGTTTCTCAGTAGGAATAAGGACGGGACAAAGCAATTGGAACAATCAAGGCCACCGAACCAACCACCATTTTCACACTAACAATTGTTCTTTGTTTGGAAAATTGAAATAGGTGCGATCCAAAGCAACCGTGCAAGAAGCAGATGCCACCTAAAAGGAAAAGAAATGCGCGAATGCAAGAAACGACTTTGCAATAAAGAATCAACCCAACAGGGAAGTTTCCCCAAGTTCTCTCTTGCATTTTACTAAACAAAAGATGAAAGCATAATAATAAAAAATAACGAAAAAAGTGAAGTAAGAAGAAAATTCAAAACAAAAAAGAGGGTTAGTTAGAATCCCCAATATTTCCTTTTAGCCAGCATTAGGGCTCCAATCCCTGAGTTGAGCAATTTTCTTTAGCCAGCATTAGGGCTCCAATCCCTGAGTTGCGCAGTTTTCTTTTAGCCAGCATTAGGGCTCCAATCCCTGAGTTGAGCGTTTTTTCTTTAGCCAGCATTAAGGCTCCAGTCCCTGAGTTGAGCATTTTCCTTTAGCCAACATTAGGGCTCCAATCCCTGAGTTGAGCGAATTTCTCTTTAGCTGACATTAGGACTCCAATCCCTGAGTTGAGCATTTTTCCTTTAGCCAACATTAGAGCTCTAATCCCTGAGTTGAGCATTTTTTCCTTTAGCCGACATTAGGGCTCCAATCCCTGAGTTGAGCATTTTTCCTTTAGCCAGCATTAGGGCTCCAATCCCTGAGTTGAGCAACTTTCCTTTAGCCAACATTAGGGCTCCAATCCCTGAGTTGAGCGTTTTTCCTTTAGCCAGCATTAGGGCTCCAATCCCTGAGTTGAGCAATTTTCTTTTAGCCGACATTAGGGCCCCAATCCCTGAGTTGAGCAGTTTTCTTTAGCCAGCATTAGGGCTCCAATCCCTGAGTTGAGTGTTTTTCCCTTTAGCCGACATTAGGGCACCAATCCCTGAGTTGAGCGTTTTTCCTTTAGCCAGCATTAGGGCTCAAATGCCCGAGTTGAGCAGTTTTCCATTTAGCCGACATTAGGGCTCCAATCCCTGAGTTGAGCGTTTTGCTTTTAGCCGACATTAGGGCTCCCATCCCTGAGTTGAGCATTTTTCTTTTAGCCAGCATTAGGGCTCCAATCCCTGAGTTGAGCGATTTTTCCAGTTAGCCGACATTAGGGCTCCAATCCCTAAGTTGAGCATTTTCTTTTAGCCAGCATTAGGGCTCCAACCCCTGAGTTGAGCGACTTTCTTTTAGCCAACATTAGGGCTCCAACCCCTGAGTTGAGCGACTTTCTTTTAGCCAGCATTAGGGCTCCAATCCCTGAGTTGAGCGATTTTTCCAGTTAGCCGACATTAGGGCTTCAATACCTGAGTTGAGCAATTTTCTGTAGCCGACATTAGGGCTCCAATCCCTGAGTTGAGCGTTTTGCTTTAGCCAGCATTAGGGCTCCAACCCTTGAGTTGAGCGACTTTCTTTTAGCCAATATTAGGGCTCCAATCCCTGAGTTGAGCAGTTTTCTTTAGCCGATATTAGGGCTTCAATTCCTGAGTTGAGCAATTTCCATTTTAGCCAGCATTAGGGCTCCAATCCCTGAGTTGAGCGTTTTTTCTTTAGCCAACATTAGGGCTCCAACCTCTGAGTTGAGCGACTTTCTTTTAGCCAACATCAGGGCTCCAATCCCTGAGTTGAGCGATTTTCCTTTAGCCAACATTAGGGCTCCAATCCCTGAGTTGAGCAACCTTCCTTTAGCTGACATTAGGGCTCCAATCCCTGAGTTGTGCATTCTTACCTTTTGCGACATTAGAGCTCCAATCCCTGAGTTGCGCTTTGTAGACTAGAGTTTTTCCAATCCCCTCATCAGTGCTGTAAATTTTCATGACAATTAACTCACGAAATTTTCCTAGTGAAACTGGGGCAGAAAATTTCGTTCGTTTGTTTTGTTGTCTCAGCAGGTCTGACCTCGAGGTGCATGGATCGAGACGACCGACGGGATGAGTCTCAATCCAGAATAAAGAAAAGAAGAAAAAGAACAAAAAAAAGAGAAGATGTTCCCAAATATTGGAACAAACAAAGGGCAGGTCGCTCAAAAATTGGATCAAATTCCCGGGCTCCGCCAATACCGTTTCACTCAATACTGCATAAATAAACAAGCACCTACAACTTGCGAGCATCAAGATTCAGATCGAAGTCTACAAGCAGAATCATCTAAGACCCAAGATCAAGTTGCAAAAGAGTTATAGATAGGTATCTTGTAACTAGCGGTTGACAGGCATAAGTAGTTAGTTCAGTTTCAATTTCCTCTGGTTGTAATAAGGAGGTCAGTAAAGCAGTAGTGGAAATAGCGACAGCAGTAACAGCAAGCATTGCAATCTCATGGTAGTCCCAGCTATCAAAGTACCCCGAACTACATTAACCTGATTCCTGTTTAGCCCAGGATATGTAGGAAATCTTTGAAGCAAAGATTCGGTCAAATCTTCCAAAAAATGCACTTCACACGGAGTAGTCCAACGGGCAAAAATCACTCATATCCGCTCACTTTATCTTTGCACGAAAACCTCGCATGTTTTCAGGCAAAGAGGGGCAGCTGTGAGCATGTGATTTTTGTCTACGCAACAATCACTCCAAAAGAAAATCGAAAAATAAAACAAATGGTTTTGTTGTACAAATTTTTGTGAATTTGCTTGGCATTTTTGTAGTTTTTATCTGTGATTGTTTAGTTTTATCAATTGAAAATACAAAAATATATGTCGCGCCTAAAGCTGGGATTTGTGCTACTATTAGGAATTAATTAAAGTCATATTTGGTTTTTGAATGAATAAAAAATCACAAAAATATTTGTCTTGTTAATTTTTTCGTTTTATCGTTTAAAGGTTGATTTTTGTTTAATTAATATCTGATATTGTGTGTTAATTATTAGTAAAAATCAATTGGTGTCTTGTGATATAATTTTGATTTTTTATATTTCATATAATATTTTTAGAATTTTTGTAAATTCGTATTTTTATGGGAAAGGAAAAGAAATAAGTTGAATTGGATAAAATTGGGATTGGGCCATTTCAAATTGGACCCAAAATTGGGCCCAAAGCATTTGTGTTGCCCGGTCCAAATCAGTTGGCCTTAGGGACGTCCAAACGATGTCGTCTTGATTATGCTTGATCTAGGCCGTTGATCTCAGAATGATCAACGACCAAGATCACAAACCCTAACCCATCTCAGCCAACCCGACCCAGCACCATCCTCGACCCAATCCCCATAGAGACCAAAACGACGTCGTCCCTTTTAAGTGGAAAGATCAAGGTCGTTGATCATGGATGATCCAACGGCCAAAATCAAACCACTCACCCCTTATATAAGCCTGCCCCCTTCACCCCGCGCCCTAAGCTAGAACCCCCCCCTCCCTCTCTTCGTCTCCCTCACCAAACCCAAACCCCTTAGAACCCTAGCGCCGCCCCCCTCTCCCCTCACCGTAAACCCGGAGGCAACAACGCTGGTGACCCCCAGACTAACACCCCTAGTACACTTCGACCCCCTGATCACAGATCCACAAGCCATGGGTCTCGAATCTTCCCCCACCGTCTCGAATCTTCATTTGGAGATTCGAGTCGGACCCCAACCCATGCCAACCCCCCCCCCAAATCCATACCAGATGCCCCCCTGACCTCCCTCGTGACCAAACCAAGTTTGGTTTGGTCCGAATCTAACCAGAAAACCCCGAGTCCCAAATCCTTCCTAAGAACCCTAGAAATTTGGAATCTGAGTTTTTGTCCAATTAAACAAGAAGGTTGGGGTCTAATAGACCTTAATCGAAGTGTTCTTAGTTGAGAACACTTCGATTAAAGTCCGTTCAACCCCTAAAAGAGGTTCGATTCAAAATCCGAGACAGGGCAGTCTGATTTTTAACCCTTTAAGGTATTTCTTCTTCTTTTCTTTGTTAATTCCATGTTGTTTGTTTTGTTAATGCTTGTTCGTATGTTTGAATGTAAGTTTGATCTATTTCCAATTGTGTCAACTATTCTGTCCATCTCACCCAGATCTTTATTTGATCGAATTTGTTTCTGTGTGTTTATTACGTATAATTACAGTTTGTGTAATCGAGTCGAATAAGTTCCGTCAATCAGTTAAGTTTTCTACAAATCCCAGTGCATGTCAACATGAAATCATAATCTGTGCTTGTTCAAGTTTGGTTATCTTCTATTGATTTGTGCGCATTGTAATTCACACAGTCGATTCGATACATGTCGTCAATTAGTTTCAGTTTGGAATGGTATTAATCTGACTCGTGTTGTTAATTTTACTCGAATCAGTTGAGATTTGATTACATTGTGTGTTAGCCTGTTTAGTTGAATCAAAATCACTTAAGGATTGGTTATAACTGTTAGTTTTAGCATAGATTTCAGATTGTAGTTTAATTTAATGGCATGTCTACTCATTTTGGACCTTGGACATCATGTGCTTTGTTAGTTATTAATGAATTAGAGTAGAATGGACAGCATGTGCTGTCAGGGCATATTCATGCTGCCCATGTTTGCTTAATTTAATAAAGGATGGGCCACTTTAACAACAAAAAGGGGGCTGTCAGGGGAATCTCATGGGAGGGGTACCTTTCTTTAGTTGGTGAGTGGAAAAAACAGAAAAAGAGAACATGGGGAGAGTTAAGTTTTAAAATGGGATAGGAACAGGCTGGAAAAGGGGGGATTCCTGGCTATAAAAACAAAAAGTTTCCATTGGTTTGAGGGCAGACATCAGAAGTTCTAAAGAGGATCAGAAAGAGAAAAAAATAGAGGGGGTTTTGGGCAGAAAGTTTTGATAACATTCAGACAAGGAAGAGTTTAAAAGATATAGAGAGAACTAAGATTTTAAAACGAGAAACTACTGTTTTATTACTTCTGCCTGCAATCTTCTTGCACTGCTGGGATTTATCGGGCAGCCTGTTTGTCTGTTGATTTTCAAGCACCACTCTTCAAGCTATTGGTTTCTTCTTTTGATTCCAATCTGTCCTTGAGATTTCTGCCTGGGGTGCTACTGCTGCTGTGACTATAGTTAATTCCATTAATCTAGTTTAAATAAGTTAGTTTAAATTCAAACTTGAAGAATGTTTAGCGTGAGTTTAGCATTTTATTAATCTTGTATGCAATTTTCTTTATTAAATTAAAAGCATGTTCGCTCATGGAATAAGGCATGAAACAATTCCCCGCCTCATAAATAATTAATCCGATAATTAATAAGAGGCCGGAGTTGGCCAAGCATGTAATTTAATTAGCGGGTATTTTCTTTCTTTCATTTTTAGAGACATACATAATAGAAAAAGGTAGTCGCTGTAGGTTTATCCGTTCAAAAAATGAGACAAGCCTCGCCAAATAAAAATGCAAATTGCGGGGCCCTCAATAACTGGTCATAATAAAATACTTAAAATTTGGATGGACTGTTTAGTGAATTTTACGGCCTTCCCCAAAGATAATTACGGGTTAGACTCTTTAGGCGTGATTTTAAGTTAAAATACCTTCTTAAATTTGGGTGTGCATTTATGTGACCCAAATTCAAATCTCAACGGAGTCGGAATGTATTGACAACCACGGGTGCATTGATTGCGACGTGGTTCGAGATACATTTTCACGACGTTGCAATTCTATAAAAAATAATGATAATAAAAGCGGTTTAAACTTAATAAAAGCACGTAAGTCATAACATATATTTGAATCAGATATTTAGCCATTATAACAATTTAAGCGACCGTGATAGAACCACGGGATTCGGGGGTGCCTAACACCTTCCCTCGGGTCAACGGAATTCCTTACTTAGAATTTCTGGTTCGCAGACTTCATTTGGAAAGCCGAAAATTTCCTCGATTTGGGATTCAAGATAAACCGGTGACTTGGGACACCAAAAGCCAAACCTTTCCCAAGTGGCGACTATGAATTAAATAAATAATCCCATTTCGATTATTGTCACTTAAATTGGAAAAACTCCCTCACGCATTTATCCTTCGGGGTAGGCGCGCAAAAAGGAGGTGTGACAACCAGGAAGGCACTAAACGAATACCTGGGGTTCAATGATGAAGATGAGTCCCTTTACAATGAAAAGTTGGCAATGGGCGAGGAGGTTCATCTGTGGTTAGCTTCATACCTGGCAATCCCGAGTACAGTTCCTGAGTGGTTGCAAGCAGGGGCAAAAATACTTCAGAGAACTTTCAACTTTGAGGCTAGAGGGTGGTTGACTTTTGTGTGCAGTCGGCTCGACCCCACTACCCATGATCACACTATTCCACTTGCTCGGGTTGTTCTTGTTGCTTCTATTATGGAAGGATATCCTATCAACATGGGCAATGTGATGTCCCACGTCATTTCTGTAGTGGGGGTTGAGCATGACCGGAATTACCCTTTTCCCATCACCCTCACTATATATTCTGGGACCTGGAGGTGGAGAAGAGACCTTTTGACGTAAAGGTCAAACATGTGGCTCCGTTTTCATGGTACAGTTTGAAGGGGTCAGACAACCCCAAGGACAAAAATTACAAGCAGCATGCTTCTGCCCCAACCGGCCAGTCTGAAGAGCCGGTTGTGCTAGAGCCCTCCACTGAGCCTACTTCCATAGTTGCTGACATGCCTCCCGGACCTTCCACTTCTGTTGGTCCCTCGACTTCATCTGGCCCGGGGATTCCATCTTCTCGAGCTCATCCTATCACCGCCCACCAGCTGAGCTAGATACTTCATAGCTTGAACAACTAGATGGCGACTGCTTCATCCAAGTTGTCTACCTTGACTTCTACCATTGCGGCTCAATCGGCACCATAACCAGTGCATGTGCCCCAGTCTATCAAGGATTCACTTAAGGAGATTCTTTCCAACCAGCAAAAGATTCTCGATTCTCAGGCTGCCTTGGCTAAGGTAGTAGATTCACATGGCAATGCCCTGAAGGAGCTTGCCAGGGAGCACAAGAAGCTACACAAAACATGGGCTTCCAAGGAGTTTGTGAAGGCGCTGAGGGAGGATATTGACAAACTGAAGGCAGACCATGTGCCTTTAGACTTGCTATTTGAGGATCCAGTCCCAGCAGCAGCACCAGTATCAAAGCCACAGCAGGATCAGACATAGAGGCTTCCAAAGAAGAAGAGGAAGCTCCTTTGTGCAGATGAGGCAATCATCCAGTTGGCGGACCCACTGGAGGTTTCCCCCAGTCAGCCATAGGATGTTCCAGATATTCAGCCCATACAGGTCTAGGCCCCAGTCCCAGCATCTGAGCAGCAGGAGACCGAGAACTAGTCTGAGGTTCCTGTACATACAGAGGACCAGGGGACCACTCATGTTCCCATGTAGATATACGAGGCTTAGGGAGATCATATATCCTTTCCTTTTGATTTCTTGATGCTTATTTGTTTAGTTGGCATTGGGTATAATGCCAGTTTTTTTTTGGGGTGACCCTACTTTTTATCCGAATGATTGTATATATTAGTTGACTTAGTTTATGCTTCTGTTGATTTTTTTTATTTGGTATGTATATAACTTTATATTTAGTTACTTTTATCGCACTTTTTATCTTCTCTTTGGTCTGCATATAAAGTTACATTATTGTATATATATTCATCCCACGTTGCATATTCTAATCCCCTATTGTAAATATTCATTCTATTTTCTATTTTCATACAAATTTTTCATTCTTAGCTTAGTAGATAGGCCTGCAGCCTTTTTGTTTCGGTTTTGGCGCTTTCAATAAACCCTTGGTTTTCTTAATGTCGCGGTTCTTTCCAAGGGTGGAGTATTGTGCAAACCGGGTGGATCTTCCCGATGATGGATGGCGTGACAACCTTCTTAAGGGTTTGAGTCCGTTTTTGACTTTTTTCTTGTTTTTAGTAATTTATAGTTAAGGGTACCTCAAGCAAAGTTTCACTTGGGCCTAACACATTTGCCTTTGATCCCATGGTCAAAGACAAGGGGTTGTGTTTAGGATGGTGAAAGTGGTGACCTTAAGACTCTTGTTTTGACCAAACAAACATCATGTGTTCGGGACTATTGTGTACTCAATCGTGTCTAAGGTTGTTGGGGGGCCCCGACTCTATGTCTTTAGCAATCCTTGAGTGTGTGTGGTGAGAAATCAAATTGTGAGTCCAAGTCCTGAGCCAATGGTCTAAACTTGCCCTGAATGTTTGTTGAGGCGAAATTTTGAGTAAAATTCGATTTGAGAAGTGATTATAAGCTCTCCTTGATCCAAACAATAGTCGAACAATTCCATAGCCTACCAATGATATAACCCTTAGCTAACCTTTTTGAGCCATAACCCTTTTTCTTTCAAGAACCAATGTTACAAGCCTATACCCGTTCTAAATTATACCCTCTCATGGCACCCAAATCGTCCCTTAAGTAATGGCAAAAGTCTAAGTTTGGGGGGAGAGACAAGAAAGGAAACAAAGTGATAAAAGGAACAAAAGCAAAAGGAAATGAAGGCGATGAAAAAGAAAGAAAAGAAAAAGACAAAAAGAAAGCCCAATGTGCAAAGAATAAAACGGGATTCAAGAAAAACAAAAGTGAAAAGGTGTGAAAAAGTAGAAAAAGGAGAAATGGTTTGAATTGCATAAGAAAGAGTGACAATGTGTCTCTCTAACCCCTTGAAAATAAGTGAAATACTCAAAGAGTCAAAGAGAATTATGCCAGAATGAATCAAAAGAAGTGCTTAAGGGAAGATGGAAACAACTTTTCCTACCCTGAACCAAAAGCCTTCACATTGACTCCACAAAAGCCCTATATGATCTTGAGTTGGATGACGCTCGCATTAGTGGATACTTACATGAGGGTCAAACATATGGTACTTAGAGTCAGACTTGTGACCTTTCCTTGAGAGAGAGATGAGTGACTTCCCATTAACCTTGGTTTGCGTGCTTATACTCTAAAAGGTGAGGTTTGCTTAGCGAGAGTTGAGGATGTGTGAGTTTGGGGTCCACAATGACCAAAGTAATTAAGAGAGTTCTTTGATGTAATGAGTCAATTCTTGATGCTCTTGTGTCACACTTGATCCTTAGTTTTTCAAAGTTTAAATTTTATTAATGATCCATTTGTATTGAGGGCAATTGTTAGTCCTAATTGATGCTTATTGAGGTTACTTTAGGACACCTGAAATTACTTGGATTTTCTTTTAAGGGGTGGGTCTTATTTTGTTTGCTTGAGGACAAGCAAAGGTTTAAATTTGGGGGAGGTGATAAGTTAGGATTTTAACATGTTTTATGCCCCAACTTGCCTATGCTTTGATCATATATTGTTACAAAATAGTCCT
The DNA here is from genome assembly GCF_000393655.2 of Nicotiana sylvestris. Classification (NCBI taxonomy): domain Eukaryota; kingdom Viridiplantae; phylum Streptophyta; class Magnoliopsida; order Solanales; family Solanaceae; genus Nicotiana; species Nicotiana sylvestris. Next base: position 219,244,425 of record NC_091064.1, read on the forward strand.
AAAAGGCTCACAAGTTGTGCTTGATCGCAGGTTTGACCGACAAAGTGATGAAATGTCAAAGATCGGCTCAAAAAGGAGTAAAAGTTGCTCAAGTATCAAAGACCAAGAAATTTAAGAAAAGAAGGCCTAGTGCGGACCGCGCAAAGTGGAATGAGGCCACACTAGGTGATTCAGAGAGTTGGTGAATCAGGCTAGAAGATGCGCAGCCGCAGTACACATCTCGCGGTCCGAGGTGAAGGCTCCGCATCCGCACAACTCTTTTGTGAGGTCAGCGGTCATGAGGTTCAGAGAGATGAAGTTTGCAAAGCCAGTTCCATGCGGTCCGCGGTACTTGTTGCGCGGACCGCGCCAGCTCCCTCCGTGGCCGTGGTCCATTCTACGCAGTCCGCGGAGTCCAAGTTCATAGAAGTAGAAGTGAGCACAGTACGGCCGCGGTCCATTTAATGCGGCCCCCACTGACCCCGCAGGGGTATTTTTGTCCAGTTTTTCCAGCCTAGTATAAATAGAACATTTTACCATTTTTAGGTTATCAGATACATCAGTGGAGAGTTGCGCTCGTGAGAACGTATTTTGTAGCCATTTTTGACATTTTTGCTTTCATTTACGATAGATTCTTGTGATTTAATTTTAGAAATTAATTAATATGCTTACTTATTCATCTATTTCTTCAATTTCTTTATCTAGCATGAGTAGCTAAACCCATTAGCTAGGGTTGTGGCTCAACCCTAGAGTGGGTTATTGATGAGTGTTTCCATCTAGTGTTAGATTGACTATGGGTGTTTGCTATTTGGGTTGATTTTATGTTTTAATCTAAAATTGGTGGTTGCAAACACTGATTCAAGCTTTGTGGGTTTAACTCTTCTTGAGAAAGAGAGCCTATGACCCCAAAATTGACTCAACAAGAAATTGGGATGGACCCATGAGAAATGGTAGTCTCAATTAACGGGTTAAATCTCGAGAGAGTAATCACCCTACTTGAACCCTAGTTGCTTGGTCTCATTGGCCTATCCAATTGGTCTCGAGAGAGTCAATTGGGCAAAATCACTCTCTCTACCAAGAGGTGTGAGAGTGGGTGCAATTATGCAATAGTTTCAGCATAATCCCCAAATATGTCAATCTATCCTTAGTAACATCTACCCGTCAATTAGCCACCTAGGTGATTCTACGACCCTAGTGCTCTTCTTCCTATTAATTACAACTTAGCAATATTCTCCTAGCATAATTTAGCTTTAATCCTTAGTTTTATAATAGTGGTTATAAATACAAAAACTCAAAAAATATTTGAAGTGACATTAGAAGCACAACCGCAACTCTAGGCTAGACAGAAAATACAACTCCACTACTAGCTCCCTGTGGAAATTCGATCCCGGACCTCTATTCGGGTAAAAGAAATTGTGACCCGCTCTTCCTACCATAGTGTAGTGTCGAGTCGGTAGTGATCAGTCCGCGCAAAATGACAATGCGGACTGCGTCAGGGCACTGCGGACCGTACAAAGGCAACCGCGGGCCGCAGAGAGTATTTTGCACATGCACTAAATTAGGGGTTTATATTTTTGCACAATTGTTCACATTAGTTCACCTACTTTGTGCTTACTCACTTGCCCATGGTAATAAAATAAAACAAAATTAATCAAGTAAATGCACAAGGACTGAGTGAAACATTACCAGATGAGAAGATGAAATGTAATTAGTCAATCTTAAGCAAGAATCACTGTCACAAGAGGTTATGAAGAAAACTTTTATGTCTCTGAGCTAATGAAGAAGAAACTATAAGCTAATGGTAATAAAATAAAACAAAATTAATCAAGTAAATGCACAAGGACTGAGTGAAACATTACCAGATGAGAAGATGAAATGTAATTAGTCAATCTTAAGCAAGAATCACTGTCACAAGAGGTTATGAACAATACTTTTATGTCTCTGAGTGTTAAGAGTTCGAAAAGGGTAAATGGTGACCCGTGGGGTCTATTTATAGAAAAGCAATGGGACCCAGCCTTACCTACCAGCGCGGCCGCACAAAATCGACTACGGACCGTAATGGGTTTTATTCACTTGAAGCTTGAGTAGGCAACCTCCGCGGACCGCACAATAGTAGATCGTGGCCGCGGAGGTCCATCGCGGACCGCACTAAATGAAATGCAGCCGCGGTGCAAACTTCAGAGAGCACCATTTTTTACCATCACCAGTGCGGACCGCACAAAGTGCAATGCGGCCGCACTGGCAATCTTCAGAGACTGTTCAACATTTTTCAAACTATTTTGCACTGCATCAACTCAATCCCTACAACATCTCATAATCAGTAGCTCAAAAATCAAACCTACACTACCAAGAAAACATAGAAAACAACAAAAAGAAAAGGACATGGGTTGCCTCCCAAGCAGCGCCTGATTTAACATCGAGGCACGACGCATGTTACCAGCACATCACTTTAGATGGAGAAGTGCCACCACGTGGCTATCATCAAATTTCCCAAGATAATGCTTGACCTGATGTCCATTGACTCTGAATACTTCACCCTTCTTGTTCCTTAGATAAAAAGCATCAAATGGGGTCACGAACACAACTTCAAAGGGCCCACTCCACTTTGACTTGAGCTTACCCGGAAACAGACATAATCGGGAATTGAACAAGAGAACCATATATCCAACCTTGAACTCCTTACCCCGAGCATATTTGTCGTGAAAGTACTTCATTTTGTCCTTGTAAAAGGATGAGCTGGATTAGGCATGGAATCTAAACTCATCGAGCTCATTAAGCTATTCAACCCGAAGATTTGCCGCAACATCCCATTCTAAGTTCAACTTACTCAAAGCCCACATGGCATTATGCTCTAATTCCACCGGAAGATGGAAAGCTTTCCCAAACACCAACCGATATGGAGACATACCAATCGGAGTTTTGTAAGACGTCCGATAAGCCCAAAGAGCGTCATCCAATGTTTTCGATCAATCGGTCCTATTAGCATTGACAGTTTTAGACAAGATACTCTTAATTTCTCTGTTGGAGACTTCCACTTGGCCACTAGCTTGAGGATGATAGGGGGTCGAAACCTTATGATTGATTAGAAAGCAACGTGTCAAAAGCCTTGTTGCAAAAGTGAGACCCCCCATCACTAATGATAGCACGAGGAGTGCCAAACCTTGTGAAGATATTCTTTTCAAAAATGCCACAACACTCCGGGCTTCATTGTTGGGCAAAGTCACAGCTTAAACCCACTTTGAGACATAGTCCACCGCCACGATAATGTAAGTGTTCCCACAAGAGCTCACAAAAGGACCCATGAAATCAATGCCCCAAACATCAAAAATATCCACTTCGAGAATTGTATTGAGGGGCATCTCATGCCTTTTAGAAATTCCACCGGCTCTTTGGCATTCATCACATCTCTTGACCACATCACCTGCATCTTTAAACAAGGTAGGCTAATAAAATCCGCAACTAAGCACTTTAGAAGCCGTTCTCGCTCTACCATGATGGACAACATAGGGAGAGGAGTGTCAAGCCTCCAAAATACCCAATTGTTCCTCCTCCGGGACACATCATCGAATCACACCATTGGTGCAAATCTTAAACAAATATGGCTCGTCCCAATAAAAATCCAAGCTATCCCACTTGAGCTTCTTCCTTTGGTTGGAAGAGAGCTCATACGGGATGATTCTGGTAACAAGATAATTTGCGACATTGGCGAACCACGACATTCCATTCATTGACACCGCAAGGAGTTGCTCGTCGGGAAATGCATCGTTTATCTCAAGGCCATCACAAGGCCTCCCCTCCTCCTCAAAATGGGACAAGTAGTCTGCCACTTAATTCTCACTCCATTTTCGGTCAACAATTTCCAAATAAAACTCTTGGAGAAGCAATACCCATCTCATCAATCTTGCCTTTGAGTCTTTCTTGGTTATCAAATACCTAAGGGCGGCATGGTCGGTATACAGTATCACTTTTGCCCCCATAAGGTAAGGTCGGAACTTTTCCATAGCAAAAACAATAGCCAATAACTCTTTCTCAGTAACTGTGTAGTTCCTTTGAGCCTTATTCATTGTCTTGCTTGCGTAGTACACCAAATGGAACATTTTGTTGATCCTTTGGCCCAAAACAGCCCCAACTGCAACGTCACTAGCATCACGCATGAGCTCAAAAGGCAAGCTCCAATTTGTTGCAGTAATGAGGGGGTAGAAGTCAACTTGAGCTTAAGAAGCTCGAATGCTTTCATACAACTCTCATCGAACAAGAACTTTGCATCTTTCTCTAGCAACTTGCACAACTGATGTACCACTTTGGAAAAATCCTTTATGAACCTCCGGTAGAAACCCGCGTGCCCAAGGAAACTCCTCACCCCTTTGACAGAAGTAGGGGGAGGGAGCCTCGAAATAACCTCAATCTTGGCCTTATCAACTTCAATTCCTCGCTTCGAGATCTTGTGATCCAATACTATAGCTTCTTCTACCATAAAATGACACTTTTCCCAATTGAGAACAAGGTTGATGTCTTCACATCGGGCCAACCCTCTATCCAAGTTTACCAAGCACTCCTCAAAAGAATCCCCAACCACGCTAAAATCATCCATGAAGACCTCCAAGATATCCTTCACCATGTCGGTGAAATAGCCATCATGCAACGTTGGAAGGTCGCTGGAGCATTACACAATCCAAATGGCATTCTAAAGAAAGCGAATGTGCCATAAGGATATGTAAAGGTGGTCTTCTCTTGGTCCTCCAGGGCAATTAGAATTTGATTATACCCCGAGTAACAATCCAGAAAGCAATAGAAAGCCCGACCTACAAGATGATCAAGCATTTGTTCAAGGAATGGCAATGGGAAATGATCTTTTCTAGTCACCTTGTTCAGCTTCCAGTACTCCATACAAACTCTCCACCCGGTGACCGTTCTAGTGGGAATGTGCTCATTGTTGTCATTGGTCACCATGGTCATACCACCCTTCTTCGGAACAAATTGCACCGGAGAAGTCCACGAACTATCAGAAATAGGATAAACCACCCCAGCATTTAGCCACTTGATAACCTCTTTCTTCATCACCTCTTGCATCGCCTCATTTAGTCTTCTTTGATTCTCCAAGGAAGGCCTTGCATCCTCCTCCAAAATGATCTTATGCATGCAAAATTCGGGGCTTATATCCCAAATGTCGGCTAATGTCCATCCAATCACCTTTTTCTGCTTTTGAAGTACCACCAAAGTGGCGTCAACCTGCATGTTAGTTAAGCAAGACGAAAGAATAATAGGTAAAGTAGAATTTGAACCCAAGAATTCATACTTGAGGTGTGGATGAAGTGGCTTCAACTCCAACACCGGTGGCTCCTCAATCGATGGCTTTGTTGGTGGATTTTTGCGGTTTTCAAGATCCAAAGATAGCTTCCTAGGGTCATATAAATATGAACACATACCATGCAATGCATTCATTCACTCCACTCTACTAGCATCATCATTGACATCCATATTAAGAAGCACGACCTCAAGGGGATCTTCAACGTGGATCATGGAACTTGTGTCATCCACTATCACAACTGTGACAATGTCCACAAATGAACACACCTCCGTGCTATTGGGTTGTCTCATTGATTTACAAACATGGAATACCACCTTCTCATCCCCCACTCGGAAAGTCAACTCACCCGCTTCAACATCAACCAATGCCTTCCCCATAGCAAGGAAAGGTCTACCAAGAATAATCGACACTTCAAAGTCCACCTCACAATCTAATATGACAAAGTCGACCGGCAATATAAACTTATCCACCCAGACAAGTACATCATCAATTATGCCCAAAGGTCGTTTCATCAATCGATCCGCCATTTGAAGTCTCATTGAGGTAGGTCGAGGTTGTCCAATTCCCAAAGTCTTAAAGACCAAGTACGACATCAAATTTATGCTAGCCCCCAAGTCCCAAAGGGACTTTTCAAAATCTGCACTCCCAATGGTGCAAGGAATGGTGAAATCACCGAGATTTTCAAGCTTCGGGGCCATTGAATGCACTATAGCACTAACTTGGTGAGTCATCTTTATAGTCTCACAATCCATATGACGCTTCTTTGTGACCAAATCTTTCATGAATTTTGCATAGCCCGGCATCTGTTCAAGTGCCTCCACCAATGACACATTAATAGATAAGCTCTTCATCATATCAATGAACTTTTTAAACTGATTATCATTCTTCTGCTTCGCGAGCATCTAAGGATAAGGTGGAGGTGGCCTTGGCAAAAGATCCTTGGCCTTTGGTACAACTGGCTCGGGCATGTCAATCACATTCCCTAGATGGGTTCATGGCATCTTGAGTCTCTACCTCGGCTTCATCATCAATATCAATCCGCACATCATTGTTCATATTCTCTTCAACCACATCTTCAACACCCAAAGGTACATTATCATCACACAACTCAATATCTTCACCCACAACTTGCTTTAGCTTTGAGGCATTTACATCACCTCCTCTCCCACTTCTTGTTGTAACCTCCATCATATGATTATTATTCCCACCCTTCGGGTTCACTACTGTATCACTTGGTAGAGTACCCTTGGGACGAGTATTCAACACTTGAGAGATTTGGCCTAATTTCACCTCCAAGTTCCGGATAGATGTATTATGAGAAGCCAATTGGGCATCGGAATCTTGGTTCTTTTTCATCATTTTCTCGAAAATGCTTTCAATTCTTCCCATATCACCTCCGGAAGAACTAGGACCTTGAGAATGGAAAGGGGATGGATTGCTCGGTTGTTGATACATTGGGGCCCTTTGAAAGCCTTGCCCCTGGTTACCTTGGTTCCCGTTATTGTTCCACCCTCCTTGATTGTTATTGTTGCTCCAATTATTGTTGTTCCCGTTCCAATTGCCTTGATTGCTACCTTGATTACCCCAATTGTTGTTTTGATTGTTGTTGTTACAATTTCCACCACCTTGTTGTTAGTTGTTGCTATTCCAATTACCTCCGCCTTGTTGTTGATTACCCCAATTTCCTTGAGGTCGCCATTGTTAGTTAGAAGAGTTGCTTCTATTGCCTTGATAGTTGTTGACATATTGAACCTCTTCACTTTGGTCATCATAACACTCATTTGAAAATCCACTACCATCATTATCATATTGTTCAAATTCCATTGAGATTGTTTCCCTCTTTGCCTTCTCTTAAGAATAGTGACACCTTCAATTGCATTGACTTGGCGCGGATGTTGGATTTGTTGTAACTGCGCCTTCGCCAGTTGATTCATAGTTGTTGTAAGCTCGGCAATAGCTTGGCCATGATCGTGTAATTTCTTGTGCAAATGGATGACCGTGGGGTCACCTTGGGGCACATTTTCTTGGCTTTGCCATGCCGAAGAGGTGTCAGCCATTTTATCAAGTACATCACATGCCTCTTGGTAAGAAAGTTTCATAAAGTTCCCTCCGGCCAGTTGGTTCACAATGCATTGATTCGTGGTGTTGATGCCCCGATAAAAGGTTTGTTGAATCATAGCCTCGGTCATGTCGTTATTAGGTCAATCTTTCACCATTGTTCTATATCTTTCCCATATATCGTGCAAAGGTTCCGTTGGCTCTTTCTTGAAGGCTAGAATTTCATCCCAAAGAGCCGTCATATGACTTGGAGAAAAGAACTTGGCAATAACTTTGTTCGCTAATTCATCCCATGTTGTAATAGAATGATTGGGGAGCCTTTCTAACCAATCCAATGCTTTACCCCGAAGAGAGAACGTGAAAAGCCTCAAACTCAACGCATCCTCGGACACGTTTGTCTGCTTGCTACCCCAGCATGTATCCACGAACCCCTTCAAGTGCTTGTAGGATTTTTGATCGGAGGCGCCTGTGAAATACCCTCTTTGCTCGAGCAAGGTCAACATAATATTTGTGATTTGAAAGTTCCCCGCCCGGATTTGGGGAGGAACAATAGCACTAGCGTATCCTTGATTTGGTAAAACTCTAGGGGCCACTCTCGGCGGTGGCGGATGAGGGTCTGGAATATTGTTGTTCTCATTTGCATTTACATTGGCATTTCGGCCTCTCCGTGGAACCTGAGGTAAGACCTCATCTTGTTCTAGATCCTCTACCTCCTCCACCGTTATCACATTGCCGAGAGGGTCATTTGCATTAAGATCCATTTGTACCTGATTGATCGATACAAACAAAATTAGTAAACAAGAAGGAAAGAGAAGCAAAACACAAAACTAAATAAATAGATAGTCAACACCGTAAGCTCCCTGGCAACGACGCCAAAAAGTGATTGCTGCCAATTCGACGCTACACTAAGGTAGGAAGAGCGGGTCATAATAGCTTTTACCCAATATGAGGGTCGGGATCGATTTCCTCAGAGAGATAGTAATGGAGTTGGATTGTCTGTCTAGCCTAGAGATGTATTTGTACTCCTAATGTCACTTCAAACATTTTTAGGTTTTCGAATTATAACTATTTTTATAAAACTATTGATTAACACTAAATTATGCTACAAGAATATTGCTAAGTTGTATCTAATGGGAAGAAGGGCACTAGGGTCGTGACACTACCCAGGTGGCTAATTGACGGGTAGATGTTAATAAGGTTCGATTGACATAATTGGGGCTTATGCTATAATCATTGCACAATTGTACCCACTCTCACACCTCTTGGTAGAGAAAGTGATTTTGCCCAATTGACTCTCTCAAGACCAAATGGGTAGGCAAATTAGACCAAGCAACTACGGTTCAAGTAGGGTAATTACTCTCTCGAGGTTTAACCCATTAATTGGGACTATCATTTCTCATGAGTCCATCCCAATTCCTTGTTGGGTCAATTTTGGGGTCATAAACTCTCGTTCTCAAGAAGAGTTAAACCCACAAAGCTTGAGTCAGCATTTGCAACCACCAATTCTAGATTAAAACATAAAATCAACCCAAATAGCAAACATCCATTGTCAATCTAACATTAGATGGCAACATCCATCAATTACCCACACTAGGGTTGAGTCACAACTCTAGCTAATGGGTTTAGCTACTCATGCTTGAGGAATAAAATAAAGAAATAGATGGAGAACAAGGCATATTAATTAAATGTTAATGTAAATACACAGAATCTATTTTTAATTTGAAGCTAAGATGCCAAAAATGGCTACAAATGATGTTCCCACGAGCGCAACTCAACTCTGATATATCTGATGACCTAAAAAATGGTAAAATTTTCTATTTATACTAGGCTAGAAAAACTGAACAAAAATACCCCTCGGGATCTGCATGGGCCGCATTAAATGGACCACGGCCGCACTGGGCTCTTTGACTTTGACTTTTGCTTCTCTGAACTTGGACTGTGCGGACTGCGTAGAATGGACCACGGCCGCAGAAAGAGCTGGCGCGGTCCGCGCAATCACGACTGCGGATCACATGGCATTGGCTCTGCAAACTTTCATCTCTCTGAATCTCATGACCGCGGACCGCACAAAAGAGTAGTGCGGCCGCGGAGCCTTCACCGCGGACTGCAAGATGTGTACCGTGGCCGCGCTTCTTCTAGCCTGGTTTACCAACTCTCTGAACCACCTAGTGCGGTTGCATTCAACTTTGTGCGATCCGCACTAGGCTTTCTTTCCTTAGATTTCTTGGTCTTTGATACTTGAGCAGGTTTCACTCCTTTTTGAGTCGATCTTTGACATTTTGTCACTTTGTCGATCAAACCTGCAATCAAGAACAACTTGTGATCCTTTTAGGACTATTTTGTAACAAAATATGATCAAAGCATAGGCAAGTAAGGGCATAAAATATGTTAAAATCCTAACTTATCAGTTCCCACAAATCGAGAGAGGATCGGGAGATTTATAGATGGCCTCAGTTTGCAGCTTTGGTTGCTTATGACCAAAGAGGGTATCTGGTGCTATGTTTGATGAGGTTGTTGACATATCTCGATACATTGAGATGGTTCGTGGTCAGAAGAGGTTTGAGCGGGAGGCTAAGAGGCCTCGTGGTCAGGGTGGTTTCGTGGTATTCCTTATGAGGGTCAGTTTTAGCACGGCAGAGGCCGTCCATTCAGGCATACTCAGTCAGCTAGCCCAGGTTATCGTGGGACATTATCGAGTCATGGTTCTCACAGTTCTCATCAGGTCCATTCATCACTCAGTGCCCTTCTAGCTCAGAGTTCGTCCCGTGCTCTATCAATTTAGGGCTATTCTATGCCAGGTTCTTATGCTAGTCATCCCGGTGCTAGGGGTTCCCTTCAGTCCTAGTCTCCAGCACTAGGGTGTTATTATGAGTATGGAGAGTTGGGACATTTGTGGAGATAGTTTCCTCATCGTCTTAGGGGTTCATCTCAGCAGAGGAGTCAGCCATCGACTTCAGCACCAGTTACCTCACCACTCACCCAGCCAACTAGGGGTGGATGACAGTCAGCTAGGGGTCGCCCCAAAGGGGGAGGTCGATCAGGTGGTGGCCAGGCCCATTTTTATGCACTCCCAGCTAGACCCGATGATATTTCTTCAGATGTTGTGATTACAGGTATTGTCTCAGTCTACCACAGAGATGCCTCTGTGTTATTTGATACTGGTTCCACTTTTTCATATGTGTCATCGTATTTTGCTCATTATTTGGATATGCCCCGCGAGTCTCTTATTTCATCTGCTCGTGTATCTACTTCGGTGGGCGATACTATTGTTAGGGACCACGTATATCGGTCATATGTGGTGACTATTGGGGGTTTGGAGACCCGAGTGGACCTTCTATTGCTTTGAATGGTTGACTTTGATGTAATATTAGGCATGTATTGGCTTTCTCCATGTCATGCTATTTTGGACTATCATGCTAAGACTGTGACATTGGCTATGATGGGTGTGCCACAGATTGAGTGGCGAGGTTCAACTGATTTTGTTCCCAGTAGTGTGATTTCATTTCTGAAGGCCCAGCGGATGGTTGGGAAAGTTTGTCTTTCATACTTAGCTTTTGTAAGGGATGTCAGTGCAGAGACTCCTACCATTGATTCGGTCCCGGTAGTGAGGGACTTCCCGGATGTGTTTCCTGCAGACCTGTCGGTATGCCACCGGACAGGGATCTTGACTTTGGTATTGATTTGGTGTCAGGCACTCAGCCCATTTCTATTCCACCATATCGAATGGCACCAGCGGAGTTGAAGGAGCAGCTTCAGGAACTCCTTGATAAGGGGTTTATTTGGCCTAGTGTGTCGCCTTGGGGTGCGCATGTTCTATTTGTGAAGAAGAAGGATGGTATGTTGAGGATGTGCATTGATTACAGGTAGTTGAACAATGTCTCAATCAAGAACAAGTATTCTTTTCCTCGTATCAATGATTTATTTGACCAGCTTCAGGGAGAGAGAGTGTTTTTCAAGATTGATCTCCATTCAGGGTATCACCAATTGAAGATCAGGGACTCGGATATTCTTAAGACAACTTTCAAGACCTGATATGGTTATTATGAGTTTCGTGTAAAGTCTTTTGGGTTGACCAATGCCCAACAGCGTTCATGCATTTGATGGATAGCGTGTTCCGGCCTTATCTCGACTAGTTTTTCATTGTATTCATTGATGATATTCTGGTGTACTCGCGTAGCCAAGAGGAGCACGCTGAGCATTTGAGAGTTGTGTTGCAGCGGTTGAGGGAGGAGAAGCTTTATGCAAAGTTCTCCAAATGTGAGTTTTGGCTTAGTTTATTGGCTTTCTTGGGGCACGTGGGGTCCAGTGAGGGTATCCAGGTTGATCCAAAGAAGATAGAGGCAGTTCAGAGTTGGCCCAAACCATCCTCAGCCACAGAGATTCGCAGCTTTCTTGGTTTGGTGGGTTATTACCATTGGTTCGTTCAAGGATTTTCATCTATTGCATCACCTTTGACTCAAAAGGGTGATCCATTCAGGTGGTCAGATGAGTGTGAGGTGAGCTTTCAGAAGCTCAAGACTGCCTTGACCACAACTACAGTGTTAGTTTTGCCATCAGCTTTAAGTTCATATACAGTGTATTGTGATGCTTCGAGAGTTCGTATTGGGTATGTGTTGATGCAAGAGGGTAGAGTGATTGCTTATGCTTTTCGTCAGTTGAAGCCCCATGAGAAGAACTACATTGTTCATGATCTAGAGTTGGCTGTCATTGTTTACGCGTTGAAGATTTGGAGGCATTATTTGTATGGTGTGTTTTGTGAGGTGTTTACTGATCATCGTAGCCTTCAACGCTTGTTTAAACAAAAGGATCTCAATTCGAGGCAGCGGAGATGGTTGGAGCTGCTAAAGGACTATGATATCATTATCTTGTATCATCTGGGGAAGGCCAATATAGTGGTTGGTGCTTTGAGTAGGAAGGTGGTGAGTATGGGTAGTTTGGCGTATATTCCTATTATGGAGAGACCTCTTGCAGTTGATGTTTATGCCTTGGCCAATCGGTTTGTGAGGTTGGATATTTCGGAGCCCAGTCGAGTCTTAGCTTGTGTGGTTTCTCGGTCTTTCTTGTTTGATCGCATCAGAGAGTGCCAGTATGATGATCCTCATTTGCTTGTCCTTAAGGACAGAGTTTAGCACGACGATGCCAGAGATGTGACTACTGGTGATGATGGGGTGTTGAGGATGCAGGGTCAGATATATGTGCCTAATGTAAATGAGCTTCCGAAGTTGATTCTAGAGGAGGCCCATAGCTCGCGGTATTCTATTCATCCGGGTGCCGCGAAGATGTATCAGGATTTGAGACAACATTATTGGTGGAGGAGAATTAAGAAGGACATTGTGAGATTTGTAGCTCGGTGTCTCAATTATCAGCAGGTGAAATATGAGCATCAAAGACCGGGTGGCTTGCTTCAACAGATGGATATTCCAGAGTGGAAGTGGGAGCGAATCACCATGGATTTTGTAGTTGGACTCCCACGAACTTTGAAGAAGTTTGATGCTAGTTGGGTGATTGTGGATCAGCTAACCAAGGTCGCGCACTTCATTCCTGTATGTACTACCTATTCTTCAAAGCGGTTGGCAGAGATCTATATCTGAGAGATTGTTCGCTTGCATGGTGTCCCAGTTTCCATCATTTCAGATAGAGGTACTCAGTTTACTTTGCAGTTTTGAAGGGTCGTGCAAAGAGATTTGGGTACTCATGTTGAGTTGAGCACAGCTTTTCACCCTCAGACAGACGGGCAGTCTGAGCGCACTATTCAGATATTGGAGGACATGTTGCGCGCTTGTGTCATTGATTTTAGTGTTTCATGGGATCAGTTTCTACCGCTCGCGGAGTTTGCTTATAACAACAGTTATCAGTCGAGTATTTAGATGGCTCTATATGAGGCCTTATATGGGAGACAGTATAGATATCCAGTTGGTTTGAGCTAGGTAAGGCTAGGCTTTTGGGTACAACTTGGTGCAGAATGCTTTGGACAAGGTGAAGGTGATTCAGGAACGGCTTCGTACAATGCAGTCAAGACAAAAGAGTTATGCTGACAGGAAGGTCCGTGATGTGTCTTACACAGTTGAGGAGAAGGTTCTACTAAAGGTTTCACCCATGAAGGGTGTTATGAGATTTGGGAAGAAGGGTAAATTGAGTCCTCGGTTCATTGGGTCTTTCGAGGTACTTCGTAGGAATGGGGAGGTGGCTTATGTGCTTGATTTGTCACCCAACTTGTCGAGTGTGCATCTGGTATTTCATGTTTCTATGCTCTGTAAGTATATTGGCGATCAGACTCATGTCTTAGATTTCAACACGGTTCAGTTAGATGGTGATTTAACTTATGATGTAGAGCCAGTGGTTGTTTTGGAGCGTCAGGTTCGAAAGTTGAGATCAAAGGATATAGCTTCAGTGAAAGTGCAGTGGAGAGGTCGGCCCCTGGAGGAGGCTACCTGGTAGACCGAGCGGGAGATGCGGAGAAGATATCCTCACTTATTTGAGGCTTTAGGTATGTTTCTTGACTAATTCGAGGACGAATGTTTGTTTAAGAGGGGGAGGATGTAACGACCCGGCCGGTCGTTTCATGAGTTACCGCTCTATTTCCCCCATTTCTACTTCTTTATGTCTTGTTCAACTGTATTATGTGGTATCAGGTTGGTTGGTTTGGGTTCGGAATGGTTTTGGAGAGGTATGAGACACTTAGTCTCTTTTGAGTAAGCTTAAGTTGAAAAAGTCAACCGGATGTTGACTTATATGAAAAAGAGCTCAGATGTGAATTCTGATGATTCGGATAGCTTCGTTAGATGATTTGAGACTTAAGAGCATGATCAGAATGTATTTTAGAGGTTTGTGGAAGATTTATGCTTGAATTGGCGAAATTAGAAATTTGGCATTTTCCGGTTGGCAATGGAAATTTTGATATTTGGGTCGAATGGAATTTTGGAGATTGGAGTAGGTCTGTTGTGTCATTTGTGACGTGTGTGCAAAATTTCAGGTCATTCGGGTGAGGTTTGATAGAATTTTTGATTATTTGCAGAATTCGGAAGATTCATAATCCTTAGGTTTGAATCCGATGGTAATTCGATGTTTTAATGTTGTTTGAAGCATTCTGAAGGTTAGAACAAGTTTGATTGATGTTACGGGATGTGTTGGCATATTTTGTTGAGGTCCTACGGGCCTCGGGTGAGTTTTGGGTGGTTAACGCATCATTTTAGGACTTGGAAAATTGGCAGAATTGCTGGTGTTTTTGTTGCAGAGAACCCTTCTTCGTGTTCGCGAGAGGGCTCTCGCGTTCGCGAAGGGTTGTTGATAGAGGCAGCGGGTTTGTTCTTCGCGTTCGTGATGTAAGTCCCGCGTTCGCGAAGGTTCACGAGTTAAAGATATGCTTTTGCGAGGAGCGTTCTGCGTTCACGTAGGATCGGCTGTTTGGTCTTCGCGTTAATGGTGGGCCCTCGCGTTCGCAAAGAAGGGAATATTGGTCTGAGGTAGCTTGTGCTTCGGGAACGCAAGGCAGCTACCGCGTTCACGAAGAGGAATATAATACATGGGCAGAATGTAAAACCCATCTTCGTGATTTTTAGCCCATTTCTCACTATTTTTAAACGGTTTTGAACGGTTTTGAAGCTTTTTGAGAGGGATTCGAAGGGAAACATTTGGAGGTAAGGTTTTTGAACTCAATACTCGATTCTATGGTAATTTCTAACTAGTTAGACATGAAATTTGTTGGATTTAAGGAATAAAATTTGAGAATTAGGGCTTGGAATTGGAGAGTTTAAATTGGGGATTTGATGGGCCATTTGAGGCCCGATTTTGATGTTCTTGGTATGTAGGACTCGTGCGAGGATGAGGATTCTTATGATCCGAGATTATGGCCCGGGGATCAGGTTTGGACAATTTCGGGATTTTTGAATTAATTTAATTATTTTCGCTTTGGCTTTATTCCTTTAGCGCGTATTAATGGTATGATACTAATTTTGGTTAGATTTGGAGCATTCGGAGGCCGAGTCGAGAGGCAAAGGCATCGCAGGCTAGAGTTTGGACCGGATTGAGGTAAGTAATGATTGTAAACATTGTCCTGAGGGTATGAAACCCCGAATTTCACATCGTTGTGCTACTTTGGGGTGATGCACACGCTAGATGACGAGCGTGGGGTCATGAACTGCTGGGGATTATGACTTGGTTTGTCTCGTATGACTGTTGTCACACCTCCTTTTTCCGTCCCGCGAGGGGTAAAGGAGTTTTTCCAATTAAAGGACAATCGAAACGGGATTTATTATTAAGATTCAGAGTCGCCACTTGGGAGATTTATGGTGTCCCAAGTCACCGGTTGAATCTCGAATCGAGGAAAATAATGACTCTGTTTAACAATTCGCGAACCAGAAATCCGGATAAGGAATTATGTTAAACCGGGAGAAGGTGTTAGGCATTCCCGAGTTCCGTGGTTCTAGCACGGTCGCTCAACTGTCATGTTCAGCTTATTTACTTGATTTTAATACATGTTGTAACTTATGTGCTAATTTTAACTTTTAACCACTTTTATTTAATTTATTAAAGAAAATTGAACGTCGCCTGAGACATGTCTTTGGATTGCGCCACATGAAATGAACCCGTAATCCTGAACACATCTGATTCAACGTTTTGGGATTTGGATTTGGGTTGCATGAAATGCACACCCGAATTTAAGAAGGTGAGATTACTAAACACGCGCCTAAAGAGCCTATCGCGTTCTTATTTCTGGGGACGGCCGTGAAGTTTGTTAAACGGCTCCTCCCGAAGTCTAAGTAGTTAAAATGTGCATTTATTGAGGGTCCCGAAGTTTGTACCTTTTTATTTGGTGAGGCTTGTCTCATTTATTTTAAAAGGATAATCCTAAAGTGACTACATTTTCTCTATTAAGTTTGTCTCTAAATACGAAAGAAGAAAAAGTCTTAATTGATTTATATGCTTAGCGAGTTCGGGCCTCTTATTGGTTATTAGGTTTACACTAGAGGCTAACAGAAAAATGCACTCGAACTCGAAAAATGGAAGATTGTTTCGTGCTTTATTCTATAAAGGAACTACTAAAGCTGAAATTATAATATGCATACGAGGTTGACAAAAACGCTACAACAGACCAACCATTCTCCAAGTTGATTTGAACTATCATTTGTATGTGATTGAGACTAATGGAATTAAACACGAACCTATTAAAGTCTGCCTTAAATACCAAAACCAATTAGAGATGAAATCTAAACAACTAATCCATTAACTATTTGTTCATTCTACAAACTACATAACCAACTACAATTGGATCTGCAACTGACGACTACCATTATAGCTAAAAAACAAACAGTCCTAATTAAGTAAAAGAGTACATCATACATTCTTATTGAGTTACAAAAATGAAACTATACAAATATTTATCACATAATTGGTTAAACTATAGGTACACCATATGATACATTAATTCCCATAAACATTTCATTTCACTTGTAAACCTCCCAGCTACATCATAGTCTATTCGAAAGTGTACCTGGTATTGAAATAAAAGAAGAAGAGGGTGATGATCAGCAGAGCAGTATGCAACAACACAGCAACACAGTCAACAGAACAGCCACAGACCAGTAGTAACAGCTACAGTCCTGATGTTCAACAGTGTAACAGAAGAGACCTCTTTTATCTCTCAAACTACTCTTTTAGCTCTGGAAAATTAACTCAACTTTCAGCCTATTTCAACTCCCTTAATACTGAACTTTCAGGTTTTTAAAAGTCAGCCTATATTTTGCTTTTGAACTCTAGAACCTGAGTGTCAAAATTCCAGCCTATCTCACACTTAATATCTTCTGGCTTATGAAGATTCAAAACCAGCACAGTAGAACCTTTTTTCTTCTTCCTCTCCCCAAATCTGTTTTTTCTAGTACTCAACTCCTAAACTTCAAAATTCAGTCCCCCTCTTCTGTCCTCGGTCTCCTATTTATAACAAAGAAGTGTGTTTAAAAGACCAGTCAGCCCCCTTTTTTTATTCAAACTTTAGCTTTTTCAGCCTGTATATTCTTTCCCATGTGCACTCCTTAATCCCCTTTTATCATTCAGCCCATGATATTCTGATTTCAACCTCAAAAGGTTTTTTTTTAAATGGTGTCAGCTCTTCACTTCTTTATTAAAAGCCCATGCTATTTCTGATTTCCAGCCAATAAAGGCACTTAACACATTATCACTCTCACCATTGATCCCTATTTTATTCATTAGTTTAGTGGTATATTAGTATTATACTGACATACCATTAAAATTGAATAATTTTCAGGCTTCTAACATCCCAAAATACCCCTCTGAGAATCTAAACTACTGCCCTAATAGCTGATTTCTAACTGCTCTCTAATGTACTACAGCTATAACCAATTCACAACTAAATTCAAACAATGATTCGATCAAAATGTGAAGCAGTATGAATCAGATTATTCTAACATTCAAACCTGAAAAACTAATCGACGACATTTATCTAATCGACTATCGAATCACATACATGTAACAATTAATCGATAGGCAAATAAAACTAAACAAGCCACCAAATGATTTCAGCGGCTTTGCACAAAACAGGAAACCTACATGAATTAACCACTCGACGATATTAATCAAATCGAATACATATCTTACCACTCGTATTTAACAATGGTCAGCAGAGGAGTCGACCAAATAAAAGGTCTTATGAAGATGGAGAGAATTGAAAGAAAAATAACAGAAAAATCAACAAATTAACTAGACATGCTAACAAACACAAAATAGAATTCAAACAAGAACAGAAGGGAAAGAGAAACTTATCTTGGAAGCTCAAAAACAAAACGACCCAGGCTTGAACCAGACTCGATCATTTGAGGTCGAACGGACTTTAATCGAAGTGTTCTCAACTGAAAACACCTCGATTAAGGTCTATTAGATCTCAATCCTTAGTTGATTTGGACAGACCCCCATGGATTTGAGTTCTAGGGTTCTTGGTGCTTGGATTAGGGGTTTGAGCTTTTCTGGTTAGATTTGAACCAAACCAGGCT
Organism: Nicotiana sylvestris; assembly: GCF_000393655.2. Classification (NCBI taxonomy): domain Eukaryota; kingdom Viridiplantae; phylum Streptophyta; class Magnoliopsida; order Solanales; family Solanaceae; genus Nicotiana; species Nicotiana sylvestris. The sequence continues at coordinate 219,262,773 of NC_091064.1, forward strand.
TGGTTTGGTCACTAGGGAGGTCGGGGGATTAACTGGTGTGAATTTGGGGTGGATCGGGATAGATTAGGGTTTTGTTCGAATCTTCAGACGAAGATTCGAGACGATGGGGAATGATTCGAGGCAAGATGCTAACGGATTCGTGTTCAGGGTGGTTGGGTGTATCAGGGGTATTATTTTGGTGGTCATCGGTGTCATGGTTGCCGGGTTTACGGCAAGAGTGATGGGTGGCGGCTAGGGTTTGAAAATGGGGATATTTGGTTCGTCTCTGAGAGAGACGACGGAAGGGGGGGTGCTCGGATAGGGGGGCAGGGTAAAGGGGTTAGGCTTATATACGGCTTAGAAGAATTGATCCTGGCAGTTGGATAGAGAGTGATCAATGGCCAGGATCCTTTGGCTAGTGTAAAACGGTATCATTCCACTTAAAAGGAGATCGGGTTGGTTTGGGGGTTAAATGGGTCGGGCATCTGGGGATGACTTGAGGCCGTTGGATGGGATTGTGTTAACGGTTGAGATCAGATGGCCCTATACGGCGTCGTTTGGGTAAGTGAATGGCCTGATCTGGGACGTTCATTTGAATCAATCATTGGCTTAGAATGGGGATACCAATACGACGTCGTTTCACCGTCTGTGAGACCAGGTCGATGTGGACTGGGTTATTTAAAATGAATTGGGCTTGATTTTTGGTCTTAAAATTCCAGCCCAATCCAGTTTTCCTTTATTTTTTCCAACGTTTTCTTTTTCTTATTTTAATTTCTAATTTAAACAAAATTCAATTGTAAAACCAAAATTAAACTACACAAATATTAATTAACACTTAACAACAATTAACACACAAATTAAAACTTTTAATTAAAATAAAATCACACAATGACAACAAATAGAATGAAAAATGCATATTTTTGTGATTTGTTTTTTAAAAAAAACAAATTAAGGTGACTTTTCTCTTGTTTAATTTTTTTTTTCATTTTCATTAATGACTCCAAAAGAGGGGTATGAAAGAATAAATAAGGCTCAAAGGGGGAAGCAAAGGTTAAAAGTGTTTGGATAGAAGAAAGAATTGCCTCTGTCATTTCATTATCCAATAAGTACCAAGTACAAACAAACGAATAAATAACTATCATAATCAAAGAAATTACACATAATATCTCTTGACTGCATTGATAGCCATGTCGATGCATCTTCCTTCGACATCTGTCAGACATAAAGCGTTGTTGGATAACACTCTGGTCACAATATAAGGCCCTTGCCAATTTGGGGCGAACTTGCCTTTTGCTTCGACCTGATGTGGGAGGATCTGTTTCAATACTTGCTGCCCTACTTCAAATTTTCTGGGGCGCACCTTCTTATTGTATGCTCTTGCCATTCTCTTCTGATACAACTGGTCGTGACATACTGCTGCCAATCTCTTTTCATCTATTAAGTCCAACTACTCCAGTCGAGCTTTGACCCATTCATCATCATCAATCCCGGCTTCAGCAATAATCCGGAGGGACAGAATTTCGACCTCTGCTGGTATCACTACTTCAGTTCCGTATACCAACAAATAAGGAGTTGCCCCAACTGAAGTACGAACAGTAGTGTGATAACCCAACAATGCAAATGGTAATTTCTCATGCCATTGTCTGGACCCTTCTACCATCTTCTTCAAACTCTTCTTTATGTTTCTGTTGGCTGCCTCAACTGCACCATTCGCCTTAGGCCGATACGGGGTGGAATTACGATGTGTAATCTTGAACTGTTGACATACTTCTTTCATTAAACTGCTGTTAAGATTAGCACCGTTGTCTGTGATGATTACCTTTGGGATTCCAAATCTACAGAAGATATGGGAATGGACAAAATCCACCACTGCCTTCTTGGTTACTGACTTGAAAGTCTCGGCCTCTACCCATTTAGTGAAATAATCAATGGTTACCAGAATGAACCTATGGCCGTTGGTCGCTGCCGGCTCAATAGGCCCAATGATATCCATGCCCCATGCAACAAATGGCCATGGCAGTGACATTGTATGCAATTCTGTCGGCGGAGAATGAATCAAATCTCCGTGTATCTGACATCGATGGCATTTCCGCACGAAATTGATACAATCACGCTCCATAGTGAGCCAATAATACCCTACTCGAAGAATCTTCTTTGCCAATACATATCCGCTCATATGCGGCCCACAAACTCCAGCATGGACCTCTGTCATAACTGTCGTGGCTTGACCGGCGTCTATACATCTCAGCAATCCCAAATCTGGGGTTCTTTTGTAAAACACTCCTCCACTGAGGAAGAATCCACTTGCCAATCGCCGAATGGCTCTTTTTTGGTCTCCGGTGGCCTGCTCCGGGTATATCCCCATCCTGAGGTACTCCTTTACGTCATAAAACCATGGCTCGCCATCCACTTCTTCCTCTACCATGTTGCAATAGGCATGCTGATCATGAACCTGAATGTGCAATGGGTCAACATGAATTTTATCTGGGTGGTGTAACATCGATGCTAAAGTGGCCAATGCATCGACAACCTCATTATGAACTCTTGGGATGTGTCTGAATTTCACTAATCGAAATCGCTTGCTCAGATTGTGCAAACATTGTCGATATGGTATGAGTTTCAAATCCCGTGTTTCCCATTCGCCCTGAATCTGATGCACCAGGAGGTCCGAGTCTCCCAAGACCAAAACGTCCTGGACATCCATGTCTACAGCTAGTCACAGACCCAAAATGCATGCCTCATACTCAGCCATGTTGTTGGTATAATAGAAACGCAGCTGAGCTGTAACAGGATAATGACATCCTGTTTCAGAAATAAGTACCGCTCCTATTCCAACTCCCTTCGCATTTGCGGCTCCATCAAAGAAAAGCTTCCAACCTGGCTCCTCAGGTAATTCCAACTTGTCTATATGCATTACTTCCTCGTCAGGAAAATACGTCCTCAATGGCTCGTATTCTTCATCAACATGACTCTCAACCAAGTGATCGGCTAGCGCTTGGGCTTTCATGGTCGTCCTCATCACATAAACGATATCAAACTCTGTGAGTAAAATTTGCCATTTTGCTAACCTCCCTGTAGGCATAGGCTTCTGGAAAATATACTTTAGTGGATCCAAGCGGGAAATGAGATAAGTAGTATACGAGGACAAATAGTGCTTCAATTTCTGAGCCACCCAAGTTAGGGCACAACATGTCCTCTCGAGTTGAGTGTACTTGACCTCATATACTGTAAACTTCTTGCTAAGATAATAGATGGTTTGCTCCTTCCTTCCTGTAATGTCGTGTTGCCCCAACATGCAGCCAAACGAATTCTCCATGACCGTTAGATAAAGAATTAATGGTCTCCCCGGCTCAGGTGGGACCAACACAGGTAGATTTGACAGATACCCCTTGATTGGTCAAATGCTTCTTTACATTCTGCCGTCCATTCTACCGCAACATCTTTCTTCAGCAGCCGAAATATAGGCTCACAAGTCGCCGTAAGTTGAGCGATGAACCTGCTGATATAATTTAGTCTTCCCAACAGACTCATCACCTCCGTTTTGTTCTTCGGCGATGGCAAATCCTAGATGGATTTGATCTTGGACGGGTCCAACTCAATACCCCGTCGACTGACGATGAATCCTAACAGCTTTCCTGATGGAACCCCAAAGGCACATTTGGCCGGGTTGAGCTTAATATCATACCTTCGAAGTCTTTGAAAGAACTTCCTTAGGTCTGCTACATGGTCTTCCTGACGCCAGGACTTTATGATCACATCATCTACGTACACTTCAATTTCTTTGTGTATCATGTCATGAAACACAGTAGTCATTGCTCTCATGTATGTTGCCCCAACATTCTTCAATCCGAATGGAATTACCCGGTAGCAGTAAGTTCCCCATGGCATAATGAAGGCCGTCTTTTCTGCATCTTCTTCGTCCATTAAGATCTGATGATATCCTGCATAGCAGTCCACAAAGGATCCGATCTCGCGCCTGGCATAATTATCGATCAAGATATGGATGTTGGGCAATGGAAAATTATCCTTAGGGCTTGCCTTGTTGAGATTGCGGTAGTCAACACATACCCTGATTTTCCCATCTTTCTTCGGCATTGGTACCACATTGGCCAACCAATCGGGATATCGAGTGACCCAAATAACTTTTGCCTGCAGCTGCTTGGTCACTTCTTCTTTGATCTTCACACTCATATCCGTCTTAAACTTCCTCAATTTTTGCTTGACAGGAGGGTATGCCGGGTCAGTGGGCAATTTCTGAACCACTAGATAGGTGCTTAATCCCGGCATGTCATCATATGACCGCGCAAAAACATTTTTGAACTCAATGAGGGCTTTGATTAATTCCTCCCTAATGTTTGACTCAATGTGGATGCTGATTTTGGTTTCCCTGACATCGTCTGCATCCCCTAAATTGACAGCTTCAGTGTCATTCAGATTAGGCTTGGGTTTCTTTTCGAACTGGCACAATTCTCTATTTATTTCTTCGAATGCTTCATCCTCGTCGTATTCGGACTCATCATCATAATCGATCTCTTGTACAATTAAGTCGGAGTCGGATTGATTTTTTAGACTAGGTCGAAGATCCGTTGTGCATGCCATGTCATTAGAACTAGTAAAAAGAGAACTTTTCAGAAAGAGAAAAGAATAAAACAAAATTAAAACAAGATAAGAAGAGAGAATTTTCATTCTATTAAAAATGCGGGATAACAGGGTTCACACTTTACAAAATAAAATGAGATTTGGATTACACCCTGGAATAATCCAGAAAACAAGAAAGAAAAATCAAAGCCTACTACCAGGACTTCCCCCGGGTAGGAAGAGGAGTAGTCGTCCAATTGTTGGTATTGTCCTTAGGCCCCACAAACTGTATGTCTGCTCTGCTGGAGCCCTCTCCAACTTCTATCACATTGACATCAGCGAACAGCCTTTCGAAGCTCTGATTCAAATCCCTGTCCATCCCAATCAATGGTCCGAGAATTTTTGGGACCGGTGACCCCTTGGCACTTGCTCTAACAAAGGATCTGGAGAGATGCGGAATTGGTTTGGGAAGAACCAAAACTCTCTTCTTCATTTTCCGCGCTCGCTTTACATCTGCCGCAGTAGGTTTGAACCCCAGTCCAAAGGTCTCTAAATTCTTGGGCAAGGAGACAGGTTGAACAATCCCCTGAAGCTCAGCCCCCAGACCTTTTCCTGGCACAAACCCATTACCTAGCATCTCTGAAACCATCATGACGGTTGCGGGAGACATCCTGGGGAGTGGGAGGTCTTCGCCTTAAGAAATTTTATCCACAAAAACCCCGTCGAAAACCTGGTACACCCAAGGCCCTTTGTCATCACCCGTTTCTATAAATGGCACAATATCATCACCTGTAATGATTGTACCGTCATCTCCGTGCACCACTATCTCCTGCCTGTCCCATTCAAATTTCACCATCTGGTGTAATGTATAAGGTACTGCTTTGGCAACATGGATCCAAGGTCGCCCAAGTAGAAGATTGTATGATACTGCCACGTCAACCACTTGGAATTCCATGGTGAATTCCACTGAACCAATGGTCAATTCCAGTATGATATCGCCTACCGTGTCGGTACCACCTCCATCGAAACCTCGGACACAGACGTTGTTCTTGTGAATCCGGTCATGATCAATTTTCAACCTGTTCAGAGTATCCAAAGTACAGATGTTGGCACTTGACCCATTATCAATCAATACTCGGGTGACCACCGAGTCTTCAATTTCACGGTCAAATACAAGGCTTTGTTGTGTTCTGTACCCTCTGTTGGCAACTCATCATCGGAAAACATCACTCGATTTACTTCGAAGATTTTGTGCACTATCTTCTCCAAGTGGTTTATAGAGATTTTATTCGGAACATGGGCCTCGTTCAGGATTTTCCTCAGGGCCTGACAATGATCGCTGGAATGAATTAACAAGGACAACAACGAAATTTGTGCTGGAGTCTTCCTTAACTGCTCCACAATGGAGTAGTCTTGTGTCTTCATTTTCTTTAGAAACTCTTCGGCCTTTTCCTCCGTCACTGGCCTTTTCACCACAGCTGGGTTGGACCTTCTTAACTCTATGGGAGCAAAACACCTCCCCGAACGAGTTAATCCCTGGGCCTCACATATTTCTTCCACAACTTCCTTCCCCTTGTACATTACCATCGCTTTACTATAGCTCCATGGCACGGCTTTACCGCTGATTATCGGCAACTGCAGTACTGGCTTGATAATAACTGGCCTTATGCATGCTGGCTTGCTTGGTACCCCTTGCACTATTACTTTGATCAGCCCTGGGTTCTTTGCAACAACAGGCGAATTCTTCCCCATTATCACCACTGGCTTGATGTCTACCTTTTCCAATGGTATCACCTCTTCTCCATTGGTCAACTTTTCTTTTGGACTGGCACGGATCATCATAACTGTCTGTGAGGGTTTCTTTAGCTCCCTTCATTCGTGCACAAGCTCGATCATGTGAGCTTCGTGGTGCGCTGGCAATGGGTTCTGGTTGATGTTGGGTGCCTCCGGCGTTTGGACCTCGATCTTGTTGGCATCAATGAGATCTTGTATTGCACGCTTCAACCTCCAACATTTTTCGGTATCATGCCCTAGCATTCCTGAGCAGTACTCGCAGCTTATCGATTGGTCCACATTTTGGGGTGGGGAGTTTGGCAACCTAGGCTCGACAGGACTCAACAAACCTAACTGCCTCAACTTGTGGAACAAGGCGGTATAGGTTTCTCGCAACTCAGTAAAGGCTTTTTGTCTCTGTAGCCTTTTATTTCTAGAAGCTTGATTTCCTCGAAAACCTGCCCCTGGAGGGTTCCTGTAGGCCCTTGGTGGAGGATAGGCATTTTGGGGTGGTGGGTATGTGTTCTGTGGAGGTGGATAGGTGTTCTGTGGAGGTGCATATGCGTTTTGGGGAGCCGGCGCGCACCATTGCGGGCGAAACGGAGGCTGAGTGTATGTTTGGGCTTGGTGCACGGAGAAGTGTGGTTCTTGAGGTGGATAGTAGTGTTGTGGTGGTCTGTATGGGGAATATGGATAATTTGGATTGTGGGGTCTGGGTTGGTTGTAGTATGGTTTGCCGGACCTGGACCAACTGTCTGCCTCAACCGTGGCAACTTCTTCTTTCTTTTTCCTCCCCAGCGCACCTCCTGTGCCACTCTGAATAGCCTGAGTTGTTGCCGTAAGCGTCGAGTAATTCAGGATTTTATCGGACTTCAGTCCCCCCTCTATCATAACCCCTATCTTTACTACTTCATTGAAGGATTTTCCAACTGTCGTCACCAAGTGACCAAAGTAAGTTGGATCTAGCGTTTACATGAAGTAGTCCACCATTTCCCCCTCTCTCATGGGAGGATCAACCATGTCTGCCTGTTCTCTCCAGCGGAAACCGAATTCACGAAAGCTCTCCCCATGCCTCTTTTCGGTCCTCAGTAATGTGAGACGGTCAGGGACTATCTCGAGATTGTATTGGAAGTGACCTACGAAAGCCTGCGCTAAATCATCCCAAGTGTACCACCTGCTGGGATCTTGCCTGGTATACCATTCCAATGTCGATCCACTTAAGCTTTGGCCAAAGTAAGCTATCAGTAGCTCATCTTTGCCACCCGCTCCTCTCATTTTGCTACAAAAGCCCCGTAAATATGCCATAGGATCACCGTGCCCTTCGTATAAGTCAAACTTGGGCATCTTGAACCCTGCTGGTAATAGGACGTCACGGAAAGGGCATAGATCCTTGTAGGCCATGCTGACCTGGTTGCCCAATCTGTGCATGCTTCTGAAGGATTGATCCAGGCTTTTGAACTTCCTCATTACCTCATCCTGCTCTGGAACCTTAGCCGGCTTTTCAATCTCCGCCGGGACCTCCAAGTGGGGATTATAGGTATGGGGTTCTGGTGCATTGAATGTGGGTTCAGGGGGATAGTACTGCACATCGTGAGCCTGAAACAACGGCTCACTAGTTGATCTTTGCAGCATGGCTGGTGTGGGTCCCATAAAAGCGGGAACATTTGGTGGTGGGAAATGTTGATGGGGTGGTGGAGCTTGGGAATCATAGGGGCTTCTCCCCTGATAATAGTAGTGATTCGGGAGGCTTGTTGAAGGGCCAGGGGGAGGGTATTCCGGCATATACCCTACTGTAGGAGTAACGGGTGGTTCAGGGCTCGTTTGCACTTTAACCAAGGCTAACTGCATCGCGTTCATTTCCAATCTGATCCTCTCTATCTTCTCCATTGCCTCTTTCAGCAACTGGCTTACTGGCCTTTCTTCCTCGACATTGTTTTCTGAAGTAGTCATGATTATTGGTATAGGTCCTTTGGATCTGGTTTGATAATGATGTGATGTCAGAATGCTTTAACAACTAACTGTCTGATATTTGGAAAACAACAAACTTGTTAGCGTTAGAGTTTTAACAGATTTGGTAATTGCACGTTGGGGATGCAATGTTCCTAAGCAGTTAACCATTTCTAACATGTTTTTGCTCCAACCGCATGCGTCATCCCGGCTTGTTTTATTTGTGCCTTTAAAGTGTTTTGGGAACCCTCCGCTTTCCTCTCTATTATTTTTCTTTTCTTCTTTCTTTTCTTCTCTCTTTTTTTTCTTTTTTAGTGGTGGTCGAATCTTATGTGGATTGCCTACGTATCACGTCCCCGCGTGAATCAGAACGGGTGTAGTTCTGCCACAAATGTGAAAAATAAAGACATCATTTCAAATTTTTAATTTTTTTTATCAAAACAACGCAACAACATTTTTGAAGAGAAAATTTGAAACACACCATAGCCTTTAACCAAATATAGATTACAGTGGACAAACGGACTCCAAAGTACAGAAAATACAAACTCCAAAGTGCTTAACATGACTCGATAAACAAAACACATGGGAAGATAACAAACTCATAAAGACAGCAAACAACAGGTTCAAACTAGGGATACATTAAAGCTTTCAGTTTAGGTGCCCGCGAGGCATCGTTCGACCTTTCCGCGGGTTTTGGTGCAAGACCCCTTCGTAAGCTCTTCAATTCACCCATGATATGGTGGACGTAACCCATGACAGAGGAGAAGAGGGTATCCCGGGGCATTTGCTCACATGTTAGGCACCTCATGTAGATGTAATGCCCAATCTCATCAATCCTACCCCGTATGTCATCCCTTTCTCTGAACAACTGCTTTATTCGCCGGTTTTTTAGTCCAAGTACTTGAGCGTTGTTGACGAGTTGATCCTGGAACCTTTCCATTTGTTCTTCCATTCCGGCCATTAGATCATAACAGCGTCTTCGGTCTGTCCTGGCATCTCGGGCTTGTTTAAAGACCCGTTCTTGGAGAGTGGAGTTGGTTTCCCTTAATAGCCCAATGCTTATATCACAATACCTTATGACTTGTTGTAGATGCTTTCTCCGTGCCATTGTACCTTTCGCCCATCTGACCCGCATTCTTGCTAGGCACGCCTCAGATCTTTCCAAACCTTCTCGGCTTTCGCTGACTTAATTTCTTAATTCTGCTATCAACCTTTCATCGGAGCGTCGTTTCTGTCGGTCGTTGATACTCTTACTGACTTGGCGAATTCGGGCTCTCAGTTCCTGGTTTTCTTTGGTCAATTTATTCTTTTCACCCTGCTCCGAGGTAACTTGCACGCTGTTCTCAAATTTAAGCCTTTCAACTTGTCGCTTCAAGTTCCCGATTTCAGCCCGGTAACCTTCTTCTCTCGCCAACCAACCCCACTGTTCTTGCGAATCATCCGTAAATTGTTGGACATGAGCTCTTTTAGCAGGTCTCTAACGCCTCTGGAACCTTTTTCCGAACCAAGCATTGTATTTTGGGTCTACCTCACCCTTAGCCAATTCTCGAACCATAGTCTTGGGCTCAAGAAATCTACATTCGTGCCACAGCTTTCTAATTTTTCCTTCGGGGAATACGACTCCTGGGCTCAACTCGATGGCGTGCTTGCTTAGATCCTCATCAGTGGGAATTACCTGAAATCTTCCTAGCTGGCGCAATACCCGATGAGGAGCATATGGTTGGATACTGCGAACTCCCATCAAAAGAATATGACATTCCTCGTCCGCCATGTATATTACCTCAGTATCAGGCAACCACCCAAATGCCCATTCAATTTGGTCGGCCGTCATTGACCTTAATCGTGCAAGCCATGCTTCGACACCTTCGGGGAATACAGCACCTGTCATTCGTTTCTCAAAACCACTGATACAGTTTTTTTCGGTCAACCCATGATTCATGTATCCTACTCGGTGACAGAGGTGTTCTTGCATCCACAGCTGGAGTAATAGATTGCATCCCTGGAAGAAATCGCCTCCTTCTCGGCATATAGTTAAGGCTCGGTAGATTTCGGACAAAAGCAGAGGGACCACAGTACTGTTAGTTTTTTTTATTGCAACATCAGCCATCCCTACAAGACCTATCTCTATTTTCTTATCTTTGCGTGGACAAACCACGATCCCCAGGAATGCTGTTATGAATGCCAAAGTATGTCTCGCCTCCCACTTGTTCCTATTCCCAGCATGAGTTAGTCCGAGGTTCGGCTCTTCAAAACACTGAGAAGCACCATACCGTTGATATAAGAATTGGAGAGTGCAGCATCCTCTCGTCAAATCATCATTTTGCACCTTCCGACTAATGTTTAACAAATCCAAAAACCTGTGCGGAGATAACGGTCTTGGTGAAAGCAAATATTGTCCCCTTAATTTTCCATTCAACCCCGCATATCCTGCGATTTCCTCTAGTATAGGTGAAAGTTCAAAGTCAACAAAATGGAATACATTGCGGGGTGGGTCCCAGAACGGTATTAGAGCCTCGATGATATCTATCCTCGGCTTGATATTCAACAGATTGAAAAAACCTCCCAAAACTCTTCCCACTATCTCTCTACTATCGTCTTTCAGATCATTCTACCACATGTGGAGTTGTAGAGGGACCTCGCTAAAGACTGAAAACGGTTCATTTTGATTTGTGTTCATCCTGCACATTTATTAAGGTGATTAAAGAAAGAAAAACTTTTATTCGACTCAAAATAAAACTATCTATATTCCATTTTTCAAATTTGAAAATGAAGGACTCGATTTTCAAATACGGCCTTTCAGCACTTCGGGGACGAAGATTTTAAGGTTGTGTAGGTCTACCGGTCAAAAAAAATCACAAAAATGGCCTTTTGTGCAAATTCAGCCTTCTGGCGTCCCTTTCGGGAACATTCGGCTATTTATGGCAAAACAGCCTTACTCGACTTATTTTTCTTGCCCTTTTCAGCGTAAAAAATACGGTATTGCAAACACGGCCTTTCAATGCCTCTAGGACGAAAACTTAAGGCTGTGAGGGTCGAAACTCGAAATGAGACCAAAGGTGGCTATTTACGCAAGGTCAGCCTTCCGGCGTCCTGTTCGGGGACATTCGGCTATCTTTGCACAAACGGCATCACCAGACTTAATTATGATAAAAAATTTAAAATTTTGCAATTTTTGGCTATTTTTCAAAAGGGGAAGTTGGACCCGATTAGGGCTGCCTACGTATCTCACATCCGGTGAGAATCAAACCAGCGTAGTTCGGCAAATTAAACAAACTATTTTAAAACATGACTCTTTTTTTTATTTAATTTTTAGCATTTCAAGCAAAATAAATGAATAAAAAAATTACTTTTAAAAACAACATATTTTCGCTTCCGTTGGCAAATAAACTATTTTGAAACAAAAATCAAGACTCTTTTTCTTATAACAGAACAAACTATTTTTTTCATTTTCCATTTTTGCAGACCAGACAAACTTAAAATTAAATTTTTTTTTTTTGAATAAAACAACTATTTTAAAAATAAAATATTTTTTTCAAAATTTCGGCAGAGTTTCGACAGTATTTGGGTATTGGTTTTTTCCAAAATAATCAATTAACTCTTCAACTGCTATTTTTCTCTTTTTCTCTTTTTTTTTTGTTTAAATTTCTAACATTCCCGAGATTCAGAAGTCGGTCAACATGCAAGCCCGAGCAAATAAATGCACAGAAAACAAATAGGATGCATCAGGATGGTCTTTTCATTTCAGGTTGCTAGCCCTAGACGGACCCAACCCCTGTGTTGAGTCCCCTAAGTCAACATGCACATGATGCAGATAAGCGTTCCTACTAGGGATCCGACATGAAGTTGAGTTATTCTAGGTTCAAAACCTGGGTGTTTGTTCTAGACCTGGCTTACCCGAGCGGACAGCTCGAGCCGAGGGGAGGCAGCAATCCGGGAATACAGAAGCTTCGTCGGCTTTGCAACTTATCCAAACCTCGTTCTAAATTGGGATTTGACACTATACAGAAAAGAAGTCGTACGAAGTACACCCTTCTTCATGATTTAGAAGACTCGGAGAGGAGATGGGTTTCGGCACAGTTTATATACAGTTCACATAATATCAAAGCGGTAAAAGGCAATCAATTAGCACATTAGGCACATATCATGTAACAAAATCAAACAAAGCCAAATACAACAATTATTCCAAGCTCGAATTCTGAACCCTGAACAAAATGTTCTGGGTTCCAGTCCCCAGCAGAGTCGCCAGAGCTGTCACACCTCCTTTTTCCGCCCCGTGAGGGGTAAAGGAGTTTTTCCAATTAAAGGATAATCGAAACGGGATTTATTATTAAGATTCAGAGTCGCCACTTGGGAGATTTATGGTGTCCCAAGTCACCGGTTGAATCCCGAATCGAGGAAAAGAATGACTGTTTAACAATCCGCGAACCAGAAATCCGGATAAGGAATTCTGTTAACCCGGGAGAAGGTGTTAGGTATTCCCGAGTTCCGTGGTTCTAGCACGATCGCTCAACTGTCATGTTCAGCTTATTTACTTGATTTTAATACATGTTGTAACTTATGTGCTAATTTTAACTTTTAACCACTTTTATTTAATTTATTAAAGAAAATTGAACGTTGTCTGAGACATGTCTTTGGATTGCGCCGCATGAAATGAACCCGCAATCCTGAACACATCTGATTCGACGTTTTGGGATTTGGATTTGGGTTGCATGAAATGCACACCCGAATTTAAGAAGGTGAGATTATTAAACACGCGCCTAAAGAGCCTATCGCGTTCTTATTTCTGGGGACGGCCGTGAAGTTTGCTAAATGGCTCCTCCCGAAGTCTAAGTAGTTAAAATGTACATTTATTGAGGGCCCCGCAGTTTGTACCTTTTTATTTGGCGAGGCTCGTCTCATTTATTTTAAAAGGATAATCCTAAAGTGACTACATTTTCTCTATTAAGTTCGTCTCTAAATACGAAAGAAGAAAAAGTCTTAATTGATTTATATGCTTAGCGAGTTCGGGCCTCTTCTTGGTTATTAGGTTTACACTAGAGGCTAACAGAAAAATGCACTCGAACTCGAAACATGGAAGATTGTTTCGTGCCTTATTCTATAAAGGAACTACTAAAGCTGAAAATATAATATGCATACGAGGTTGACAAAAACGCTAAAACAGACCAACCATTCTCCAAGTTGATTTGAACTATCATTTGTATGTGATTGAGACTAATGGAATTAAACACGAACCTATTAAAGTCTGCCTTAAATACTAAAACCAATTAGAGATGAAATCTAAACAACTAATCCATTAACTATTTGTTCATTCTACAAACTACATAACCAACTACAATTGGATCTGCAACTGACGACTACCACAATAGCTAAAAAAACAAACAGTCTCAATTAAGTAAAAGAGTACATCATGCATTCTTATTGAGTTACAAAAATGAAACTATACAAATATTTATCACATAATTGGTTAAACTATAGGTACACCACATGATACATTAATTCCCATAAACATTTCATTTCACTTGTACACCTCCCAGCTACATCATAGTCTATTCGAAAGTGTACCTGGTATTGAAATAAAAGAAGAAGAGGGTGATGATCAGCAGAGCAGTATGCAACAACACAGCAACACAGTCAACAGAACAGCCACAGACCAGTAATAGTAACAGAGATAGCCCAATAATAGACTAAGACCCAGTAGCAACTTAAGAAAACCCAGTAGTAACAGCTACAGTCCTGATGTTCAACAGTGTAACAGAAGAGACCTCTTTTATCTCTCAAACTACTCTTTTAGCTCTGGAAAATTAGCTCAACTTTCAGCCTATTTCAACTCCCTTAATACTGAACTTTCAGGTTTTTAAAAGTCAGCCTATATTTTGCTTTTGAACTCTAGAACCTGAGTGTCAAAATTCCAGCCTATCTCACACTCAATATCTTCTGACTTATGAAGATTCAAAACCAGCACAGTAGAACCTTTTTTCTTCTTCCTCTCCCCAAATCTGTTTTTTCTAGTACTCAACTCCTAAACTTCAAAATTCAGTCCCCCTCTTCTGTCCTCAGTCTCCTATTTATAACAAAGAAGTGTGTTTAAAAGACCAGTCAGCCCCCTTTTTTTATTCAAACTTTAGCTTTTTCAGTCTGTATATTCTTTCCCATGTGCACTCCTTAATCCCCTTTTATCATTCAGCCCATGATATTCTGATTTCAACCTCAAAAGGTTTTTTTTTTTAAATGGTGTCAGCTCTTCACTTCTTTATTAAAAGCCCATGCTATTTCTGATTTTCAGCCAATAAAGGCACTTAACACATTATCACTCCCACCATTGATCCATATTTTATTCATTAGTTTAGTGGTATATTAGTATTATACTGACATACCATTAAAATTGAATAATTTTCAGGATTCTAACATCCCAAAATACCCCTCTGGGAATCTAAACTACTGCCATAACAGCTGATTTCTAACTGCTCTCTAATGTACTACAGCTATAACCAATTCACAACTAAATTCAAACAATGATTCGATCAAAATGTGAAGCAGTATGAATCAGATTATTCTAACATTCAAACCTGAAAAACTAATCGACGACATTTATCCAATCGACTATACGAATCACATACATGTAACAATTAATCGATAGACAAATAAAACTAAACAGGCCACCAAATGATTTCAGCGGTTTTGCACAAAACAGGGAACCTACATGAATTAACCACTCGACGATATTAATCAAATCGAATACGTATCTTACCACCCGTATTTAACAATGGTCAGCAGAGGATTCGACCAAATAAAAGGTCTTATGAAGAAGGAGAGAATTGAAAGAAAAATAACAGAAAAATCAACAAATTAACTAGACATGCTAACAAACACAAAATAGAATTCAAACAAGAACAGAAGGGAAATAGAAACTTATCTTGGAAGCTCAAAAACAAAACGACCCAGGCTTGAACCAGACTCGATCATTTGAGGTCGAACGGACTTTAATCGAAGTGTTCTCAACTGAGAACACCTCGATTAAGGTCTATTAGATCCCAATCCTTTGTTGATTTGGACAGACCCCCATGGATTTGAGTTCTAGGGTTCTTGGGGCTCGGATTAGGGGTTCGAGCTTTTCTGGTTAGATTTGAACCAAACCAGGCTTGGTTTGGTTACGGGGTAGGTCGAGGGATTAACTGGTGTGAATTTGGGGTGGATCGGGATAGATTAGGGTTTTCCTCGAATCTTCAGACGAAGATTCAAGACGATGGGGAATGATTCGAGGCAAGATGCTAACGGATTCGTGTTCAGGGTGGTTGGGTGTATCAGGGGTGTTATTTTGGTGGTCATCGGCATCGTGGTTGCCGGGTTTACGGCGAGAGTGAGGGGTGGCGGCTAGGGTTTGAAAATAGGGATGTTTGGTTCGTCTCTGAGAGAGACGACGGAAGGGGGGTGCTTGGATAAGGGGCAGGGTAAAGGGGTTAGGCTTATATACGGCTTAGAAGAATTGATCCTGGCCGTTGGATAGAGAGTGATCAATGGCCAGGATCCCTTGGCTAGTGTAAAACGGTGTCGTTCCACTTAAAAGGAGATCGGGTTGGTCTGGGGGTTAAATGGGTCGGGCATCTGGGGATGAAGGCTGTTGGATGAGATTGGGTTAACGATTGAGATCAGATGGCCCTATACGGCGTCGTTTGGGTAAGTGAATGGCCTGATCTGGGCCGTTTATTTGAATCAATCAATGGTTTAGAATGGGGATACCAATATGGCGTTTCACCGTCTGTGAGACCAGGTCGATGTGGACTGGGTTATTTAAAATGAATTGGGCATGATTTTTGGTCTTAAAATTCCAGCCCAATCCAGTTTTCCTTTATTTTTTCCAACGTTTTCTTTTTCTTATTTTAATTTCTAATTTAAACAAAATTCCTAATTAAATTGTAAAACCAAAATTAAACTACACAAATATTAATTAAAATTTAACAACAATTAACACACAAATTAAAACTTTTAATTAAAATAAAATCACACAATGACAACAAATAGAATGAAAAATGCATATTTTTGTGATTTTTTTTAAAAAAAAACAAATTATGGCTTAATTAATTCCTAAATGCACAATTAAATCCTAAATATGCATGCAGCATGTATTTTTGTATTTTTTTTTAATTAACTACAGCAAGGTAAACGTTTACGGACAAAATAATTACCTAAAATGTCACGCAAATTCTCAAAATTGTACCCGAAGGCAACTTGCTTTATTTTTCGATTTCTTTTGGAGTAATTTCCGTGAAGCCAAAATCACGTGCTCACAACTGTTATGCCGCGTATCTGATTGAAAACCGTTTGATATCATTGTGTTTTGGAAAGTATTGCTATGTTTTGGGTTGAATGTCATATTTGGGCCTCGTGCCAAATGTTTTGGACCCTTATAGGGATTTTTACTACTATTTCTTACTGTTTTAACTTAATATCGGTACTCAGTGATGCTCTTTTTTACTGAATTCATAACTTAGCTATATTTAATTCGTGTTGATACTTTAAATGATATTTTGAGTTGGGCATCATGATTTATTGTTGCACGAGTGGCTTGAGAGGTTTCTGACTGAGTGAGGTTAGGGGCCTGTGTTGTGAGGATATTAGGGGATCCGACAGCGCGCCGCAGCATGTTGTACTGATTTGGGATATATGAGAGGCCGAGGGCCTGATTTATTATGCTACGAGATGGCTTATGATAGCACTTGCACGAGCCCCTTCGGAATCAGAACACCCCTGGTGTGCGCGGGTACCCAGTGTGAGTGATGTGATATTGCCCGAGGGGCTGTTGTTGTTTTATGTTGTTTCCCGATGGGCTGATTACGAGTGATTGTGAGGTAGCCCGAGGGGCTGGTTTTGTTGATACTTTGCCCGAGGAGTTGTTTACATTTTCTATCATTTTACTCACTGTTTTACCACTTGTCAAAAAAATTGAAAGTTGTTTTAAAAATATGTTACTGAAATGAATTGTTTTTACGAGTTAATTGATTTACTGTATTTTTCTGGACATATACTGTTTTGTTGTAGTGCTATGACATGGAATTACCTATTTTCTTACTGCTCAGATACTTTTACTTTTATTACTTACTGAGTTGGCGCACTCACATTACTCTCTGCACCTTGTGTGCAGATCCAGGAGTCTCGGGACGCGATAGTGAGTGTTGATCAGTCTTCCAACAGGTCTCCGGAGTTGGCTAGGTAGTTGCTTGGCGTTCGCAGCCCTGCACTTCTCCTTCTTATCTTTCTCAGATTGTCTTAGTAATTTAATTCAGACTATGTTAGCCTTTCTTGTTCTTAGACGAGTTTGTAGTTTTTCATGACTGGTGACACCCCGATGTCGGGTTTGTGTTATATTTCCGCACTGTTTATTTAAAGTTATACTATGGGATTTTAGTTAATTAATGGCTTAAAAATGACTTCTTATAGTTTTCTGGGGTGTTTTGGGTTTGTGTCGGCTGGCCTAGTTTCACGATAGGCGCCATCATGACTGGGTTAGTTTTAGGGTCGCAACAACAATTATCATACTTGTGATACAAATAGTGAAATTCGCCATGAACTCACAACTGCTTGTAATAATATACAATGAATATACAATTATCATACATCTGTAATACAATTCCTGCAACAATTATGATACATACATAATTATAATACAATTGCGATACATTTCTAAAAAATTGTGATATAATTATGATCTTCATCTTCTTCAAGTTTCAATCACAATTGTACATTAAAAATCTAATATAATCATATAATAATTGTATTAGTATTGTATCGAGTATTGTTTTTGGTATTGATGTATTATATACAAGATAAATACAATAAAGATTTTAGAAAGAAAGAAAGTAAGATTCAAAACTTACCCACAGTTTGATTCTAGAGCAATATTCTGATTTTCATCTATATTGTATCAATAAGAAATAGAGATTTTGGGTGATTAGTAAGAAAGAGAGAGATTGGGTAATTATTAAGAAAGAGAAAAGAAAAAGGAATAGAATCCTAAATGTAGGAGGAGTTATTGGGAATGGAGGTGAGTGTCGTGTAACTGACAAGCTAAAATTAAGGGATCTTGAATCTTTTTTCTTTTTAATTGTTTTGTATATAACTTGTAAATATAGATATACAAAATAATTAATAAGAAACCTAAATAAAGGTGATAAATAAAATTTTTATTATAGTATAGCTAGGTAAAAATCCCGTCAAAATACATTCTTGCTTCCACATGATCAATTGCTCGCCCGAGATCATTGTAATTGTTTATTCTCCTAAATAACATATTGTAGAAGATCATTACAAAAAACTACAATTACGTCTACAATGGCTTCCACGTGTGTCTAATTGGTTTCCAATTTACTGTATACGCTCTTGAAAACCAAACATAGATTAAGGACACCCAAACCTCTTTAGTGGGGTGACTCTATTGTGATACCCGAGCTTGTGGTCCTCCTTTGAGTGTGGGTTTACTTAGATGAATTTTTCAAGTCAAGGAAAATATTAATAACGGGAGAAACCTAAAAATAATTAAATTTACAAGTGATCATTCAAAAATAGCCATAGTTTTAAAAGTCATTAGAATTTAGTCACTTTTCATGTAAAGATAAGTCTGAACAAAAGCATTATTCGAAATCAGAAAAATACTCCAATAAATTATACTGGAGTTCCAGCAAAGTATACTAGAACTCTAGTATATTATACTGGAGTCAGAAAAGTATACTGGTCCAGTATAATATGCTGGAAGTTCATACACAGGTGCACCGAACTCCAGTATATTATGCTGGACCGGTCTCTGTTACAGCAAAATAGTAATTATTTTTCAATGACTTGACAAACGCTAGCTATTTCTGAATGACCAGTCCGAAAACTGGCTAGCCCGTGGTATTTTAACAACTTCAATTTGTGCTATATGGAGATGACAACGGATTACAAGCCCGCCTGCTTTATATTGCGTAGAAATGACACCAGGTAGCCACTCTAATGGGTTGATATTTAAAATAGTCACTGCGGCCTGAATTTCAATTTTTCAATTTAAATTTTTCGGGACAAAAGTGTCCTAAATTGTGCTGATGTTAAGGTTTTGGTTTGGAGTTTCAGGGTAAAATAAGTACTTGTCTAATATTCAAATAGCATCCCTGAGAATGACTATCGATGCACTTGCTCCTTATATTGCAGCTATAGTTAGGCCTTGTTAGTTTCTTTTGAACAATCAAGATAACTCGTTAAGGGAGAGGATCGGAAGTTTTGATTCAAATTAATCGTATTTAGTAAAGGATGGATCAATCGTATCGATCCTATCACAATCATGGGTTGTTTTTTCACTACAAGTTCCAATAGTGCATATAGATATAAGTACTATTTTTCGTTGACTAGTTAAACACTTAAAAATAGTCGTACTATAAACTTTTAATTTTTTTACAAAATGAGTAATTGACCTTGTGCCAACTATTCAGAGCTTGTAAGTTGTAATTGCATAGGAAAAGAATATTTTGTATTATAACTTTCTAATAATTCGCTTTCTAAACCTAATTTACAAAAGTAGCATGGGCAACTAGTCATAGCTTTTATATTAGAAGACTTCCAATAGTCTAGTATAGGGGTGTGCATTCGATTTATCGATTCGATTTTGACCCTTATCGATAATTACTTATTGATTATCGATTTGTACATATGTTTATCGTTATCGTTTCAATAAGGTTTCGATTTTTTCGATTTATCGATTCGGTTATTGATTACACCAACAAGAAAATTTGCAGGATCCCACGGAAAGTATATTGCTATAAACACGCCTAACTAATATGGACAAAAAGAAGCTAAAATAAGATGAACACCGTTTATAACATAAAAATTGTGTCAAGAAGCACATGCAACGAAACTAAAGTAAGGGATCAAATATATACCTCCAACGGTATAAAAAAAATAAAAATACATCATCACGGCTAATTCTATTTTCCATTAATTTGAACTTCATTCCCTTGAGCTTTAAATATGATCATTCCTTAAATGTGGTAGATGAAATAATAGGGTTAGGGACTTAGGGTAAAGGAAAGGGTATTATAGAATAAGGGTAAAAAAAAAATTTAGTATATCTTATTGGTTTATCGATAAACCGATAACCGAAGAGGACAAAATCGAATTCGAAATCGAAATCGATAAATCGATAAACTGATAACAATAATCGATTCGATTTATCGATAAACCGATTCAAATGCACACCCCTAGTCGTACTATGTACTATACATCAACTATAGGATGAATCACATATGCATCCGGTTTACTTTTAAACGTTTTTTAGTTTGAAGTTTATATTTCAAAAGAATCTCATTTTAATTTATGAATTATGCATAACAAAGCCCTTAAAACCCTGGAATATATATTGAAACAACGAACAAAGAAATTATATACTATCTCTTTTTTTATGTTTCTCAAACAATATTAATTGAACTAATTAATTAAGTATTTATGTTTGGTTGTTGTTCTTATCTATTACTCCAATTTCTTTTGCTTTTTTTGTGTTATCGGCTATTTGGTCAATATGGACCACCTTTTCTTTCATCCCTTTATTTTTTCCACATATTTTCTATTATCCCTTTTATCAAGTTATTTGATGGTGAAATATAAGTTAAATTTAGTTATACGGAGCTATCAACCTTTGATATACGCTTTATATAAAATAAGAAAAAACCAATGCCTTTGTGAAAATTGGAACGTATTTACAACTTTTCTATCTTGCTGTCTCCAAAATATAAAATCGAAAACTATATCAAATGATGATGCATGTCGATTGGTTTTATAGTTCTTCACAAATTTTATTTTAAATTTTGTCTTTTTTGTGAGAAATATTTTTGCACATAAGAAATCTTAAAATAAAATACAAAGAGATATTTACTGAGTCATTTTTTTCTATTCAAATTGTAGAAGACTGCATTTATCTATTTCATTGGTAAGATTTCTATAATATTCAAAACTTGAATGAGAAAATATTGTATTAAGATTTTAAATCTAGTGTGTCTAGTTCACTCTTAATTCTATTTTAAAACTTTTAGTCACACTCACCCTTTTTCTGAAATGAAAATTAAACAAATAAAAATTAAACCTTCAAACTAATTAATCACTATAAATTCTCGACTAAAATTGTCAATGTCACATGAAAATTACAATATCGTTGAAGTCAAGAAACTATCTAGAAGTCAACTTTTCCAAATCAACACGTCTAGCAAACTAGAAAATTAAGAAAACTTACACACAAAGACTTAAACGTATAATATGTGGCTGATAACATTTTCCACGAAAGTGTCTCAGTCTAAACATATTATAAATACAGTCTCTAACTTCAATTCAAAACAAATACTAAAGTTTCTCTATTCTTAACAATGGCAACTGATCAAAAATACCAACAATCATATCCTTTAGCCCCATCAAATTTTATGCCGAGAAGTGATGCAGAATCATTAGCCAATTTCCAAGCCAATAATATCAAGAGGAAAAACAAAATCAGAAATATTTTATTCTTCACATTGTTCGTAACTGGAATCGTTCTTCTATTTTCTCTCATATTTGTTCGAATCAAATCACCTCAAATCTGGCTCGAAAACATCAGAGTCACGAACGATAGTGATGGCAATAATATTAATTTTTCTGCACAAGTTTTTGTGAGAAATCATAATTATTGGCGTTACGAATTTGATAGTAGTTTAGCTACTATTACTTCAGGTAGTGTGACTATTGGCCAATTTATTATTCCTGAAACAGAGGTAAGACGTCGTTCGACGAAAAAATTATATATTAATGCAAATATTGTCACATTTGCAAGACAAGGAGTCAATAATACTAACGGGATTTTGCCAGTGACTAGCCTGGCTAAGATAAGAGGGGAATTGCAGATTTTTAGGGTATTTAGGAGGAAGAAATCTGCAGATTTGAGTTGTACTATGAATATTAATTTGACTATAAGTGCTATTCAAGATCTTGATTGCAAGTGAGACTGAAAAAAGGATTATTGTGAATTATTACCAAAGCTTCAGTTTTGCATCTATACTTTCTTTTGATTCAGTATTTGAATAATACTTTTTTCATTGGGAATTTTGATTACAAAGTGCAGCTTATTCTAAGGTGTATTATTGATCATCTAATGATCACCCCTTGTATAGATATAATCCTTTTTTTAAATTTAAAGATTATAACATGTGTTTTTACATGTTCTTATTCTCTCTTCTTGATCAATTCTCAATGATCAAGTGAAACCACTGAAAATTGATGAATTTGCGGCGTGGTACATGTTGAGTCAAACATGTACTTAATTTTAAAATAACAATAGTGCCGAGCTATGGGCTCGGGCAAAGCCAATAAGTTTTACTCAAACAATATATTTTGAGTTAAGAAATTCAAAAAATATGAACATATATTAAATTTTGAACTCAATCACTAACACTTAAAGTCGTTTTTATTGACCCTTTGTCTTTGCAGATTTATAAATAATGAGACCTAGACACCAATTACCTACCGATGTGGGACACAACTCAATAGATCTCTTAAGTCTTAACATAAAAGATATCTTAGAAACCTGCGGGAGGATCTGTTTTTTGGGTGAACAAATGGCGACCCTGACATTTAAAGCTGGTAAAATAATTTAAAGTTAAAGTGGTAAATCACCAGAAAGACTCTACAGATCAAAATTTTGCATTCCTTCCGGGTAATGCTGCTTGGTGGGCCGGGCCTGAACCGGACCGGACCGGGCCCGCGGTCCTAACGGGCCTGATGGGCCTGAGAAGCCCGTGACGGGCCGGTCTTCATAGATTAGCCCACGATCCCGGGACCGTTTAGCCCGGGACCGTCAGCCGGGCCTGGGCCGGTCCTGGCGGGCCCAACGGCTATTTTTTTTTTTTTTTTTAAAAAAAATTGTTTTAAAATTCTTCAATGGCCATATTTAAAATCTAGCCGTTTGGGCTGACAATTTGACCGTTTTTAAGTTTAGAAAATGGTCATTTGGCCCCCAAACTTTATTTTAACCCCAAACTTTATATAATTACACTTTTTCCCATTTCTCAACTATAAATACCCCCTCATTCTTTCATTTTTATTCACCAATTCATCAATCTCTCTCAATCTCTCTACTACAATTACTTAATTTATTGTTGAAATTTCGTGAAAAATTGTGAAGTTGTTGAATTGAAGTTTCCAAGTGTTCAACGATTTTCAATTTTCAAGAAGTTGTTCGGCAATCCGGTAAACTCGTTTCAACTCTTACGTTTTAAGAATATATTTTTGTGTGGTTTAGTTTGCATAATTATAATTAATATGGCATTTTCTTTGAAAAAAATATTTGGTAAAGGAAAAGATAAAACCGGTGAAAGTAGTGGCCAACCAACTACCCTTCCCCCGGCTCCCCGACCTAGAAAAGATAAGCAAGTTGAAAGTAATCGCCAACCTAGACGTCCTCCTCCTTCCGTAATTCTTGATAGTGATCACCCTTATTTTCAATTTACCGATAGTGAATTTTGCCATAATGTTGCACCAGGTGAAACATTAGATGATGAAATTATGAATGCTCTTTATCCTAATGAAACTATCTTAGAAAATAATCAGGAAAATAAGGATGATGATGAAACCCAAGCACCGGATTTAGATGATACACCTACTAGTCCTCTTAATAACCCAACTGATGCACCGACCGACCCACCTGTAGAAACTCCTACTTTTAATAGAGAACCTGCTAAACGCCTAGAAACATCATTAGTTTGGAATTTTTTTACTCAAGTAAGAGAACAAAATAAGGCTAAGTGTAAAACTTGTGGGAAATTAATGTCGCATAAATATACTGGAGACCGTAGCGGCACGGGTAGTTTGACTAGGCACATAAAAACACACCCTAGAGATAAGGCTAGATTTTTACAAATGAAAGCGCAACTAGAGGGGACAAGTGTAGATTCTGCGGTTAACCCTAGTACAGGTTCAAATCTAGTTCAACCAGGAATTAACACTGTCACCGGAGGTATTTTATATTACGATCCAAATAGAGATCGTGAAGAATTAGCAAAGATGATTACTGTTATGTGCTTACCTTATACTTTTGCTTCTAATCCTAATTGGGTTCATTATATTAGAAGAGTTTTTAATCCTACTTATAAAGGTTGGCCTCGCGCAACAGTTAAGAGTGATATTTATAAATTCAAACATGAATATGAACAATATTTGCGGTATTTATTTACTCATATACCTAATCGGATTTCTATTACTACTGATATTGGTAGAAGTGGTAATGATTGTGATTATCTAACTGTTACAAGTCATTGGATAGATGAGGAATGGATAATGCAAAAACGCATAATTGCGTATAGAATAATTAATTCGCGTCACACAGGTAAGTTTATAGCTAACACTGTTGCAGATATTTGTAGATATTTTTGCTTTAGCGATAAAATAATGGCAATTTCTATGGATAATGCTTCTAGTAACACTAGTGCTATAGGCATGCTTACAACAACACTAAATCCTGCATTTACTAATATTTTCCATGTTAGATGTATTTGTCATATTTATCATTTAATTGTCGGTGATGGTATGCGAATTTTAAACATAGAAATTGAAAAGGTTAGAATGGCTCTTAATTGGCTTTTTTATTCAAACCGTAGAAGTAGACTTAGAGAGTATTTTAAAAAATGTGATGAATATGGCCTTAGAGAAAGAAAGGTTCCTAAACCTTGCCCGACTAGATGGAATTGTATGTACGAAAGTTTAGTAGTTGCATATGAATATAGAAACCCAATTAATGCAACGTTTAATTCTCGGGTAGGTGGTGAGGATGATGATGAAATGCTTACTACTCAAGATTGGACGAATGTTAAAATTCTTTTAGATTTTTTAGAACATTTTCAAATTGCTACAAATGCATTTTCTGGGCAATATTATCCTACTATTTCAAACTGTTTAGTTTATATTGCAGCACTATCTGATTTGTTTGTTGAATTTGGTGAGGGTGGGGACATTTATGAACTTGCTATAAATGAAATGAAACAAAAGTTTAAAAAATATTTTTTTCCTATCCCTCCTATTTATGGTCTTGCTGCAATGTTAAATCCTACAATGAAATTGGGAGGTCCTCATTTTTGGTATTCAAATATTTATAAGGCTTTAGATCTTTCAAATGAGGAAGTTGCTACACTTGCAGATGCAAAAGCCTCAATTAAAATTAATGCTCAAACAGTTTATAATGCTTATCAACTTGCCTTAGAGCATGCTAGGCCAACTATTCCAACCCCTACTTCGTCTAGCTCACAATCGTCTAAAAGAGCTGCGGGCTTAAAAGCTCTTAAATCTTGGACGGAGTTCAGGGGTTCTCAAGGTGATAATTATGATGAAACTTCACATCTAAATGAGCTTCAAGTTTATTTGTCTCAGGGACTTGAAAAGGAGAATCCAGACGGCTCTTTTGATCTTTTGGAATGGTGGAAGGCAAGGGAAAAATATTTTCCGGTTCTTGCAAGGATGGCTCGGGATATTTTATCAATTCAAGCTTCAACTGTTGCATCAGAGAGCGCTTTCAGTCAAGCAAGACTGCAAATAGGTGATCATAGAGCGTCTATGAGGGATAGCTTGGAAAAATCAGTACTGTTTAGAGATTGGATCCGCTCGGAAAGAAGAAACTTTGGAATTGCAGAATCACAACCGGCGATAGATGAAGCTTATGAAGAAATGATAGCGGAACTTGCGGAGGATTCGGCTTCGCCCGGAAGTGGTGATGAACAAGCTTCTTTTCCACCACCACCAACGCAACCTCCTCCGAACCTTGAAGGATTTATGAGATTTGTTAGAGATAATACATAGACTAATATGTAACTTGTATTTTGGCACATCTTCCTTAGTTTTTTTCCTTCTAATGGTGGTATTAGTACCTTGTTGTGCTCATTCCATTGGGGGAAGGATGACTAAGAAAGATATGCCATTTTTGGTAATAAAATTTATTGCTTCTACCCTTGAATATCTTTTCGCAATATTTCTTTGTCTTTACTTAGAATTATTTATAAGCTACAATATATACATAACATACAATATATACTACAAGAAAATATATAAGAGAATATATATACATAAGATACAATATATATACTACAAGAAAATATATAAGAGAATATATATACATAAGATACAATATATATACTACAAGAAAATATATAAGTAATAAGTTATAATATATATACATAAGATACAATATATATATACTACAAGAAAATATATAAGAGAATATATATACATAAGATACAATATATACTACAAAAAAATATATAAGAGAATATATATACATAAGATACAATATATATACTACAAGAAAATATATAAGAGAATATATATACATAAGATACATACATAACATACAATATATACTACAAGAAAATATATAAGTAATAAGTTATAATATATATACATAAGATACAATATATATACTACAAGAAAATATATAAGAGAATATATATACATAAGATACAATATATATCTTATAAAAATATATAAGAGAATATATATACATAACATACAATATATATACTACAAGAAAATATATAAGAGAATATATATACATAGATACAATATATACTACAAAAAATATATAAGAGAATATATATACATAACATGCAATATATACTACAAGAAAATATATAAGTAATAAGTTATAATATATATACATAAGATACAATATATATACTACAAGACAATATATTATGCATGACAATTTAGTGTTTTACTATTGTTTTGTTATTTTTCTTTTTCGTCAAGCACTTTAATAATTAGATCTACATATATACTACATATATATTTTTAATATAGCCATGATACTACAAGAAATTGCCTTAAAAAATAAATAAATAAAGCCCACGAGCCCGGCCCGTTAAGCCCAGGACCATGTCGGCTTAGGCCCGTCACGGGCCGGTTCCACCCGTTGAGCCCACGAAGCCCGGGACCGCCAGAGCCCAGGCCCATGAAGCCCGGCCTTTTGGCCCACGAAGGCCCTGGCCCGGCCCAGAATACAGCCCTACTTTCGGGGCGGTCCAACATTGTTGGTGGCCTAAAGCAAAATTTCAATAAGAGGCCCTAATTTGTTAACAAAATAAATTTATATATTTTTGTTTGAAGTCTATTTTTTTAAATCGTTTTAGACGTAAAGTTATTAATAATTTTCTTATAACGAGTTATTCCTAAAACATTTTTGATCCTGTGCAAAATTGATATAGGAAAACTATTTTATGAGGAATATAGGTATTTCAAAAAAATCAAGTCTTGTTATCTTATTGAGTATACCAATCAGAGTATTATTTCTACTAGTAGTATTTCTTTTTAACGTTATGTAATTTAAAAATAAGTCTAAACTACCATATCAGACTGTTATGTTTCATCGAGGATAAGGCAATTTTTTTTTATTCTTATTATCTATTGATATCAAACTTTATCCACTAAATAAAAAATCAAAAATACTTATATACCCTTTAGATTATTCAAATCTCAACAATCAACGTGAGTAACAAATATTCTTTTCCTTTTTGTATTAAAATTTTTACTTTTTAACGTTAAGATACTCAATTTTTTTATAAAAAAAAAAAGATATAAAATTGAAAAGATGACATTGTATAGACTATAGTCACTGTAAAAATAATATCCGAAAAAATATATAAAATTTGTATATTTTTTATGCGTTCTTTATGCAAAGTAATTGCTACCCAACAGCAAAATAATGTGATTAATTTGAGAAAGGTATTAACTTTTTGCTGTTTTTCTTTTTCTGAACCAATGAAAAACATGGCTAACCACTGCAACAAAAGGTTCTCTTTATGAAAAGATATTAGTTAAAATCTATGTCATCAAAGTGTGAGTTTATAACGGATTCGGCCAGGGCAAGTAAGTATCATGGTCCCAAGACCACCACGTTATGTTCCCGAACAACGATAGAATCAGAAATTCGAAGAAAAATGGGAGTTCGGAGCATAAAACATTCCATATTTATGCAGGGTCTCGAGAAAGCTTGCACCCCGAGGGGTATGGTATAGATAATCTATCCTAACACAAGTATTAGTGGCTGCTTTCGCGGCTCAAACTCATGACATATAGGTCACAACTTTTCCGTTGCTCTAAAACAAAAATTCTAACAAAAAGACTCAAAATAACTTCTAAAAACAAGGATTTCATTGAATCCCCTTCATTACATCTAGCTCAATCAACATAGTTTTCACTATTCCTTCTTGACCGCATCTTTTCTAGTCACTTTTGTTTAAATCTTTCTTGTGATTTTCTATTTTCTTACGAGAAACGGTTTGCTTCGTTTGAGTCCATCACTATCCTCAAGAGGCAACAAAGTAGTTAAGATATCACAATTCGAACTGCAATGTCATGAAACTCTTTTTACCCCAGTGAATTTTTCACCACTGCATTCAAATGAATCTTCCAAAAAATGGTCATCGCAGGAGCTCATTTATGAAGAACGAGTCCACCAAAAAAGTGAAGAAACCACATGGATCATTTTGTCTTAAGTTTTGACAATTTCAATTAGAAGAGCTACAATATTATTCACCACATGGATCATTTGGTCTTAAGTTTTGACAATTTCATTTAGAAGAGCTACAATATTATTTTTGTTTCTTCTTAACATTTTGGGTCCAAGAAAGAATAGTTGTCGCAAAAACAACGGTTCTTATGTTCCAACGAGGTGCAGGGATGGAGCTTGAGATTGAGGTGCGGATTCGATAGAACTTAGTAACTTTGGTCCAAATTATGTGTTTGTCTTAAGAAATTCATTTAATATGTATAAATATTTAATTTAGAATTCAGTAACTTATATAAAAGAGCTAGAATCCTGAATTTAGGGGTGTCGAATGGGTGGGTTGGGCTGATTTTGGGCGGGTTAAAATGGTCTGAATCAATAAATGGGCAGATCAATTAACTAGGCTTGAGATGGGTTGGTCAAGTTGGGCTAAAATTTGGGTCATAGCCCAACCCACCCAAGTCTTACCAAGCTTTAGTTAATGTGTATTAGTTTCTTATCTATTATTTAATTATCAAATAAAACTTTTTTTCTTTTATTATGGTCATATATAACATATCAAACAAAAAATATATTATTTTAAAGATATTTTAGTAAAGTTGCTCGTAGATTAATATGGGCTAAAAATCAGTCCAACTTTAGATAGGTTAAAATGGGCTGAGTTCAACAAATGGGCGGGTCAATAACCAGCCCAACCTTGGGTGAATTGGGCAGGTCAAATGTGTTTGGGCTCAAATTGTCGCCCCTACCTAAACCTATAAACTTCAAATTCTGGCTCTAAGTCTTATGAAGCGTCAATTTTGGTATTATTCATTCTTGGCGGCTTAAGTTGATGCAACTGGAAGTAGCAAATTTATTTATAATAATACATATAATTAAAGACACCCTACTTTAAACAATATCGACGGCTTTTGACGCCCAACTTGACCTTTTCTCTAGTCATACTCTAACTACCTTTCAACTGCCTTTTTATTTTATATCATCATTTCTCATACATATCTTCCTTCTCTACTCTTAATATATATGTACATAACACATTAAACAAGAACAAAAAACTCATATCTATTACAGTATTACTCAAAACTTTGGTTTCTTTTAGCATTTTTCAACCCTAGTAATGGCCGAAGATAGCCATATCATCCCTCTCGCACCACCAACAACATATCCCAGAAGCGATCAAGGGCTGAATCTCAGTGAATCGAGCAATTTTTACAACCACAACAACAAGAATCAAAGCAGCAGCAAGTTTTTCGTTTACCTTCTATCCACCATCGTCTTATTAAGCATAGTCATGCTAATTTTCTCCATGATAGTTCTTCGTTTCAAAGCTCCGTCTTTCGATCTAGGTCACATCGACGTGAAAAATCTTCGATATAGTAATAATTCTTCTTTGCCTTCATTTAACATGACCATGGGAGCTGAAATTATTATAGACAACGAAAACTTTGGTCGAATGAATTTCCAAGATAGTAGCATGAGTGTTTTTATTTACGATAATGTTACCGTTGGTTTCGCGAAAATTAACGTTGGTCATGTAGAAGCTAGAAAGAGTAAGAGAATGGGAATTGTATTACAAGTTGGAGCTAATGAATTGAATCATAGCCATGGGAATTTGAGCAGTGATATAAATTCAAGAATGGTGAAATTGACAAGTTTTGGTGAGTTAAAGGGAAAAGTTAAGGCTATGAAAATTGTTAGTCGTTATAAAACTTCAGTGTTGAATTGTACCATGAATTTAAATTTTACTAGCCAAGCAATCCAAGATCTCCTCTGCAATTGATCTTTTGTTCTTTTTTTTTTCTTTTTCTTTTGTGTATATATCAAATAGCCGGTCATATTTATTGTTTACTTTTTATACATAGTTTATACATTGATTATACATATTATACACATAGAATATATAAATTATGAATAAATTATATCTCCACCGGCTATTTCTAGTTTAAGCGATTGGGTGTGTGACTATTTGAGTTAATTCTTCTTCTTCTTCTTTTTTAACTCTTGCTTTACAGGAGTTCTTGTGTAAAATATAGAGAGGGCGTACTAAAGGCTTTTCCATTTATGCATTATTATTCTTTTTATATACTCCGTATTAGTTTTACTCAACTTCATATTTAATCTTGCACATGTGCTAAAACTAGTTAACAACAACAATAATAATAATCCAGTGAAATTTCACTAGTGGACTGTGCTAAAACTAGTTAATCAAATATAAATGTTTTTTATTTTAATTTTAGTATGCATTTAAGTTAATTAAATTGCAGATAAATTAAATGGTTACAAACCCTAGAAAAGCTCCCTAACATATCTTTGCTTCAATCTTTTTCAGTGGAAGCTGATCAGTCATCTCAATAATATTTTATACACTGGACGGGAAAAGTTTTGTTTATATTTTTAAATGGTATATTAAAAAGTCGATCAATCATACTAGTACTCTCCGGTCCAAAATAAGTGATTTTTTAGCTGTTTTCACATGGATTAAGAAATTCACCTTTTAACATTAATTAGCAATGAAATTGATCATATTACCATTTACTCTCTCTTCGCATAAAACACTCCTAACACATATTCCACACTATTTACTCAAAGGCAATGTAGAAAAAAAATAATTAATTCATTCTTGAAATCTGGAAAAATCACTTATTTTGGACCACAAAAAAAAGACCAAAAAATCACTTATTTTGGACCGGAGGGAATATATTACGGTGAGAACAACTTACATCCAGACGATATTATATTATTATAATGGTCGTGTGAAAATGAAACTATCAACTTGTTGGAAATTATTGTCATCAAGCTTGTTATATTTTTGTGTTTTTATTATAAAACAGAACCTTACATACATTTCCCTTAAAAGAGAAGTGCATCTCACCTGCCAATCTGGCTAATTACCATTCGTAGTTATTGTTCAAATATTACAAATTTGTAGCGCTTATATTCAAACGCGCAACGTATACATGAGTATATACAAAGGATATAACATGTATCGAATGTATTTATTCGTGCAATGAATACAATTAAGATAAAATACAGAAATACAGAAAATAATGTTCTTGTTGAGATTCAAACTCAAGACCTTCGCTAGCTAAGCAAGCACTCTAACCAATTGAGTTACGAAAGCTTATTGCTCTTTTATTTCAGTTCAAAATAATTAATCTCTTATTTTATGAATTTGTTATAAAATTCAAATAAAGCTACGAGTGATAAATTTAATAAAAGTATAACTACGAATAGTAAATACAGTAAAAACATTTAATGTGTCGCATAATTTTCCCAACCAAGAACTTGTGCTCCATTTGCTAGTGGCATGATATGATTGTCTCGTTTTCATATTGGCCCAAGGACAGTTACGACCTTTTTAATGGAAGAATTAACCCAAATATCAGCTCATCCAACCACTTAAACTATAAATAGTCGATAATATATGCGTACTTTATGTATTATATGTGTATAATTGTATATAATCAATATATAATATTTATATATGACTAGAAAAAAAATCAATGAATATGACCGGCTATTTGTGTAAAGATCCCTTTTTAATGGTTGAGATACACCATGGACCATGGTTGCTCTCACTAATCGGCCCAAGTTTGGTTTCGGGTCAAACTTGCCTATGTAATCTCATTAATCGTCCCAACCATTTCCCTATGCTATTTTGCTTTAGATGTCAAATTCTCATTCTCCTCACGAGTCATTCTTCCATTCCCTTTTTTGTTTTCTTTATCAAGATCATTTTAAAAAGAAAAAATAAATTATAAGATAATTACGTATAAATCTCTAAATATGATAAGCATTAATAACAATCATGTTATTATACATTAAGCTACACTAATAATGTTAAAGATATTGGCATTATCATTCTATAATAAAAATCCACACATAACACAGCAAGTTAGAGAATCTATACACACATCAATGACCCCGCCAAGTCAACATTCAAATTCGTGCAAACACGGTAATTAGTACAATATTATGTCAAGATATTCCCATAATTTTATGTATATTAGTATAAAACACTCGTTACACTAAACTTTCTTAATGTGCCACAAACTAAACAAAAAAACGTTCATAATTTCAAAAAAATGTCTCCACCACAATCTCCAACTTCATCCATGACTTCTATCAACGATAAAGCTCGATTTTTGGCACAAGGCTCACATCGGATTAACATCGATAACGACGATAATTATATTAACATGGAATTACATAAGAAGAAACGTCGTCGTCGAAGATGTATTAAATGCTGCGGCTGTTGTATAGCCGGCGTGTTAGTTCTCGTTGTGATCATGTTGGTTCTTGGTTTCACCGTTTTCCGTGTACATTCACCGTCTATAAGGTTGAACTCCGTCAAGATTGACGGATTAAGCTATCTCAGAAGTAGTTCCACTCTCCAACCTAACGTTAATTTAACGGTCTCTG
Source organism: Nicotiana sylvestris (assembly GCF_000393655.2). Taxonomy (NCBI): domain Eukaryota; kingdom Viridiplantae; phylum Streptophyta; class Magnoliopsida; order Solanales; family Solanaceae; genus Nicotiana; species Nicotiana sylvestris. Next base: position 219,295,999 of record NC_091064.1, read on the forward strand.
CTGACGTGTCCGTGAAAAACCCTAATGCAGCCTCATTCAAGTTTAATAAAGCAACGACTAGTTTGTTTTATCATGACGTGGTCGTCGGAGAAGGTCTAACGCCGCCGGGCACCGCTAAGGCACGGCGGACGTTACCGATAAACGTGACGGTGGAAGTTATGGTGGAGAAAATTTTGAGCATTCCCCGGCTAGGGAATGACTTAAAGTCCGGTGAGGTGTCTCTGAGTATATATACAAGAATTAATGGAAGAGTTAATATTTTGAACATTATTAAGAAGAGTGCTGAAATGAAAATGAGTTGTAAAATGACTGTTGATTTGAAAAGTCAGGATGTTAGAGATATCGATTGCAACAGAATAGTGTCTCTCTCTAGGTAATATATACAATATTGTTTTTGTCTTTTGTAATTTTATTTAAGTTTTTGATGTGTATAAAGATTGATCATAATTCATAAGGCAATAGTGTGTTATATTTGTACAGTCAGACCTCTGTATAACAGCGTTCTTATATAACAATACTTCATTATAAAAGTCAAACTTTTTGGAACCAATTTTCATGTTATGTTATAATATATGTTCTCTATAATAGCCAAAAATATTTGGAACAAACGAGACTGTTATAGAGAGATTTGACTATATTAACGTGTGATTAAGAATCTGGTGTACTGTGAAAGAAAAAGGGAGGAAAAACAAGACATGTTACTTTGATATGAGCATCCATAAGTTCAAAGGTTCCAAGTCATCAATTTACGGTTTCCAGCACAAATTCAGATTAATCAAGCTAAAAAAGAACATTGGATGAGAAGCCAAAAAAAAAAAATTATGGTTACTCAGTGATAATTAATTAAATAGTAATAATTTCATTGGAAAATTACTATGTTGCATTCTAAACTGCAAGATTTGGTTTATACTTTTTGCCACTTTTTTTGGTAGCATTGTCCATAAGCTTTCAATAAAGACTAGCCACATACATATGAGTTCTGCCACAAAACAACCTAATCTAATTTGTCTTGCCACAAAACAACCTCTCTCTCTATATGTATATAGTTTTCTGCCTCGTGCGAAATCTATGCGAGACAATAGAAAGCAACTAAAAACAAAAACATAAATAGAAATTCATTTTCGAAATATAATGTGAAAATAGCATGGGCTAGCCAATTTTCGGACTGGTCATTCAAAAATAGCCAATGTTTGCAAAGTCATTGAAAAATAGCCACTATTTTGTTATAAAACGAAAAGTTCCAGCATAATATACTGGAGATCGGTGCACATGTGTATGAATTTCCAGCATATTATGCTGAAACTCGAACACGCGAAAAGTTCTAGTATAATATACTGGAGAGTGGAGCACTGGTACTCTAATCTCCAATATACTTATGCTGAAATCCAGTATATTATACTGGAGTATTTTTTCCGAATATTGAATGGTATTTTTGTTAAGATTTATCTTTACATGAAAAGTGGCTAAATTTCAATTCCTTTTGAAATTGTGATTATTTTTGAATGACTACTTGTAAATCTGACTATTTTTGAATTTCTCCTAGATATATTCCCTTAATTAAAGTAAAAATGGGCCTAGAATAAATTGAAACTACGGGCCTTCTACTTAGGACTAGTACACAATTCCACTCTTTAACCCACTAGCAAAGTAGAGTGGTTCTGTTCTTATCCAAAACTAGGTACTACTAACTAAAGGGGAAGTGCACATTTAGCCGATTTCAGGACCCCCATTAAGTTATACCCGGAGTTTCTAAACTTTTGCTTGTTTACCCACTTTAAATCAACCACGCGGTTGTTGAGATATATACTATTAATCATGCATTTTAGTTTTGATATAATATTTATTATAAAACAATTATTTATTTAATTTTTAATAAAATTTCAAATTGATTATATATTCGTTTGTGTCATTTACTTATATAGTAAATGTTAGTGTATAGAGTTTAGATTATACAGGGAAGATTAAATCATCAGTTCTTATAAATATAAGATCATGTTCACAATCTAATGATGGAATTGAACAAACCATTAGGAATGATTGTAGCACAAGATTAAATATAATTCATCTTGATTTTGGAAATGGTTTAATTCCGACTTCTTATGCTAGTACATTTTGTATGTATTGAACGAACTAACTAGAAATAAGTATTTTATATTGATTTAATAAAATAACTTCTCTAGCCACTAAACGTAATTATACTCTTAATTTTGATATAATTATTATTAGTAGTGTATATTAATTATTGTTTTGATTTATTAAAAGGCGAGATCTTTTTGTGGGTCAATATGCCTCGTAAATTGGACAATAATGATATACATTGGCAAAATAATAGTTAGTTGATGGAATCCATGTCTCGGTCTAGAGATTGATGATACGCCTTTATGATAGCTTATAAGTTTTCATGTGTAAACCCTGCAGGTGGATTTTGTATCCATCATATGAAATAGTTAAGCGAAAGTCTAAAAGAAGTAATCAATGAATTAAATTGTCAGTCATTTAATTTATTTGATTAGAATCTGAATCTTAACATGGGGAGTTAAATAAGGTTTAATATAATGGAAAAATTTCAAAATTGAACTGCGGAGTGCAGTTACGAATTTTTAGTGGAATAATTCATAATTTATTATGGTAGTATTAATTCGGATACTTCTAATTAAGTCCATAATAGGAAGTCTCGTTAATTAAATATCGGTGTCCCTGTTGTGCCCGAATAATTAGGAATTAAATGGAATATATTTCTTGGTGGAAAATGAACACCCAACAGGTTTAGAAAAAGGTTTTAAATGCTAAAACTGTTGAGCACATGCCCATGTTGTCCAGCCAAAGGCCCAATGGCCTAATCCTATTCTCTTTTGGTTTTCATTCCTATTCGGAATTGGATTCGGTGTTTATTCCTATTTTGAGTGGGTTTTAACTTTAAGAGAAAGCACCACTCATGATCTATAAATAGGACAACCTTGAAGAATTATTCTATGCTCATTGGTACAAGTCTTTGAAAGACTTAAGCACATAAGAGTGGTTTTGAGAGAGCTTTCATCAAGAGAGAAGAGAGAAGAAAAATATTTGTTTTGCTGCAGATTTTTATTCCGACCAACCAATTTCAAATTACATTTTTCGATTCGTTAACCATTGGATCGAGCTGCAATTTTGACCGAGTGTCCGTAACATCTTGCTGTTTGATTTGAATGGTGAAGATCGAATTTGGAGACTTGTAGAATCTGATTTCAAGCCTCGAACAACAACTTTATTTTTGTGGATTCTCCTCTTTCTTCAATTGATTTGTTGTTGCTATTGTTGCTCAATGTTTGGCACTTGTTGTGTAGTCAATTTGGAGAACTTTTATAACCTTTTTATTGTTATAGTGGAGCTTTTTGGATCTTTGTAATTCCGTGGTTTTTACCTTCGATTTGAAAGGTTTTCCACATTAAAATTTGGTGTTCGTTATCTTCTTTATTTTCGGGCTTGCCTCTTCCTCGACAAAACAGTGGTATTAGAGTCTTGATTATTTATCTGGGTTGTTACGGAATGGAGGCGAATTTGTCACACCTCCTTTTTCCGCCCTCGCGGGGGTACATGAGTTTTTCCAATTAAAGGACAGTCGAAACGGGATTTATTTCTTTATTTCAGAGTCGCCACTTGGGAGATTTAGGGTGTCCCAAGTCACCTATTTTAATCCCGAATCGAGGAAAAGAATGACTCTGTATTACAGTCTGCGCACCAGAAATCCGGATAAGGAATTCTGTTAACCCGGGAGAAGGTGTTAGGCATTCCCGAGTTCCGTGGTTCTAGCACGGTCGCTTAACTGTTATATTCGGCTTGATTATCTAATATAATACGTATTATAAACTTATGTGCAAATTTTATCCCTTAGCCGCTTTTATTATTCTTTTTATTTATTGTTATTATTTTACGAAAAATTGCAACATTGTGAAAACGTATTTCAAATCACGTCGCAATCAATTGCACCCGTGGTTATCGACACATTTCGACTCCGTTGAGATTTAGATTTGGGTTACATAAATGCACACCCGTATTTAAGGAAATAACATTATTAAATACGCGCCTAGAGCGACTAGCGTGTCATTATTTTGGGTAGGGCCGTGAAATTTGCTAAAACGGCTCCTCCCTAATTCTAAGCAATTAACTGTACATTTATTGAGGGCCCCGAAATCTATACATTTCATTAAGCGAGGCTCATCTCATTTATTTTAAATGGACAAATCTTAAAGCGACTACATTTTTTCTATAAAAATTAGTCTCTAAAATAAAGAAAGAAAAATCCTAATTAATTACTAGCTTTTATAATTTTAAGAAAACATGACATGCTAATTGCTTGGTTAATACAAATATTGATGAAAAAAAATTTACTCTTAATTTCGAAATTTTAAATAAAATAAAAATTCAACAACTAATATTCAAAATAAACAAATATAGCTAGATTAAAACTCAGCATTGTTATTATTATTATTTTTTTTTAAAAAAAATATTATTGAGATTAATTATTCACAATCATTTGAAACTAGATTTAACCATAATTACTAAAGCTTATTAGAAAGTTTATTAGACTTAAACGTTCTTCTAATCTTGCTTAAGCTCAAGTCATGCCTTAATGCCTAATTTACGATGTTTAATTTAAATTCATGTTTTAACTAAATTTAGCTACTTGTTCATGATCAACCTACAATCTTGAAGCCTTCATAGCTAGTGAATTAACCTGTTTTGCCGAACTGATTTATTACAGACTAACTTATGATATTATTTTCTTATTCCAGCTATTATTTAGTAATTCATGAAATAGCTTAAATACAATCAACAAAAGAAACAAAGAAAAAAAAACGAAATTAAAACTTCAAATTTTCATTCTTCATATGTATTCATGCTTCATATTTCGGATTACAATAACCAGCTTTTCAGTTGTGTACCTGATATTGGAAGCAAAAGAAAATGAATATGAGAATCAGCAGCAGCAGTAAAATCAGTACAACACAGCAACAATAGCCCAGCAACAGTAACAAACCAGTGGAGTAGTAATCCAAAAAAAAAAAAAAAATCTTCCAGCTTTGATGAAACAACAATTAATTATGATTTCAAACAACAAAAGAAAGCAGAATATTTTTTTTTAGTTTTTTTTATTTTGAAAGCTTAAATATTTTTCAGAATTTTCTATCTCTTAAATGTTCAGCCCTTTTCTCTCTCTTATTTTCAGATTTGTTTCTCTCTCTCGTATCTGTGTATTTTTTCTCTATCTCCCTGTCTTCTCTTCTTTTGATTTCAAGACTTCACATATATAACTCATCCCATAAACCTTTCAATTAATTAAAATCAATACTTTTTCTCTACCCAACCCATTATCTTTCCACTCATCCCCATTACATTAAATAAACATATCACACCACCCCATTTCATTTTGTCCCCCATGCTTCATTTAAAATAATGCAAGATTCCCCTTTAAATTAAATCTTGTCCCCCCTTTATATTAAATAATCATATCACAACCCACCCCATTTCATTTTGTCCCCCATGCTTCAAATAAACAATTACAAAATGTACAATTCCTAAACTACCCCTTCCGACCTTACTGAAATTACCAAACTACCCCTGAACGTATTACAAATTTACCAAACTACCCATCAGCTATAACACATCAATTAATCAAACTTAACCAAAATATAGACAATATGATCAATTTCTAACAATGTTCAAACAACAATATGAACACGGATGAACATCATAACAACAATATCACATGAACATGATTTTAACAACATTTCAACAACAAATCACATGAACACAAATTGAACAACCAAGAACAACTAAAATTTGATTGAACAATATTTTTAGCAACAACAAACCTATTTTTCGGATTTAAACAACAACAACAATCAAACAAGTATATTTAGATTCTTAAATTCAATAATATTGAACTTAAAATCAACTCTAACAACATTACAACAAACAATTCTTATATTAAACTTTAAACAAGATTATGAGACCAATTCAAGAAATAATCACAAATGATAAACAAGAAATCAAACTATACAAAATTCGGATTCAAGATCATCCAAACAAAGTATGAACATGAATGAATCTATTTAACACAACAAACATGACGGATTAAACGATTAAATCAATATATTCCTTTAACACAACTAAATTCTTTTTAGACAAATAACAAGATTGACGAATAAACAATTATGAACTTAAGCTTGAACTTAACAATATTAACAATTTCCAACAATACATAAACACATGAAACAAATTGAAGAAATAGTTAATTAAATTTCAATTTGAATCTAACAAACATCAAACTAACAAATATTCACTTAAACAATAATACAAACATGAAATGAATATGAAAACAACTAATTAAACTTCTATTTTGAAATCTGAAAATTAATTTAACAAAGCACATGAACATGAACAAACTAGAAAAATGATTTCAACGATGAACAACGAACAAAACAAGAATTGAATTCTTTAACGATTTTAACTTCGAGAAATATAAAAACGAAATATGGACAAAATAAAACTCAAAAACAACTAACCGGAGATGAATCAACGAAGAACTTTGATTGTAAACAAATCTGTCCGAGCCTCGACCAAAGCTCGAACAAATGACGACGAAGACGAAGAGAAGATGAAGCAGCCCGTAGCTACTGCCGCGACGAGCAGCAGCAGGGTGAAGGTCGACGAGCTGTTCGTCGTCGATGGAGCAGTGGAAACGCAGCAACAATGGAGGACAAAAAGCAGCAACAATGGAGGACAAAAAACAGCAGCAATGGAGGACAAAAACAGCAGCAATGGCGAAGAGAAAAGGACGCAACAGCAGCGACATGGATGACGCAGAAACAACTGCGATAATGGTTGTTTGGACGCGACGAAGATGGTGTAGCTGCTGGGAGTCATTGCTGCTCGTCATGGCTGCTTGTTCATGGCTGCTTGGGGCTGTTTGAAGTCGTCCATGACTGGACGTGGTGAAGAAGACGACGAAGAAACAAGGGGGGGGACAACCATGGATGTCGAAGTTTGAAGGTGGTCGTTTGGTTTTAATGGCGGACGGGGGTCGATTTGGGTGGTCCGACGAGGGGTTGTGCGTGTGTGAGTGTGACATTGGGCAGCCATGGTTGAGCTTTGAGGGGGAAGCCATGGATGACCTTGGAGAAACTTGAGGAAGAAGAAGAAGATAGGAGGGGGGCGGATGACTTCTTAGTCTTTTTAGGGTTTTTTCTTCTTTTTTTCTTTTGTTTTGTGTTGTAAAATGTAAGACAAAGGGGTTTGGGTCTTTTGGGTTATGGACTGGGTCGACCCAGTTCGAAATGGACTGGGTCGTAGGGAAGATTGGGCCATTTTTTGGGCCTATAGCTTGAAATTGAAGAAGAGGCCCAATTCCGACTTTCTTTATATTTTCGCTCTCTTTTCTTCTTTTATTTTTCTAAAACTAAATTATAAAAATACTTAAACTATTATTAAGAACTAAATTAAGTTATAAAGGCGCAAATTAACTCCCAATAACAATTAACGCACAATTAAGTATTAATTAAGCATAAAATTGTATATTTGGACATTAAATGCTAAAAATGCAAACGATGCCTATTTTTGTAATTTTTAATTTTTGTAAAACAATTTTAATTACTAACAATTGTAGAATTAAATCCTACATGCAAAATGCGACATATTTTTGTATTTTTATTAATTTAGCGAATAAACACGCACAGACAAATACAAATAATTCTTCAAAATATCACAAAATATCACAAAATTACACACCAAAGAAAAATCATTTTATTTTTGAATTTTTTGGGAGTAATTCTCATATAGGGCAAAAATCACGTGCTTACAGCTGCCCCTCTTTGCCCGAAGACACGAAGGGTTTTCGTGCAAAGATAAAGCGAGCGATTTTTGCCCATCCGAGTACTCCGTGTGAAGCATTTTTTGAAAAAGATTTGACCGAACCTTTGCTTCAAAGGTTTCCTACATATCCTGGGCTAAACAGGAATCAGGTCAATGTAGTTCGGGAAGTTTTTGGTAGCTGGGACTACCGTGGGACTGCATTGTTACTGTTGTTGCATGCTATTACCACTGCTTACCGATCTCCTTGTTACACCATGCTTAAAAGAAAACAAGAAGCTAGGCTAGAGTACAATTTGTTTTTGTTGCCTTGCTTCCTTGTCTGCTTGCATTTCTTCCGGTGTTTTTCTTCTTTTGACACATGTACTTGAGTTTGTACTGTGACCTCTTGTTGCAACCTTCTGTTTCCCAGTGTCGGGGAATTTTATTGTCTCCTGCTGGGGATTCCTGTTGTAACCCTCTGTTTTATTGTCCTCTGACTTGATCTTGAAATGTATGCCTCTTGTTCTAGGGGCGGGCTCCCAACTTCAATACTTGAAATTAAAGACTGAATGTATGCCTTTGTTATCTGGCGGGCTCCCAACTTCAATGCTTGAAATGTAAAGACTGAAATGTATGCCTCTGTTATCTGGGCGGGCTCCCAATTTCAACACTTGAAAATTAAAGACTGAAATGTATGCCTCTGTTATATGGGCGGGCTCCCAACTTCAATGCTTGAAATGAAAAGACTGAAATGTATGCCTCTGTTATCTGGGCGGGCTCCCAACTTCAATGCTTGAAATGAAAAGACTGAAATGTATTCCTCTGTTATCTGGGCGGGCTCCCAACTTTAACTCTTGAAATGTAAAGACTGAATGTATGCCTCTGTTATCTGGGCGGGCTCCCAACTTCAATGCTTGAAATGAAAAGACTGAAATGTATTCCTCTGTTATCTGGGCGGGCTCCCAACTTCAACTCTTGAAATGTAAAGACTGAATGTATTCCTCTGTTATCTGGGCGGGCTCCCAACTTTCAACTCTTGAAATGTAAAGACTGAATGTATGCCTCTGTTATCTGGGCAGGCTCCCAACTTCAATGCTTGAAATGAAAAGACTGAAATGTATTCCTCTGTTATCTGGGCGGGCTCCCAACTTCAATGCTTGAAATGAAAAGACTGAAATGTATTCCTCTGTTATCTGGGCGGGCTCCCAACTTCAACTCTTGAAATGTAAAGACTGAATGTATGCCTCTGTTATCTGGGCGGGCTCCCAACTTCAATGCTTGAAAAGTATGTCTCTGTTCTCCAGGCAGACTCCTGACTTCAACAACAACTTTGAAAATAAATCGCCATTCCTCTCTTCAGGCGGGCTCCTGACTTCAAACAATACATCGCCATTCCTTTCTTTAGGTTGGCAAGATTTCAACAACTTTTAAAAACGCCTTTCCTCTCTTCAGGCGGGCTCCTGACAACAACTTTGAAATTAATCGCCATTCCTCTCTTCAGGCGGGCTCCTGACTTCAAACAATACATCGCCATTCCTTTCTTTAGGTTGGCAAGATTTCAACAACTTTTAAAAACGCCTTTCCTCTCTTCAGGCGGGCTCCTGACGTCATACTTGAAAAGTATGTCTCTGTTCTCCAGGCGGACTCCTGATTTCAACAACAACTTAGGAGGAAATGCCTCTCCTATGGGTAAAATAAACTTAGGAGGAAATGCCTCTCCTATGGGTAAGACTAAACTTAGGAGGAAATGCATCTCCTATGGGGTGAAACTAAAAGAAACTTAGGAGGAAATGCATCTCCTATGGGTGAAACTAAACTTAGGAGGAAATGCCTCTCCTATGGGTGAAACTAAACTTAGGAGGAAATGCCTCTCCTATTGGTTCAACAACAACTTAGGAGGAAATGTCTCTCCTATGGGTGAAACTAAACTTAGGAGGAAATGCCTCTCCTATGGGTGAAACTAAACTTAGGAGGAAATGCGTCTCCTATTGGTTCAACAACAACTTAGGAGGAAATGTCTCTCCTATGGGCAAAAACAAACTTAGGAGGAAATGCATCTCCTATGGGTGAAACTAAAACAAACTTAGGAGGAAATGCATCTCCTATGGGTAAAAACAAACTTAGGAGGAAATGCATCTCCTATGGGTGAAACTAAAACAAACTTAGGAGGAAATGCATCTCCTATGGGTAAAAACTAAACTTAGGAGGAAATGCATCTCCTATGGGGTAAAAGTAAACTTAGGAGGAAATGCATCTCCTATGGGTGAAACTAGACTTAGGAGGAAATGCCTCTCCTATACGTGAACCATTTCCTTCTTCCTGAATTATTTACTTACCTGTGTTGTCTTCCCTCGAAACTGCTGGGGATTATTTTGCTGGGGATGACTTTTCCTTTTCTTCCTTACCCACTCTGGGTTGCCCGAAACTTTGTCGAGGATGCTTCTACATCTCGATGATCCACTGGGGATAACACTGCTGTGGATAACTCTGTTGAGTAAATATGTTATCTTACTCCTTCCAAAATTACTTCCTTTTGAGTAGGATGTTTCATTCCTCTGCAAACTACTTCCCCCTTTTTCTTTCTTTTTTCGTTTTTTTTTCAAAATGAAAAGACTGAATGTATTCCTCTGTTATATGGGCAGGCTCCCAACTTCAACCAACAAATCACCATTCTATTTTTCAGGGGGGGGGGGGCTCCTGATTACTTAAAATTTGAAATGTATTCCCTTATTCTCCAGGTGGGCTCCTGATTGCTGATACTTCCATTGTATTCCCTTATTATCCAGGTGGGCTCCTGATTGCTGATACCTCAACTGCTCTTCCTTGTTCTCCAGGTGGACGCCTGATTGCTAATACTCCAACTGCTCTTCCTTGTTCTCCAGGTGGGCGCCTGATTGCTGGGGATAATACTACTAGGGAAGTCTCCCTTCTTCCCCTCCTTCAAATTCAATTTTTTTTTTCAACACTGCTGGGGATAAAAGTGTTATCTTCTCGGGATAACGTTGTTGAGGATAACGCTACTGGGGAATTTTATCCCTTCAAGTCGATGCTTCATTCTTCTGGAAGCTGCTGGGGATGATAATGACTTTTTGCTTTTCTGAGCACAAGTGTCATCCCTTTATTCTGTCTGCTGGGGAATACTTCCTCCATTTAAACTTATTATGTTGGGGCAACACTGGTTCAAATACCACTTCCCTTGAGACTGGTGCTATCTTTATTCTTCCTCGAATGGGTACCTGACTTCCAGAAAATTTTCCAAATGAAAGGAAAATTTTCTGCCCCAGTTTGACAGTCTCCCTTATGGCATGCATTTCTGTCATCAATGCCATTTCCTTTACCTGTTTCAAATCAAACAAAATTTGTTAGTTTAAAACGTGGTGGTTGGTTGTGATACTCCTACTGGGATGGCTTTTCCTTTTCTCCTTCCTTGCTCTGCGCTCCACAACTTGTTGGGGATGATATTATTTGCTGGGGATAATCCCTTTCTGCTGGGGATATCCCTCTTCTTTTGTGGCATAGCTCGGAAACTGGCATTTCCCCGACCTTTTAGTCTAGTATGAATTTCCCCAAATCATGCTCACTGCTCTCCTTGCTTTGTTCAACGGGCCTTGGCCTTGAGGTTTATAACCTTTGATTTCGGCAAGGGTATCCTTCTTGACACTTGTCAATCCTTTTCTCAATTCCCTTTTGCTGGGGATATCTTTTTTGACACTGGCCTCGCGTTTGTTCCTCGCTGACTATACCACTTGGATGTACTAGTCAGATCTTATCTTGCATAATTGGAAAGCTGATGGCATATTTTGAAGTCAATTCACACTTGTTTTGACCAGACAGACTCTATTGGGGAGTTTTTCTATGAAAGGAAAAGATGAAAAGGAACAGAATAAAGACAAAGGAAAAGGATGACTCTTTAACAAAAGAAACTATAAATAAAAACCTATCAAACGCAGACACCGACTCTAATGGTCATGACATGCACATGTGGCCTATCCTCTGCCATCAATCATCTTTCAAGACCTTCAATTGGCAATTCCCCATCTGATTCTCAATCTTATTCGACTTGTAGTGCCCGAAGGGTTTTCACTATCAAGTCTCTCTCATTTTGGTTTTTCTCTCAGCTTTCATCGCCTTATGGTGTCCGTGAAGATTTTCACCGATAAGACTCTCTCATTTGTATCACTTTCCAGTTGGGGATTTGGAGTGTTGCCAGTATGACTCTCTCTGTTGGAGATTAGAGTCCTTTCTGCTGTGGAACAGAATGTTATGTTCGCCGGTAAGACTCTCATTTGTCTGACTTGGCATCTTTTGCAGACTGGTCAGAAGGTCTTTCTTTGGACCGTAATGTGGGTTTTTGGACAGGCTAGAAAGAAAGGGTATTAAAGGCTAAAAAACAAATCAAATTTGGGGTTCAAAATTACAACCTTCGAAATCATATTTGTTTACAACAAACGCAACCCTTGACCCAGTTTCTTGCTTGGGGATTATTTACTTATTTTTTATTATTTTTATTACACCATGTACACTATGACCATTGTGGCCATTAAGCACCCTATGACCGAGCCGTGAAGCGCCTACGTATCCTCTTTGAGGAATCAGGTCAAACGTAGTTCCCAATTCCTCTTTTTTCATTTGACTTTCTTTTGTTTTTTTTTGTTATCATTTTTCTTTTCTTTTCTTTTTCGTTTTGTTGTTTTCTTTTCTTCTTTTTATTTTCATGTTTTCATGCCATGCTCGCGTTTTCTAGTCGTTTTTACTGATTCCGGACGAGGGGTATGAAAGAAAAATAAGTAAGGCTCAAAAGGGATAACGAAGGATAAAGTGTTTAGGTAGCAGAACAAAATACCTTTGTCATTCCAGTCTTCAAAAACATGCCAAATGCAAACAACACAACAAACAATAGATTTATAGTCTCTTCCGACGGTGCTGGACTTGACAATTATGTTAAACATTTGCTTTTCCCTTTGTTATTTCTAAAACATCGTGGGGCGACACTTTCATTATCATGAATGACCCTCTTGATTTTAACGGTTTTCTTTGTGTTTAACTTGCCCCAGTTCCACATGACTCGGGCTTTAAATAATCCCAAACCGTTCTTATTTCCTTTAAATGGTCTGATCGCCTTTCCAGGGTTTTACGATTAACTTTTAAGGTTTGGCCCAAACTGTGTGCGCATGTCATGTCACTAGAATCGGCACTGAACAAAAATGATAAAAGGACCAAACAAAGAGATGACTGGAAATAAAGAAAGACCGGATTTTGTATTAGACTACCGGTGAAATGGTTTAAATAACAAAACAAACAAAACAATCCAGAACAAAATCCTAAAACAAACTGGACAAGACAATATCCGACTTATAACCCTAATAATCCGAACAACATAAATGTCAACAAAATAAGCCACCACAAGCTTCTCTCTTGTTAACCAAGGAACAGAGCGTCCTTCCACTTTATCAAGACTGGCATCTTAGCCACTGAGCTTTGCATCGATACTGCCAAGACCATTACCAGCTTCAATATCATCAACATCCGTTGGCAAGTTCTCGAGGGGGCTCGAGTGCACCATGTCACTGTTATTAATCACAACCCGCCCTTCTTGGATCATTTTCTCTACTTCCCTTCTCCAACTATGACAGCTCTCAATGTTGTGCCCTATGACATTGGAGTGGTAGGCGCATCGCGCTGCCGGATCAAAGCTCCTTGCAAGTGGATTTGGAGTACATGCGGGGAGTGGCTCAATAGAGCCAGCATGCTTTAGCCTTTCAAACAGACTTGCATAAGATACTCCGATAGGGGTGAGAGCCTTTCCTCGTTTCAGCAACCTTTCGTTCCTAAATGCTTGATTGGGCCGGAAACCTGATCCAGGGGGCTTCTGGTAGGCTTGTGAGGGTGGATAGGCCTTCTGTGGAGCTGGGTATTTGGAAAGTGAAGCCCGTCTTTGGGAATCTCGTGGAGAGAAGTAGCATTGGGGAAGGGAGTAGCGTGGACGAGTGATGGAGCTACTCGGGTAGCTAGGAAAGCTGTCATAAGTGGGCTGGGATGGAGAGTATGGGGGATGGGTAATGCCAGAGTTTGAAAAGCTTGGCGGTGGTGGGGGTGGTGCTTTCCCAGTTATCCATGCCTGATACATGTCTGCCACATGTTGTCTCAGCATTTTCACTTCTTCTACCAACCCGTTGTTCTGTTCGACCAATTGTTGTCGGTCATCAGTACCGACCCACCCTGTTCTGAGGTTCTGTGTCATTTGCTTTGCAGGGAGGAGTTACCACAACCAACCACTTTTCTATATATGAACACAGCAAAGGGAAGCCATCACGTTAGTGTCAGGGCATTTGACAGATAATCATATATTAGAGATGCATTGCACCTAAGCAGTTAAACCATTCTATCAGAGATGCGATGCACTTGCGCTTTCCTTTATTTTTCTTTCTTCCCTTTTTTTTCTTTTTCAGTGGTGGTCGAATCTTATGGAGATTGCCTACGTATCATGACCCCGCATGAATCAGACCTTGCGTAGTTCGGACCAATAAAGATAAACAATACTCAACATTTTTTTTTAATTTTCATATTAAAACAAACTGGGTTTCAAAGGTTTAAAGATGACCTACAAACTTGAAAATCAAACAACCCGCATATTCTAATCAAAAGATTTACAAACTCAAAAACAAACGGCCAGCTTCCTTTCCCCGTTTATCAAATGCAACCAAATGACTATTTTTGCAAATGTGGCCCCTTCCAATTCTCACATGAATTTTGAGGCTGGGGAGGATTATTTTATGACACTTCACCAACTTGTCCATTCTTTTACGAAAATAACCTTTCGACAACTGAAAGATACTCTAAGGCTATTTCGGCAAGAACGGTTTAAGACGCGGCCGAAGCTGGCTCGGCTTATTATGACAAAATTCAAACGGTATTCACCTGACCGCCGACTCTTTGTTTTTTTTTTCTTTTAAAATTATAATAAAAACCTGGTGTTGCAAACACGGCCCTTCAGCGCCTCGGGGACGAAGATTTATAGGGCTGTGTGGGTCAACTAGACCAAAAATCCTAAACATGACCCAAAAGTGGCTGTTTATGCAAAGTCAGCCTTCCGGCGTTCCTTTCGGGAACATTCGGCTATTTATGACATAACAACATCACCTGACTTATTTATGACTCTTTTTATCGTTTTTCAAATTAGAAAACTCAATATTGCAAACACGGCCTTTCAACGTCTCGGGGACGAAGATTTTTAAGGCTGTGTGGGTCAACTGGACCAAATCTTAAATATGACCCAAAAGTGGCTGTTTATGCAAAGTCAGCCTTCCGGCGTCCTTTTCGGGAACATTCGACTATTTTTGACAAAAACAGCATCACCCAACTTCTCTATGATTAAATTAAAATTTGACATATTTTTTTATTATTATTTATTTGTTTTTGGCTTTTTAGCACAAGGTGGGGTTGGACCCGATGAGGGTTGCCTACGTATCTCACACCCGGTGAGAATCAAACCCGCGTAGTTCGGGCCAGATTGGATACGGGTGAGAAATAAAAAAAATAACTAATTTAGAGAAAACATATCTTTTTTTTCTTTTGCTTTTTCTTAAAAGGTGATGAAACATGTAAAATCTTTTGGATTTTCTTTTTCCCCTTTTTTTTTATTTTTGATTTTTCATAAATGATAAAAAGTGCAAAGATTTTTTTTTTTGAATTTTTCATTTTTTTTTAAATTTGTTTTTTTAGATAAAAATGTAACAAAACATAACCGGGCCCTATTTGCTTTATCATTGATCCACCAAATGACCCTTTTACCCTTGAAGGAATGCAACATGTAGCACATAGGATGCATCAAGATGGTCTTTTTCATTTCAGGATGCTAGTCCTAGACGGACCCAACCCCTGTGTTGAGTCCCCTAAGTCAAATGCAACGCGATGCAAATAAGTGTTCCTACTAGGGATCCGGCATGAAGTCACGTTATTCTATATTCAAAACCTGGGTCAGTGTACTAGACTATGTACCCGAGCGGACAACTCGAGTCGAGGAGGGGGCAACTTACCGGGAACCAAAAGGCCATCCGGCTTCGTAACTTGTCCGACCTCTTTCTTATTTCAGGGTATGACACTAACAGAATAGGGAGTCTCAACCAGTAAGCACATCCCCGGAGGTGAAGAGAGAAGGGTGTCAGCACAGTTTATATATACAGTCAAATAATATCAAAGCGGTAAAAGCAGCATTTAGCACATTAGGCTAAAACATGTAAAAATCAGATAAATCCAAATATAACAATTTATCTAAGCTCGAATTTCTAACCCTGAACCAGTGGTTCTGGGTTTAAGAATGTCCCCAGCAGAGTCGCCAGAGCTGTCACACCTCCTTTTTCCGCCCTCGCGGGGGTACAGGAGTTTTTTCCAATTAAAGGACAGTCGAAACGGGATTTATTTCTTTATTTCAGAGTCGCCACTTGGGAGATTTAGGGTGTCCCAAGTCACCTATTTTAATCCCGAATCGAGGAAAAGAATGACTCTGTATTACAGTCTGCGCACCAGAAATCCGGATAAGGAATTCTGTTAACCCGGGAGAAGGTGTTAGGCATTCCCGAGTTCCGTGGTTCTAGCACGGTCGCTTAACTGTTATATTCGGCTTGATTATCTAATATAATACGTATTATAAACTTATGTGCAAATTTTATCCCTTAGCCGCTTTTATTATTCTTTTTATTTATTGTTATTATTTTACGAAAAATTGCAACATTGTGAAAACGTATTTCAAATCACGTCGCAATCAATTGCACCCGTGGTTATCGACACATTTCGACTCCGTTGAGATTTAGATTTGGGTTACATAAATGCACACCCGTATTTAAGGAAATAACATTATTAAATACGCGCCTAGAGCGACTAGCGTGTCATTATTTTGGGTAGGGCCGTGAAATTTGCTAAAACGGCTCCTCCCTAATTCTAAGCAATTAACTGTACATTTATTGAGGGCCCCGAAATCTATACATTTCATTAAGCGAGGCTCATCTCATTTATTTTAAATGGACAAATCTTAAAGCGACTACATTTTTTCTATAAAAATTAGTCTCTAAAATAAAGAAAGAAAAATCCTAATTAATTACTAGCTTTTATAATTTTAAGAAAACATGACATGCTAATTGCTTGGTTAATACAAATATTGATGAAAAAAAATTTACTCTTAATTTCGAAATTTTAAATAAAATAAAAATTCAACAACTAATATTCAAAATAAACAAATATAGCTAGATTAAAACTCAGCATTGTTATTATTATTATTTTTTTAAAAAAATATTATTGAGATTAATTATTCACAATCATTTGAAACTAGATTTAACCATAATTACTAAAGCTTATTAGAAAGTTTATTAGACTTAAACGTTCTTCTAATCTTGCTTAAGCTCAAGTCATGCCTTAATGCCTAATTTACGATGTTTAATTTAAATTCATGTTTTAACTAAATTTAGCTACTTGTTCATGATCAACCTACAATCTTGAAGCCTTCATAGCTAGTGAATTAACCTGTTTTGCCGAACTGATTT
The DNA here is from genome assembly GCF_000393655.2 of Nicotiana sylvestris. Classification (NCBI taxonomy): domain Eukaryota; kingdom Viridiplantae; phylum Streptophyta; class Magnoliopsida; order Solanales; family Solanaceae; genus Nicotiana; species Nicotiana sylvestris. The sequence continues at coordinate 219,313,365 of NC_091064.1, forward strand.
ATTACAGACTAACTTATGATATTATTTTCTTATTCCAGCTATTATTTAGTAATTCATGAAATAGCTTAAATACAATCAACAAAAGAAACAAAGAAAAAAAAACGAAATTAAAACTTCAAATTTTCATTCTTCATATGTATTCATGCTTCATATTTCGGATTACAATAACCAGCTTTTCAGTTGTGTACCTGATATTGGAAGCAAAAGAAAATGAATATGAGAATCAGCAGCAGCAGTAAAATCAGTACAACACAGCAACAATAGCCCAGCAACAGTAACAAACCAGTGGAGTAGTAATCCAAAAAAAAAAAAATCTTCCAGCTTTGATGAAACAACAATTAATTATGATTTCAAACAACAAAAGAAAGCAGAATATTTTTTTTTAGTTTTTTTTATTTTGAAAGCTTAAATATTTTTCAGAATTTTCTATCTCTTAAATGTTCAGCCCTTTTCTCTCTCTTATTTTCAGATTTGTTTCTCTCTCTCGTATCTGTGTATTTTTTCTCTATCTCCCTGTCTTCTCTTCTTTTGATTTCAAGACTTCACATATATAACTCATCCCATAAACCTTTCAATTAATTAAAATCAATACTTTTTCTCTACCCAACCCATTATCTTTCCACTCATCCCCATTACATTAAATAAACATATCACACCACCCCATTTCATTTTGTCCCCCATGCTTCATTTAAAATAATGCAAGATTCCCCTTTAAATTAAATCTTGTCCCCCCTTTATATTAAATAATCATATCACAACCCACCCCATTTCATTTTGTCCCCCATGCTTCAAATAAACAATTACAAAATGTACAATTCCTAAACTACCCCTTCCGACCTTACTGAAATTACCAAACTACCCCTGAACGTATTACAAATTTACCAAACTACCCATCAGCTATAACACATCAATTAATCAAACTTAACCAAAATATAGACAATATGATCAATTTCTAACAATGTTCAAACAACAATATGAACACGGATGAACATCATAACAACAATATCACATGAACATGATTTTAACAACATTTCAACAACAAATCACATGAACACAAATTGAACAACCAAGAACAACTAAAATTTGATTGAACAATATTTTTAGCAACAACAAACCTATTTTTCGGATTTAAACAACAACAACAATCAAACAAGTATATTTAGATTCTTAAATTCAATAATATTGAACTTAAAATCAACTCTAACAACATTACAACAAACAATTCTTATATTAAACTTTAAACAAGATTATGAGACCAATTCAAGAAATAATCACAAATGATAAACAAGAAATCAAACTATACAAAATTCGGATTCAAGATCATCCAAACAAAGTATGAACATGAATGAATCTATTTAACACAACAAACATGACGGATTAAACGATTAAATCAATATATTCCTTTAACACAACTAAATTCTTTTTAGACAAATAACAAGATTGACGAATAAACAATTATGAACTTAAGCTTGAACTTAACAATATTAACAATTTCCAACAATACATAAACACATGAAACAAATTGAAGAAATAGTTAATTAAATTTCAATTTGAATCTAACAAACATCAAACTAACAAATATTCACTTAAACAATAATACAAACATGAAATGAATATGAAAACAACTAATTAAACTTCTATTTTGAAATCTGAAAATTAATTTAACAAAGCACATGAACATGAACAAACTAGAAAAATGATTTCAACGATGAACAACGAACAAAACAAGAATTGAATTCTTTAACGATTTTAACTTCGAGAAATATAAAAACGAAATATGGACAAAATAAAACTCAAAAACAACTAACCGGAGATGAATCAACGAAGAACTTTGATTGTAAACAAATCTGTCCGAGCCTCGACCAAAGCTCGAACAAATGACGACGAAGACGAAGAGAAGATGAAGGCAAAAAACAGCAGCAGCGGCAAGCATGTTTGGTGAAGGTCGACGAGCTGTTCGTCGTCGATGGAGCAGTGGAAACGCAGCAACAATGGAGGACAAAAAGCAGCAACAATGGAGGACAAAAAACAGCAGCAATGGAGGACAAAAACAGCAGCAATGGCGAAGAGAAAAGGACGCAACAGCAGCGACATGGATGACGCAGAAACAACTGCGATAATGGTTGTTTGGACGCGACGAAGAAGGTGTAGCTGCTGGGAGTCATTGCTGCTCGTCATGGCTGCTCGTTCATGGCTGCTTGGGGCTGTTTGAAGTCGTCCATGACTGGACGTGGTGAAGAAGACGACGAAGAAACAAGGGGGGGACAACCATGGATGTCGAAGTTTGAAGGTGGTCGTTTGGTTTTAATGGCGGACGGGGGTCGATTTGGGTGGTCCGACGAGGGGTTGTGCGTGTGTGAGTGTGACGTTGGGCAGCCATGGTTGAGCTTTGAGGGGGAAGCCATGGATGACCTTGGAGAAACTTGAGGAAGAAGAAGAAGATAGGAGGGGGGCGGATGACTTCTTAGTCTTTTTAGGGTTTTTTCTTCTTTTTTTCTTTTGTTTTGTGTTGTAAAATGTAAGACAAAGGGGTTTGGGTCTTTTGGGTTATGGACTGGGTCGACCCAGTTCGAAATGGACTGGGTCGTAGGGAAGATTGGGCCATTTTTTGGGCCTATAGCTTGAAATTGAAGAAGAGGCCCAATTCCGACTTTCTTTATATTTTCGCTCTCTTTTCTTCTTTTATTTTTCTAAAACTAAATTATAAAAATACTTAAACTATTATTAAGAACTAAATTAAGTTATAAAGGCGCAAATTAACTCCCAATAACAATTAACGCACAATTAAGTATTAATTAAGCATAAAATTATATATTTGGACATTAAATGCTAAAAATGCAAACGATGCCTATTTTTATAAATTTTTAATTTTTGTAAAACAAATTTAATTACTAACAATTGTAGAATTAAATCCTACATGCAAAATGCGACATATTTTTGTATTTTTTATTAATTTAGCAAATAAACACGCACAGACAAATACAAATAATTATTCAAAATATCACAAAATATCACAAAATTGCACACCAAAGAAAAATCATTTTATTTTTGAATTTTTTGGGAGTAATTCTCATATAGGGCAAAAATCACGTGCTTACAAATATGAACAAGATGGTATGTTTAAATGGGAGAAATTATAATGTTTGGAGAAGCGAGATGAAAGATTTATAGTTCGTGAAGAAGATGCATCTAGCCGTTTTTGCAACTCATAAACCCGAGAGTATATCCGATAAAGATTGGGATTTCGAGCACCAACAAGTATGTGGATATATACGCCAATGGGTTGAAGATAATGTTCGCAACCATATTGTGAACGAGACACATGCGAGATCACTGTGGGAAAAGCTAGAGGCTCTTTATGCTTCAAAAACTGGGAACAACAAGTTGTTCCTTCTAAAGCAATCGTTGTCCTTTAAATACAAGGAAGGCAGCCCTATCCTTGATCACATAAATAATTTTCAGGGCGTCATTGATCAGTTGTCTGGAATGAGAGTTAATTTTGATGATGAGATACAAGGGCTTTAGCTTCTTAATACTCTCTCAGACTCTTGGAAAACTCTTCGTGTTTCTTTGACAAATTCAGCTCTTGGACGTAAGGTGACCATGAAATATGCCAATAGTGGTGTGTTGAATGAGGAAGTAGGAGAAAATCACAGGGTTCGTCCTCAAGAACAATATTGCTGCTATTATTCGAGATAACCTTCTTTTTGCTTATGATGAAAACTTTATCAATTGGTATCCCAAAAGACTAGCTGGATGGTAGATTCTGGAGCTACCTCACATGTCACACCAAGAAAAGATTTTTTCTCAACTTATACTCCTGTTGATTCTGGAGCGTTAAAGATGGGCAATGCCAGTGAAGTTAAGGTATTTGGTGTTGGCATAGTTTGTTTGAAAACTAATAATGGTCCAACGTTAGTTCTTCAAGATCTCAAGCATGCTCCAGACTTTCCTTTTAATTTGATTTCCGCAGGAAGATTAGACGATGAAGGTTACTATAACACCCTCTTTAATGGCCAATGGAAGCTCACTAAGGGCTCGCTAGTAGTGGCTCGCGAAGTCAAGTCTGGTTATTTATATGTAACACAGGGCTTTATTCTTAATGAGTCAATAAATCTGGTAGAAAGTGATAACTTATCAGAATTGTGGCACAGAAGATTGAGTCATATGAGCGATAGGGGGATTACGTGTTTGGCTAAGAAAAGTTTGCTTTCTGAATTGAAACAAGCAAAGCTGAAAAGGTGTATCCATTGTTTAGCTGGCAAACAGAAAAGGGTTTCCTTTCATAGCCATCCTCCCTCAAGAAAGCTTGATTTATTAGAGCTAGTACACTCTGATTTGTATGGTCCTTTTAAAATAAAGTCAAAAGGTGGTGCAATTTACTTTGTGACTTTCATTGATGATCATTCTCGTAAGCTCTGGGTGTATACTTTGAAATCTAAAGATCAAGCACTTGGCGTGATTAAGGAATTTCAGGCCTTTAGCTGAGAGACAGACGGAGAAGAAATTAAAATGTATGCTCACTGACAATGGTGGTGACTATTGTGGTCCCTTTGATAACTATTGCAAGGAACAAGGAATTCGTCATCAGAAAACTCCGCCCAATCACCTCAATTGAATGGTTTGGCAGAGAGGATGAATAGAACTCTAGTTGAGAGTGTTAGATGCTTATTTTCAGAGGCTAAACTTTCAAATACATTTTAGGCGGAAGCATGTAACACTGTGGCCTATGTTATCAATTTGTCTCCTACTGTTTCTTTGGATGGTGATATCCCAAAGAGAGTTTGGTTTGCCATAGATGTTTCTTATGATCACCTGAGATTTTTTGGGTGTAAAGCTTGTGTGCATTTTTCTAAAGATGAGAGATCGAAACTGGATGTCAAAACTAAGCAGTGCATCTTTATCGGTTATGGTCAAGATGAGTTTGGGTATCGTTTTTATGATCCAGTTGACAATAAACTTATTAGAAGTTGTGATGCAATATTCTTTGAAGACCAAACTATTAAAGATATTGACAAAGCTGAGAAGATAGATTCTCAAAGTAATGAGAGCTTAGTTGATAGTGATCCAGTTTCAATTGCTAAGGCACCTATTGCACATGAAGGAACCCAAGACAATGATGGAGATAGTGATCAAGATCAAAATGATCATCATGGTGTAGATGTTATGGATTCTCCAGTTGATGAACTTGTGGTTGATCAACAACCAATTCTTGCACATGTAACTACTTCGAATGCTCCTGAAACCTCTCTTAGAAGATCTACAAGGGAGAAGCAAAAATCCATGCGCTATCCTCCTGATGAGTATGTACTTTTGACTGACATGGGAGAATTTGAGAATTATGATGAAGCCATGCAAGATACTCAGAAAGATCAGTGGATTGAAGCCATGGAAGATGAGATGTAGTCACTCCATGAGAATAGCACATATGAGTTAGTGAAATTGCCAAAAGGTAAGAGAGCTTTATCTAACAAATGGATATTCAGAATAAAGTAAGATAACCATACCTCTGCGCCTTGATACAAGGCGAGGTTAATTGTTAAAGGTTTTGGCCAGAAGAAGAGAGTTGACTTTGATGAAATTTTCTCCCCTGTTATGAAGATGTCTTTTATTCGTGTGGTTTTAGGCTTAGCCACAAGTCTAGCTTTAGAGGTTGAGCATATGGATATCAAGATTGCTTTTCTTCATGGTGATTTAGATGAGGAGATTTATATGGAGCAACTTGAGGGTTTTGTAACTAGGAAAAAAGAAAATTATCTCTGCAAATTGAAAAAGAGCATGTTGGATTGAAACAAGCTCCAAGGCAATGGTATTTGAAGTTTGAATTTGTCAGAGAAGACCAAGGGTACAAGAAAACCTCTTCAGACCACTGTGTATTCTTCCAAAAGTTCTCTGATGATGATTTTATTATTTTTTTGCTTTATGTGGATGACGTGCTTATTGTTGGCAAGAATCAATCCAGAATTGCAGTCCTTAATAAGCAGTTGAGAATCGTTTGCGATGAAGGACTTGGGGTCAACAAAGAAAATCTTGGGCATTCAAATCCACCGACACAGATGCCTCTTTGCACCCGTCAATTTTTGCACATGTTTCTTGCTGGTTAACACTTCGGATATTCCCTCAATGTCCTTGATTTGGTCGGAGTTGACCTCGATGCGTCTTTGTGACACCAAGAACCCAAGGAATTTGCCTGAAGTTACGTTGAAGATCTCTGCGATATAGACATGTAATTTTTGACTCTCCCCAAGATTTTACACATTTTAGCGTAAATATTTAATTTAGGTTTAGTATCACTATTCTAAATAGTGTTGACTCTTTTACTTTATTTTTATCATAAAAAAATAAAAAATTACAAAAAAAATATTTTTCATCTTTAGGTTAAAGTCAACTAGTATATTTATATTTATAGTATTATAACATTTGAAAATACAAAAAAGAATTAGTTCCACTCGTAGTATTTAGTTTTATATTAGTTTATTTTAATTTAGAGTGATTTTTACATTTTTATAGATACATTGTATTATTTGGTCTTTTTTTAGCCTAAGTTCAAACCCAAAAGACATGATCCAACCCAATTACCCTTAGCTTATTCTTCCCAACTCATTAGACTACTTAAGTGCAAGATTTAATCCTAGTCATCTATTTTTCTTTTAATTTAATGGACATTATACATTCTCCATCCTCTCTTTCTTTGAAAAATTAAACCGGCAGCCATGTCCCTTGATTTGAGGAGGGATCTCTGATTTCTCTTTTTGAAAGAACAAAAGACAGCAGCCCTTTGAATTCTAAAACAAAAAGAAAGGAGAGCGGCACCCCCAATTCCCAAAAAGAAATACAGCCGAAACTCAGCCCCAAAACTCATGCTCCTCCGCATCTTGAAGCTCGAAAAACCCAGATGAAGCATCATCCTTTCTTTACCCAAAGACTCGCTAAACTCCATTGAAACTCAGCCCCAAAGCTCAGCAAAATCCAAGTGAAAAAAGAAAAGCAAAACCAACTCAAAAATAGCCGAAAATAACCTCAAAATCAGCCGGAGCTCAGCCTCATCGTTTTGGTTTAGTTCGAGTTTTCCGACGAGCTTCAAGGCTGCCGGAGAGGTGGTTCTGAGGTCGTTGGAAAATGTTCCGATCAAGAGTTGTCTAATTTCCGAGTTGGTTATAACTTTGGCTCAAATTCAATAGAAAGATTTGCCTTAACGATATTGAAGTAAGTTTGTTGCTTTGAGGTTCATTCTTATCATCTTCTTTTCTTCAAGTTTTATTAGCTTATATGTTTATAAGATTTTGTTTGGTCGCTGCCTAGTTGACAATTTTTATGGCTTTTGTTTGGTAAAACTTTCAAACAATTTTTATGGCTTTTGTTTGGTAAAACTTTCAAACATAAGTTTCAGTGGTTTACATAAACTCATAAAATTGGTTCAAATATAGCTTATAAATTTGGTTGAGAAAAGCAGAGTAGCAAGTCGTAATTGTAAGAATTTATACTTTTAATTTCGTTGGATTCCAAAGATAGTCCAACGAAGTTGACGCGGCTATTCCGCTAATGAAAATTTTAGAAATTTTATATAGTAATAAAGATGCCATTTTTTATTTATTGCAAAGTCTTTCTTTAGTGAAACTTACTATTAACCTTATTGACAATAATAGAACTGATATCACATTATTCATGTTCACATTACCTAAGAATAAGAAAAATCGTCTTCGTATAGACTTTACTATCATCAAAATAGTGGTTTATTCCTTTATATGCAATGGGAAGGATGGAAACCATTTGTCATACTCTTTTGTTTGTTACAATTGCTTGGGTGTGAATTATGTTGCCTTAATCCTCTTTATTAATAATTTTTTAAAAATATTTTTTCACATTGTAGCGTGTTTTAGTATTGTCAATATTTAGTGAAGATTAATTAATATTATTTTGAGTAGTCAGCCTGTTAAGTTGTAAATAATTCATCGTATTTTACCAATAATTTAAAGAGCTGATTACAATAAATTTCATATCTATGGCTTTCCCAATAATCTCAAAATTTAGGAAATAACTTGAACATTCATAGCTTGCTTTAGGCGCGACTTAGTCTATTATCGTGATTATGTATATGTTCGCGTAACATAATTATGATTTTTCTAAAAACAAATAATAAATAAATCGAGGTATACGTTCGCGCAACTTTAGCCAAACTTTCTTAATAATAATAAAGCGTTACTAATTATGGACACGTTCGAGTGATATGATTTTTGACACGCCAAATAAATGGGTACACGTGCGCGTGACCTGTTTCAAGATAATTTCTTAATTAAAAGAGGCAAATGCACATAGATTTTAAAATCAGTAATCAAACAATTTTAACAAGCCAAGTATGATCAAAGCGACCGTGCTAGAACCACGGAACTCGGGAATGCCTAACACCTTCTCCCGGGTTAACAGAATTCCTTACACGGATTTCTGTGTTCGCAGACCGTAAATAAGAGTTAACTTCTTCGATTCGAGATTTTAAACCGGTGACTTGGGACACCATAAATTATCCCAAGTGACGACTCTGATTTCTCAATAAAATAATCCCGTTTCGATTGTTACTTAAATTGGAAAAAACTCCTTTATACCCTTTCCCTTCCGGGGGTGGTAAAAAAGGAGGTGTGACATGGGATGGCCTCCTGCTGGCTGACCTCCACCTCTAGCGGCCTGACATCCACCTCTAATACCTCTACCTCCACCTCTAGCACCTCTACCTCTACCTCTAGCTGGCTGAGCGGGCGGTGGAACACTCGGTGCCTGAACCATAGCACGGGAACCCTAATGTTGAGAGTTGCTCGGTGCTCGAGGACAATATCTAGCAATATGCCTCGTATCTCCACAAGTATAACAAGCCCTCGACTGCTAAGACTGCTGACCCTGACGACCTGAATAACCACTTTAAAAACTCTGGAGCGGTGGTGCATTAATAGGAGCTGGCGGTGCATTGTAGGGCAGCTGATCAGAATACTATATATGAGAACCACGACCACCTGGAGCACCGTGAGAAGCCTGAAGCGCTGAATGAAACGGCCTGGAAGGATGACCCCTACCAAAAGAATCCCTACCTCTAGATGAGGCATCACTGAACCTGCCCGAATGACGAGGCCTCTTGTCAGACCCCCGACCACTCCCCTGCGATAGGACCATCTCAACTCTCCTGGCCACATTTGCCGCCTCTTGAAAAAAATCTCGCTCCCCGTCTCCTTAGCCATCTGCAATCGAATAGGCTGAATGAGTCCCTCAATGAACCTCCTCACTCTCTCCCTCTCAGTGAGAAGTATAAGAAGAGCATGATGGGCCAAGTCAATAAATTTGGTCTCGTACTGAGTAATAGTCATAGAACCCTGCTGGAGACGCTCAAACTGCCTCTGATAGTTCTCCCTCTAAGTGATAGGAAGAAACTTCTCCAGAAATAGCTGATATAACTGATCCCAAGTCAAAGTTGGTGACCCAGCTGGTCTAGCCAAACAATAATCTCTCCACCAAGTCTTGGCAGATCCAGACAAACGAAAAGCAGCAAAGTCGACCCCATTGGTTTCCACTATACTCATGTTCCGAAGAACCTCATGATAGTTGTCCAAATAATCCTAGGGATCCTCAGAAGAAGTACCACCAAAAGTAGTAGTGAAGAGCTTGGTGAACCTGTCCAACCTCCACAAGGCATCAACAGACATAGCTGGCCCCTCTCCGGTCTGTGCCACAACACCAGGCTGAACTACCCCAACTGGCTGAGCTGCTGGAGTTTGAAACTGGGGAGCCATCTGCTCCGGAGTGCGAGTAGCAGGAGTCTAGGCTCCTCCTCCAGCCTGAGAGGCGGCTGGTGCTACAGGAAGCAAGCCTGCCTGAGCGACACTCTCCATAAGGCCCAATAGACGGACTAAAGCATCCCGAAGTAGCGGGGTGGCGATGAACCCCTCTAGGACCTGAGCTGGTCCTACTGGAACTGTTTGGGCTGGAACCTTATCGTCAAACTCAACCTGAGGCTCAATATTGGCTTGTTGATCATTAAAAGCTCCAACCACTTGACTCAATTGAGCCTCCAACTTGCGAATAGTTGCATCTTGCCTTTTTATCTGCAATTATTTTTCATTATTTTATTTTAGAAGGCACTTTAACATATCCTTGATCTCCTTCCGGTCTGAATCCCCAGGTTCTTTGTTCCTGTTAACTTCACAATAGAAGGTAGAACCATCATAGTAAGGGGTTGGGGGAAGATAAGAAATATAAGTACAACCATAAAAGTGACCATTTTTACCACCACACATATCACACACATTCCACAAATAAGATTGAGTTGGTGCACATAACTCGCTCTCAGGAACGTTTTGAAAATTTTGCCACGGGTGGTTTCCTTCATAATATGTATGGAGATCAATAGTAGAATTGTCTACACCTAAATTCCCATAATTCTAAGATGTCACGTTTCCCAAATCAACAGTTATAAAAAAAATACAAAAAGAAAAACAAAAAAAAAGTTCAAACTTGAACTCTAGCAATATATACAGTTACAACTACACTGTTAGTTCCCCGACAACGGCGCCAAAATTTGATCACGCTCATCTCTAGTCCTAAAAAGAATAAGCGGTCGCTACAAATATAATCCGGTCTAAAGTCCGGAGTCAAATCCCACAGAGAAATAAGGATTAGATATATCTGTTTAATATCACTAAAAAGACAAGTCTGAACAATTTTCTAAATTATAAAGATTGAGATTTATATCTAACTAAATAACTAAGAAGCTAAAGCAGTAAATTAACAACTAAAGATACTAGGGTTGGAGATTAAATTTAGGAGGTCTAGAGTTATGATTTCCTCAATTGTCGGAATCCTTCCCGCTACGTCTTCTATAATTCGCCTAAGTATTCTCTACTGATCATGAGCACTTTAGGTGTCGTAATTCTCTCTCAAGCAACTACAACAATTTACTAGACATATTCTCTCGAACTACGCTAGTTGGCTTTATCTAACCGCTCATTATGACCACGTCAAGGCTTTGTTATTTCTAATCCTATCTTTAAACCCGCTGTATTGATTTTTCACATACGTTAGGAGTGACGTTGTTCAACAACCATTTAAATATGTATCCTTTCTCAAGCAACACATAATAAATAGGCACGGTCAATCGATGACCATTCAATCAATAACAATAAACACGTAGTTGAACAAGTAGAGAAATCCAACGGCTCAATCTGTACTATATTAAAAGCACGAAGGCTCTTAGTGAAATGTTGTTCGCCTTTTTCACCCTTTAAAAATAGAGCTCAAACTAGGCAAAATAATCATTTGGTTATTTCTCTAATATTGGTAATATGAATAGTTATTTAAGATTTCCTAATATTTACGAATTCAATATCAACTAGATTTTATGTATCAAAATCTTCCTTATTTGAATTATGTAACATAATAATTTGTAAAAGAAAAATCAAAATATTTTGTGAAGTGTTTCAAAAAAATCGTTTACATAAACTTTGAAGCACTTTTACGTCTTGAGGGTACTTTTTTGGTCATAAACTTCAACAATTAATTATATAAAAAAAACTAGGTAATCTAGGTAAAAGTTTTAAGCATTTTCAATTCCTTTTCTAGGTTTAGGAGTTTTTTTTGGGTTCTAAATTATAAAAAGAAATTGAAAATTTGTTTGAGATTTAGGAATATTTCTTTTAATAATTCTTTATAATAATGTTAGGTAAAAAATTCATTAATTCTTTATAAATATTTTAGGTAAACTTTTCGTGCACTTTAGGTTTAGGAATATTTGTTGGGGGTAAAATTCTCAAGTAATTTTACCTCGTTTTAGGTTTAGGAATATGTATATATTCCAAATATTTAGGACTTTAAATTTATTAAAATTTTACTTTTTATAAAGCCCCTCATTAATTATATAATGTAAGATGACTAAAATTTCTTACATGTTTTATTCATAATTCCTTTTTTTTTTGGGTAACTAAGAGACACAAAAGCATTGTCATTGAATCTTATAGGCATACCCTTCCATATTGTTAGCATTTGTTAACATAAATCCCTATAGGTATCTAATATGAATTCATAGTCCTTCTCCGTTTTTAAAATTTCTTTTAATTCCTTCAAATTAGAGGTTTTTGTCTTTCTTCATTAAACTTTTGAGATTTTTAATTTATTTGTATCGTGTAAACATAAAAGGTAAATTCAGTATTCAATGCTTTTGTTTAAACTGATTCAAACTTAAATTTTATAACTTATAAAAATAGGTCTTGTTGATTAGCTTAAGAAATATTTGCATAGTTTCTTTTGTCACACCCCGTTTTTAACAAACTTCAATAACCTCGCTAACCCTCTTAAATAAATAAAGAGATTGAGCAACGCTTGAAAAGGATTTTTGATTAAAAAGTGACAAAATTGTATTCAAAAGGAAATAACTCAGAGTCGCCACCTGACATTGCTTCGGTGTGCCAGGTCACCATTTTTTTTTTAAAAATGATTTTCCTTTTAAAACACTTTGGACCCCAAATTAAGTCCACACCAGAGATTTGGGTAAGGGGGTTCAATTGACTCGGGGAAAAGGTGTTAGGCACTCCCCAAGTCCTGTAACTAGTACGGTTGCATACTTGATCTAATCGGCTTTTAAAATATTCAAGTTAAGGTAAAATCACGGAAAAATAAAATAAAATAAACACACACGAGGCTTGAGGTCGTCCCCACCTAATAAAAAGAAAATGAAAGTGAAAATAAAAATAAAAATAAAAATAATATGAATTCTGCTATCGATCTCCAAGTACAAATACTTCGGGGCATACCCCGGAATAAAATATATACAAATCCTTCGAGGCATTCCCCGGATAAATTTAACTAAGGGAACGACCTCTCGCCTCGAAACCAATAAAAATCCTAAGGCTTTCCTGTCCAAATGTGGTCGGCCTAAACATGCTCCTAGCGGATAATAATAAAACGAGAATAAGTAGATAAAAGAAAAACTAAAAGAAATTCAACTCGGGGACATGTTCTTTTAACTCATCATTTTCATGTATTTAGACCAAGCCTAAGTCCTAAATAAGTAAGCAAATTAACACTAATGGGCCAAGCCTTTCTCCCAACCCCCACGACCCAACAGTTTTTTTTTTCAAATAATTCACTCAATTCATCCATACACAAAGGTAATGGCAAACAATTGACATGCACGGAAAGAGAGAAGGATATAATCACCTGATAAAATAAGAATAAAAATGAAAGAAAGTACCAGACCCAAAATGTGATAAGAGCCCTCTATATCTCAACTGACTCATGTTAATTTTGAAAAACAAGCAAACTGGCAGAAACTTTAGACTATAATCCTCATGAAAATTGGCTTGGCATATAATGACTCTATCAAAACTCAATGACACAGTGAATCTTTCAAAATAATGATTAAAATACCAAATGACTATGATTGAAACAAACACATTTTGAACCTAACGTAACTTTATGGAACTCATCAGAAGTGCCAATTTTGAAACATTGAACAGGAAATTTCACATTCAAATAAAGCTAGATGCAAGTCAGTTCGAATAGAGGGAGACAAATGAAAGCTTTTCTGAGAAATTGTTTATAAATGCACCAGTTTTTCTGGTGTGATCAACAATCGCAAAATCAAACAAATTCAGCAAATCAGAACTAATGTGAACCAACAGTGCTATACAATGCAGAATGTACACTCGAAACTAGGCAGTTCTGCTGCCTAAACAATGCGAAACAGGCAGGTTTTTAGCAGCCTAACAGTCTAGACGAGCTTACAAGATCGAAAGCAAGGAGTGAGTTATTTTTATACTTAGCCATGCAATCAATCGCTTAATCAATAGAAAGAGGAAAGTGTGAAACATTCTGCGATTTCGAACGCATAAAGAGCAACAGAATGAGCAAGGAATTAAGCTGTCACTTGAAACACATGAAAACCGGGCGGGATTACAACCAACGGGAGTGAATGGAACATAGGTCAATAAGCCAAAGACGAACGAATCTAATATGGAGACTCGAATATAATCTAGACGCTTTATTTTTCAATTACTCATATTCGAACATATCAAACAACAATATATCGCATTGGACAACAAGCACAGATCGACAAATATCTCTTTTCAACATAAATCGCAACTAGAAACCAATTCCAAACACGACCTATACTAGAATATGACCAAATATCTATCACAATGGAGATTAAGTCGTTATAGCTCTTATCGTACTTAAGGATACCAAGAAGTAAAATCATTAGGGTGAGAAATGCACCTGAAAACTGGAATTTCAATTTCTCCAAAGGTTCAAAAATTACACGAGCAAAACGAAACCGCAACTACAACGGGAACCCGAATCGGACAGGAGCTCGGACGGAACTTCAGCTTGGCAACTAATATCGAACCTCGAACCTCAGCTCAACTCCATTTCGATCAAGAATCCAGAAGAAGAAACTGATTTTTTTTATGAGAAAAAACCAAAAATCCGAAGAAAAATATGGAACCCAATATAAAACCCTATTACTTTTCTTATCTTCTTCTTTTTCCAAAAATCCCCCCTTTTCCGTCCAAATAACCCCAATTTATAGGAGTCCTAGAAACTTCTATTCTTCTTCTTCAAGAAAATCCGAAAAACACTTCAAAATTCCCAAATCCATTTGTTAAAGCAAGATAAGGGACAAATGGAGAGAGTAGATCGAGCTAGAACTCAATCCTACGCTCACCATTCATCCTTTCTCGCCTCAAACGGATCGTGTGAGCGAAGAGCGCGTGAGAGGGATGGAATCTTCTTGTCAGAGGTCGTTATGGTCTTGATGACGTGGAAGAAGGAATGGAGAGGAGGGGGACCGTGAGTGAGCAAGGTTTTTTTGGTGGTCTTACCATGGCTGAAGCACGGTTAGGACAGGATGAAGGGGGCGCCGCCTGGGTGGTGTTACATTAGGGTAGGGTTTAGAAATATTAGGTTTTTATATTAAGGTGAGGATAAATCTTGGCCATTGGATGGGAGATAGGTGAAGGGCTAGGATTAAAACAAAAGGGAGATGGGTCAGACAGGTTATGGGCGGGTCATGGGTTGGATCCGGTCGGGTATTGGGTTGGTGTAGGTTGTCCGATTTTGGGCTTCCTTTTGTGTAGAAATGGGGCTTCAAATTTGTACTTCTTTAATTTTTAAAATACATTAAATAACAAACTCAAACTTTTAAATTAAAACTAAACTAATTCCAATTAATTAAATAAACTACATGATATGAAACCATATATTTTTTAATATATCATGTTTTATATATATTAAAAATAAGAGTGAAAAACATGGTAAAATAAAATATATGGCCATAAAAATATTAATAACTTAAACTAAATAGAAATAAAGTAAAACATGAAATTATTTATATATATTGTATTTTTCGAGGATTATACTAAAATAAAAATATAAAAACCATGGCAAACTTAGCATAGTACTACTATAAATATACTAATGAACTTAAATAAATAAAATAAAAGCAAACATATATGATAAGATAAATTGAAACTTTTTTTTCTTTTTTTTTCTTTTTTCTTTTTAATTTTATGATTTGAAATTAAAAATAAAATAGGTTAAAATTGCATAATACCTCAAGTAGATATTTTAAAATATAACAATACTAAAACTAACTTTAAAACGGTGCGAGTCAAAAATTACATGTCTACAGCTGCCCCTCTTTGACGGGAAACACAAAGTGTTTTCGGACAAAGAACGACAAGACATGTTTTTTTGACTCGACCCTTATTTAGAGAGACAAAAACTAAAACAAAAGAGAATGTGACCGAGTCCTGGTATCTTATCTGTCTACATATCCTTGGCTATAAAGGAATCAGGTCACGTGTAGTTCAGAAGTGCGAAGAGTGATGGAGTATACCGAGGTGGAGAGCCGAGTGAAGTGCCGTTGAGGTTCCACTCCGCGATTCCTGCCATTACATCAAAATAAAAATAAAAACAATTACAGCAAAGTGAAAGAAAAATACAAGATCCTATCTACTTCTTGTATTGGATCTTCCTTGAATCTCTATTTGATCTTCAATATGCAACTGAAAAATGGACCATGTTCTTCAGGCAGGCTCCTGATGCTTCTTGAATTTGCGACTTGAAGTAGCTCTGAAATGAATTCTCTCGTTCTCCAGGTGGGCGCCTGCCAATTGCTTGACTTTGGTATAAAATGAGCTCCCTCATTCTCCGGGTGGGTGTCTGATTTCCAAGACTTGAATTGTATTCCTTCGTTATCCAGGTGGGCGCCTGATTTCTAAAACATGAATTGTATTCCCTTGTTATCCAGGTGGGCGCCTGATTACTAAAACTTGAACTGTATTCCCTCGTTATCCAGGTGAGCGCCTGATATTGCAACAAAACAGACAAAACAAAAGAAATTTTTCTGCCCCAGTTTGGGATCTGGGCATACTTGTGAGCGTTAATCGGATCATGTTACCTATAGAGCTCTAAGAATTTGAAAGCTAAATCCCATTATCCAGGAGGGTCCTGAGAATTTAAAACTAAATCCCATTGTCCAGGAGGGTCCTGAAAATTTAAAAACTAAATCTCATTATCCAGGAGGGTTCTGAGAATTTAAAATTAAATCTCATTATCTAGGAGGGTCCTGAAATTTTAAAAATTAAATCTCATGAGGGTCCTGTGAATTTAAAACTAAATCTCATTATCCATGAGGGTCATGAAAATTTAAAAACTAAATCTCATTATCCAGGAGGGTCCTGAAAATTTAAAAACTAAATCCCATTATCCAGGAGGGTCCTGAAAATTTTAAATTAAATCTCATTATCCATGAGGGTCCTGAAAACTATTAAATTAAATCCCATTATCCAGGAGGGTCCTGAAAACTATTAAATTAAATCTCATTATCCAGGAGGGTCCTGAAAACTATTAAATTAAATCTCATTATCCAGGAGGGTCCTGAAAACTATTAAATTAAATTCCATTATCCAGGAGGGTCCGGGAAACTATTAAATTAAATCTCATTATCCATGAGAGTCCTGAAAACTATTAAATTAAATCCCATTATCCATGAGGGTCCTGG
The DNA here is from genome assembly GCF_000393655.2 of Nicotiana sylvestris. Lineage (NCBI taxonomy): Eukaryota > Viridiplantae > Streptophyta > Magnoliopsida > Solanales > Solanaceae > Nicotiana > Nicotiana sylvestris. The sequence goes on from NC_091064.1 coordinate 219,330,400, forward strand.
AAATTTAAAAACTAAATCTCATTGTCCAGGAGGGTCCTGAAAATTTAAAAACTAAATCTCATTATCCAGGAGGGTCCTGAAAATTTTAAATTAAATCCTATTATCCAGGAGGGTCCTGAAAAGCCGAAAATGAACCTACCTGAACCATGCTCTCTTCTAGGAGGATTCTGAACAGAAGTTCTTGCCCCTGAACCACGCCTTCTTCGTAGGAGAGTCCCTGTGGATTAACAAATTCTCTTGCCCCTATTTCAGACAAATAAAATCTTGTTAGTTTGAGAACGTGGTGGTCAGTTTGTGGCATCATTGTTGAGCGTCTGCTTCTGCCATTGCCATGCTTCATTCTAATTAGCTGCTTCGGGCTGTAAGCACGTGATTTTTGCCCTACATGAGAATTACTCCCAAAAAATGCAAAATAAAATGATTTTCCTTGGTGTGCAATTTTGAGTATTTTTGTGACATTTTTGGATTATTATTTGTATTTGTCTGTGTTTGTTTATTTGCTAAATTAATAAAAAATACAAAAATATGTCGCATTTGCATGTAGGATTTAATTCTATAATTGTTAGTAATTAAATTAGTTTTATCAAAATTAAAAAAATTTACAAAAAATATGCATCTTTTGCATTTTTAGCATTTAATGTCCAAATGAACAATTTTATGCTTAATTATTACTTAATTGTGCGTTAATTGTTATTGGTAGTTAATTTGCGCTTTTATAACTTAATTTAGTTCTTAATAATAATTTAAGTATTCTTATAATTTAGTTTTAGAAAATAAAAGAAGAAAAGATAACAAAAATACAAATAAAAATCGGATTGGGCCACTTCTTCAATTTTCAACCCCAGGCCCAAACAATTGTCCACGACCCAGTCCACTTCACACGGGTCGACCCGGTCCGCCCCATTAACCCATTAACCCAACACCCCTCTTCATTCAAAAAAACAAAACAAAAGAAAAAAACAAAAAGAACAAGAAACCCTAAAAAACTAAGGAAAACCATCCGCCCCCTCCCCTTGGTTGTCTTCTTCTCCATCACCCAAATGAAGACCTCCCATGGCTGCCTCACCATCATCTTCTTCGCGTACCCTCCGCAATCCGCCATTGTCACTACTTCTTCTGCTTCCCGATGACCAACAACCAGTCGCCATGGACGACTGCCCCCTTCCTCGACGTTGTTGCGTTTTCACGTTCAACCGAACGACCACAAACAGTCCGACATGGCTGCTCCCCGTCGTCGACCTTCTGCCATTTTCCTTCGACACTGCTGTCGAGTAGTTTCTCCAGCTCCCTCGTCCAGCTTCTTCTGCCTCGTCTACATGGGCGGCCATGGCTGCCATCGCGTCGTCTGCTCCGAGCTGCTGCTGTTTCACTCCGTCTTCTTCCTCAATGGACTATTGTTGCTCACATTTCTGGGAGTTTCAGCTGCTGTCCATGGAAGCATCGTCGTCATTCAATGTCAAGCTCAAAGTCGAGCTCGACGTCCATGGATGACCCTCAACGTCCATGGCTCGACAAGTACTGCTTCTGCCGAACGCACCCCAGCTACTGCCTCATCGACACAGGCAGCCATGGATGCCAGTGCGTCGACCTTCTCCATCTCCCAGTTCCCCCGAGCTGCTGCTGCCACTGGGTTCGTTTTTAAACGATGCCAAACGACCATCTTCTTTGGTCGTCTGCTCGTGTTCGTCGTCGTTGGTTCGAGCTTTGGTCGAGGCTCGTCAAGTTCGTTGTTTGTTTGGTCGTTGTTCGTCGTTTCGATCTGGTTAGTAGATTTTTGAGTTTTATTTTGTCCGCATTTTGTTTTGATATTTTCGAATCTAAAATCGGCAAATGTTTGTTTTGTTTATCGTTTGAATTAATTTTTAGTTCATGATTCATGTGTTGTTTTGTTAAATTAATTTTTCAGATTTCAAATGAAAGATTAATTAGTTATTTTTCATGTTTGTATTGTTGTTTAAGTGAATATTTGTTAGTTTAATGTTTGTTAGATTCAAATTGAAATTTAATTAATTGTTTCTTCAATTTGTTTCATGTGTTATGTATTTTCCAGAAAATGTTAATGTTGTTTGAATCGTTAAAATCCGTCATGTTTGTTGCTTAAAGATAGATTTAATTCGTGTTCGTATTTGTTTGAAGTTCATGTTTAAATCCAGTGATTTAATGTGAGTTTATGTTTGTTTGTGATTTGTTGATTTAATTTGAATCATGCATATTGTTGTTGGTATTGTTGTATCTTTGTTCATCCATTGATGATCTAAATTAACCAGGATTGGTTCCCGATATGGTTGATTTATTTCCATTAATTTGGAGTTTGTATTGTTCATCATGTTCATGTAAATTATTGTTGAAGATTTGGTCATCTTGACTATATTTTGGTTGAGTTATGATTAATTGATTGTTTAGAGCAGAGGGGTAATTTGGTAAATTGCATTGCATTCGGGGGTAGAATGGTAATTGCAATAAGGTCGGAGGGGTAATTTGGTAATTAAACATTATTTTGATTCTTTACGTTAAGCATGGGGAACAAATATAATGGGGTGGGGTTTTTTGATGTACTTGTTTAATGTAATGGGGGACAAGACAAAACATAATGGGGAGGAATCTTGTACTTTTTTAATATAGGCATGGGGGACATATGGTAATGGGTTGGGAATGTGGTATTTATTTAATGTAGGCATGGGGGACAAAGTTTAAAATAAAGAAAACATTATGTAGTGGGACAAAGCATGCCATTGGGGGAATAATTTTGGGGTTGGGAATTGAAGACTTGTCTTGCTATATATAGAGGACTATTCTTGACATTAAGGGAGAGGTTTTTAAAAAGGAGAACTTGAACCTTGAGAGGATTTTTTTGGAGAGAAAAAAGAAGAGAATTTTTAGAACTTGAATATTAAGAGATACTTGAGAGAGTTTGTGAGAGTAAAAGAGAAATCCAATTTGAACTTCACTCGAATAATTTCTGTTTGCTTTTCTTCGAGTGTTATTCAAAAATCCGAAGCTACTGCATCTCGTGTCTTTTCTCTCTTCTGCTTTGACTGCGATTGTACTTTTTTCACTGCTGAGTTTACAATCTATCACTGGGTTATTCTACTGGTTGTTACTGGTTTTGCGGTGTTGCGGAACCTGCTGTTGCTGCGTTATTACTGTTGCTGACTCCTACTTCTTTGTTCTTGTACTGCTGTTTCCAGGTACACATTTGTACACTCTTGGCTTGAAGCGAAAAATGAAATATTAATCAGGCTCCTGTTCCTGTTGAATTCTTTTGTTTGGATCTGTGTTTGAATATTAATTTTCCTCTCTTCGTATAAAAATGTAGTCGAGTAATTAATGAGTAATGAGGCTGCATATGTATGATTTCTTCATCTAATAATGCTAGTTTAAATTATTTGAAGAATAGTTAATCGGATTTGATATTATTTTGTATTTATCTCATGTTCTAGCAAATAATAAAATGTGAAATGAAAGCAGTTTTTCCTTGTACAAACGCGATCGCAATTTTCCGTTCACATAAGCCGTAACTTAATAACTAATAAGTTGCGTTTTTCAGCATGTAAATAATTAGGAGATTTTTCTTTTATTTTAGAGACGAACTTAATAGAAAATGTAGTCGCTATAGGTTTATCCTTTTAAAATAAAAATGAGACGAGCCTCGCCAAATAAATCACAAACCGCCGGGGCCCTCAATAAAATACATAACCATTGACTAGACTTTGGATTTGGCCGTTTAATGAACCTTCACGGCCTCTTCCCAAAATAACAATACGTTAGACTCTTTAGGACGCGCCTTAATAAATTTTACCTTCTTAAACTCGGGTGCACATTTATGTGACCCAAATCCAATTCTCAACGGAGTCGAAATGTGTTTCTAATCACGGGTACATTGATTGTGACGTGGTTCGAGATGCGTGTCCATGACGTTGCAATTTCATTTTAAAAAAATAAGAATGAGATGAGCCTCGCCAAATAAAATACAAATTGCGGGGCCCTCAGTAAATATTTGCTTTAAAAATTGTTTAGACTTCGGGATGGACCGTTTAGTAAAATTTCACGGTCCTACCCAAAATAAATACGCTAGTCGCTTTAGGCGCGCCTTTAATAATTTAATTTCCTTAAACTTGGGTGCACATTGATGTGACCCAAATCTAAATCTCAACGGAGTCAAAGTGTGTCGACGACCACGGGTACATTGATTGTAACGCGGTTCGAGATACATTTTCACAACGTTGCAATTCTTGATAAAAACAGTAAATGATAAAAGCGGTTAAAAGTTAAATTTTGCACATAAGTTCACACTTGTATAAAATCAGATAATCAAGCCGAATATAACAGTTGAGCGACCGTGCTAGAACCACGGAACTCGGGAATGCCTAACACCTTCTCCCGGGTTAACAGAATTCCTTATCCGGATTTCTGGTGCGCAGACTGTAATATGGAGTCATTCTTTTCCTCGATTCGGGATTAAAATTGGTGACTTGGGACACCCTAAATCTCCCAAGTGGCGACTCTGAAATAAATAAACCAATCCCGTCTCGATTGTCCTTTAATTGGAAAAAACTCCTGCGCCCCCTCGGGCGCGGAAAAAGGAGGTGTGACAGCTCTGGCGACTCTGCTGGGGAAGAAAAACCCAGAACCACTGGTTCAGGGTTAAGAATTCGAGCTTAGAATAATTGTTATTATTTGGCTTTATTTATTATCTGATTTTATTATTATTTGTTTTAGCCTAAATGTGCAAAATGCTACTTTTACCGCTTTGATATTATTTGAACTGTATATAAACTGTGCCGAAACCCTTCTCTTCTTACCTCTGGGGATGTGCTTACTGGTTGAGACTCCCTATTCTGTTAGTGTCATACCCTGAATAAAAGAGGCTCGGAAAGTTTCTAAGCCGGCTGGCCTTTTGGTTCCCGGAAAGGAGCTCCTTCCTCAGCTCGAGTTGTCCGCTCGGGTACACTGTCTAGAACACCGACCCAGGTTTTTGAACCTAGTATAACAAAGCCACATGCCGGATCCCTAGTAGGAACGTTTATTTGCATCATGTGCATTTGACTTAGGGGACTCAACATAGGGGTTGGGTCCGTCTAGGACAAGCAACCTGAAAATAATAGACCATCTTTCGGCATCCTATGTGCTACATGTTGTATTTAGTCAAGGGCGAATGGGTCATTTGGTCATTTCCAGCATGGTGTTATTTTAATCAAAGCATGGGGAACATTTGTGGAATCCAAGAAGCCTTGGAATTCCCTATGTCCCCCACGCTTGCTTTTTGGGAAAGCACATGGGGAACATTTGTGGAATCCAAGAAGTCTTGGAATTCCCATATGTCCCCCACGCTTCATATGTTGGGAAAAGCGCATGGGGAGCATTTGCGGAATCCAAGAAGTCTTGGAAATCATTATGTCTCCCATGCCACATTTTTGAAAGAAATAATAAATATAAAAAAAATAAAAATACAAATAAAAACAAAGCATGAAAATTCAAAAAAAATTTCGTATGTTGTCATCATTTTCCACATATAAGAAAATCGTGAAAAGATGAGGAAATGGCAGTGTAGAGATATAACTACTTATTTTTAGAAAGAAAAAAAAAACAAATGTCCAAGTAGTGTCGAAACTCTGCCGAAATTTTGAGAATATAAAATAAAAAATATATGTCTTATTAGTTTGTTTTATTAAAAAAAAAAGCATTAATAGAAAAGAAAATTGTTTGTCTTGCCATAAAAATGAAAAAAGAGTTTTGTTTTAAAAATATGTGTTATTTATTTGTTTATGAAAATGACAAAATTAAAATAATCCAAAAGTATTTTCTCCATTATCGGCTTCTCTAGGAAGTCTTTCTAATTGTTTTCAAAAAATAATATAACATCAATAAAAAAAAAACAAATCCGAAAATATTTTGAAATTGAAAAGAAAATTCAAAATCCAAAAAAAAATATTTTGAGAAGCATTTCTTTTATTAAAAGCAAAATTCCGAAAAAATATTTTTTTCTTCTTCTTTAGAATAAAGAAAAAAAGAGCAAATGAAAATTAAAAAAAAATATATCTTAGAAGTGTTTCTTTTAAAAAAGAAAATCAATAAAAAAAATGTTTCCTTTCTTCTTTTAAAGTAGTTCTTGTGACCGAACTACGCGGGTTTGATTCTCACCGGATGTGAGATACGTAGGCAACCCTCATCGGGTCCAACCCCACCTTTGCTAAAAGCCAAAAACAAATAAATAATAATAAAAAAAAAATGTGTGTCAAATTTTAATTTTGTCATAAAGAAGTCAGGTGACGCTGTTTTATCAAGACATAGCCGAATGTTCCCGAAAGGGACACCGGAAGGCTGACTTTGCATTAACAGCCGCCTTTGGGTCATTTTGAGATATGGACCCACACAGCCTAAAAATCTTCGTCCCCGAGGCGTTGAAAGGCCGTGTTTGCAATATTGACTTTTCTAATTTGAAAAATGATAAAAGGAGTCATAAATAGCCGAATGTTCCCCAGAGGGACGCCGGAAGGCTGACTTTGCATAAACAGCCACCTTTTGGGTCATATTTAGGATTTTTTGTCCAGTTGACCCACACAGCCTTAAAAATTTTCGTCCCCGAGATGCTGAAGGGCCGTGTTTTGCAGCACCAAGTTTTTATTATAATTTGAAAAAAAAGAGTCGACGGTCAGGTGAGTACCATTTGAAAATTTTGTCATAATAAGCCGAGCCAGCTTCGGCCGCGTCTTAAACTGTTCTTGCCGAAATAGCCTTAGAGTATCTTTCAGTTGTCGAAAGGTTATTTTCGTAAAAGAATGGACAAGTTTTAAAGTGTCAAAATAATCCTCCTCGGCCTCAAAATTCATGTGAAAATTGGAAGGGGCCACATTTGCAAAAAATAACCATTTGGTTGCATTTTTCGAACAGAGAAAGGGAGCTGGAATTTTGTTTTAAGTCTACCAATCTTTTGATTAGAACATGCGGGTTGTTTAATTTTCAAGCTGGTGGGTAATCTTTAAATCCTTGAAACCCAATTTGTTTTAAAAAAAATGTGTGTTTAGTGTTGTTTATCTTTTATTGGCACGAACTACGCAAGGTCTGATTCATGCGGGGTCATGATACGTAGGCAATCTCCATAAGATTCGACCACAACAAAAAAAAGGAATGAAAAAAAAAGAGAAAAAAAGAATGAAAAAAAGAAATGAAAAAAAAATGAAAAAACGAAAAGAAAAAAAGAATGAAAAAAAGAAAGAAAAAAAAGAAAAGATGTTGTCAATAATGAGGACCGACTGAGTCCATTCTAACCTGTTTGTTTTGCAAATAAGTTAAGGTGGTTGGTTTGTGGTAAGCCGGACAATGACACCCAGAATCCTTTACTTGCACCTCCTGATGCACACTCTGCGGGGATCAGGCCTAATGACGGAAGCACTCAAATCCTATTGGGAATTTGCTGACAGAGGACGATGATATTAAAGCTGGTAATAGTCTTGGCAGTATTGATGCGAAGCTCAAGTGGCTAAGATGCCAGTTTTGATAAAGTGGGAGGACGCTCCGTTCCTTGGTTAACAAGAAAGAGGCATTTGGTGGCTTATTTTGTTGTCATTTCTTTTGTTCGGATTATTAGATTTGTAATTCGGATTTTGTCCTGTGTCAAACCTTCTTATCTTTCTATTTGGTCATAGCAGTTTGTTTAGGATTTTGTTCTGGTTTGTTTGTTTGTTTTGTTATTCAAACCATTTCACCGGTCTAAGGCAAAATCCGATCTTTTGATTATTCCCAGTCATCTTTCTGTTTAGTCATTATGTCATTTTTATTCAGCACCGATTCTAGTGACATGACATGCGCACACAGTTTGGGCCTAGTCTTTAAAGTTAATCATAAAACCCCAGAAAGGCGATCAAACCATTTAAAGAAAATAAGGACGGTTTGAGATTATTTGGAGCCCGAGTCATGTGGAACTGGGGCAAGTTAAACACAAAGAAAACCGTTAAAGAAAGATTCGCCTAAATTGGCATGAGGGTCGTTCATAATAATGAGAATGAGAGTGTCGCCCAACGGTGCTTTAGAAGTGACAAATGAACAAACAGATGTTGAATATAATTGTCAAGTCCAGCACCATCGGAAGAGACTATAAATCTATTGTTCAATTGTGTTGTTTGCACTTGGCATGTTTTGAAGACTGGAATGACGAAGGCATTTTATTCTGCTACCTAAACACTTTATCCTTCGTTACCCCTTTTGAGCCTTATTTATTTTCTTTCATACCCCTCGTTCGGAGTTAGTAGCAACGAATAAATACGCAAGCATGGCGGGTAAGAGAAAAGAAAGAAAAGAAAACAACAAAATAGGAAAAGAAGAATGAAAGAAAAAAAAGAAAAAAAAGAAAAAAAAACGACAAAAGAAAATGAGAAAAGAAAAAAAGAAGAGAAAAATGATAACAAAAAAACAAAAACAAAAGAAAGTCAAATGAAAAAGAGGAATTGGGAACTACGTTTGACCTGATTCCTCAAAGAGGATACGTAGGCGCTTCACGGCTCGGTCATAGTTTTGAAAAATAAAAATAAAAAATTCAATTAAGATATCCCCAAGCAAGAAACTGGGGCAGAGGTTGCGTTCGTTGTAAATAAATCTGGTTCCGAAAGTTGTAATTAATAACCCAGAATCGATGCACTTTTGAGCCTTTCATACCCTTTCTTTCTAGCCCTATCCAAAACCCACATTACGGTCCAAAGAAAGACCTTCTGATCAGTCTTCAAAAGATGCCAAGTCAGACAAATGAAGAGTCTTACCGGCGAACATAACATTCTGTTCCACAGCAGAAAGGACTCTAATCTCCAACAGAAAGAGTCATACCAGAAACACTCCAAAATCCCCAGCTGGAGAGAGATATAAAACGAGAGAGTCTTATTGGTGAAAACCTTCACAGGCACCATAAGGCGATGAAAGCTGAGAGAAGAACAAAAAATGAGAGAGACTTGATAGCGAAAACCCTTCGGACACTACAAGTCGAATAAGATTAAGAATCCGATGGGGAATCGCCAATTGAAGATCTTGAAAGATGATTGACGGTAAAGGATAGGCCACATGCGCATGTCATGGCCATTAGAGTCGGTATCTGCATTTGATAGGTTTTATTTATAGTTTCTTTTGTTAAAGAGTCGTCTTTCCCTTGGTCTTTTTATTCTGTTCCTTTTTTATCTTTTTCCTTTCATAGAAAAATCCCCAATAGAGTCTGTATGGTCAGAACAAGTGTGAATTGACTTCAAAATATGCCATCAGCTTTCCAATTATGCCAGATGAGATCTGACTAGTGCACCCAAATGGTATAGTCGTCAAGGAACAAGCGCGAGGCCAGTGTCAAAAAGATATCCCCAAAAGGGAGTTGACAAAAAGATTGACAAGTGTCAAGAGGGATACCATCGCCTTTACCAAAAGTTATAAACCTCAAGGCCAAGGCCCATGAACAAAGCAAGGAAAGCAGTGTGCATGATTTGGGGAAATTCATGCTAGACTAAAAGGTCGGGGAAATGCCAGTTTCCGAGCTATGCCACGAAAGAAGAGGGATATCCCCAGCAGGAAGGGATTATCCCCAGCACATAATATCATCCCCAACAAGTTGTGGAGCACAGAGCAAGGAAGAGAGAAAGGGAAAGTCATCCCAGCAGGAGTATCACAACCAACCACCATGTTTTAAACTAACAATTTTGTTTGATTTGAAACAGGTAAGGGAAATGGCATTGAGGCAGAAACGCATGCCACAAGGGATATTATCAAACTGGGGCAGAAAATTTTCCTTCCATTTTGAAAATTTTCTGGAAGTCAGGTACCCCCAGCTGATAACATTTTACCCCAACAGGTAAGTAAATAATTCCTCAACAGTGTTATCCCTAGCAGTTGCGAGGGGTCCAACACAAGGTTGGAAAGTCGGTATCCTCAGCGGTTAGACTTCAAAGGAGGAAGCTAATAATAATAATAATAATAATAAATAAATAAATAATAAAAAAAAAGAATAAAAAGATAATAATAAAAGAGAGGGAAACTTCATCCCAATCCCCAGCAAGTTCTGATAGTGTAATGGAACGCCGAAAAAAAAAAGAAAAAAAAAAGGAAAAAAAAAACGGAAAGCAACCATGTTTTTTTCTTTTAAAACTAACAAAATCTTTCTTTGATTTGAAGCAGGGAAAAGAAATGTCACAGATGGCGGAAGAACATGCTATAAAGAAGATCATCAAACCGGGGCAGAAAATTTTCTCATCGCGAAAATTTTCTCAAAAAGACAGGCGCCCACTTGAATAACGAGAGGAATACTTTTTGTCTGTCCATTGCATATTTCAGGCACCCACCTGTATAACAAGGGAATACATCTCATGTCTTTACCATCAGGCGCCCACCTGTATAACAAGGGAATACATTCCATGCCTTTACCAATAGGAGGCACACTTCCTAGGTCTAGTTTTGCCAATAGGAAACACACTTCCTAAGTTTTACCCATAGGAGATGCATTTCCTCCTAAGTTTACTTTTACCAATAGGAGACACATTTCCTCCTAAGTTTATGTTTTTAACCATAGGAGAGGCATTTCCTCCTAAGTTTAGTTTTACCAGTAGGAGACGCACTTCCTAAGTCCATTTTTACCCATAGGAGACGCATTTCCTCTTAAGTTTAGTTTTACCCAATCCTAAGTTGTTGTTGAAATTGGGAGCCCGCCCATAATAACAGAGGAATACATTCAGTCTTTATATTTCCAGAGTTGAAGTTGGGAGCCCGCCCAGATAACAGAGGCATACATTTCAGTCTTTATATTTCCAGAGTTGAAGTTGGGAGCCCGCCCAGATAACAGAGGCATACATTTCAGTCTTTATATTTCCAGAGTTGAAGTTGGAAGCCCGCCCAGATAACAGAGGCATACATTTCAGTCTTTATATTTCCAGAGTTGAAGTTGGGAGCCCGCCCAGATAGCAGAGGCATACATTTCAGTCTTTATATTTCCAGAGTTGAAGTTGGGAGCCCGCCCAGATAACAGAGGCATACATTTCAGTCTTTATATTTCCAGAGTTGAAGTTGGGAGCCCGCCCAGATAACAGAGGCATACATTTCAGTCTTTATATTTCCAGAGTTGAAGTTGGGAGCCCGCCCAGATAACAGAGGCATACATTTCAGTCTTTATATTTCCAGAGTTGAAGTTGGGAGCCCGCCTAGATACAGAGGCATACATTTCAGTCTTTATATTTCCAGAGTTGAAGTTGGGAGCCCGCCCAGATAACAGAGGCATACATTTCAGTCTTTATATTTCCAGAGTTAAAGTTGGGAGCCCGCCCAGATAACAGAGGCATACATTTCAGTCTTTATATTTCTAGAGTTGAAGTTGGGAGCCCGCCCATAATAACAGAGGAATACATTAAGTCTTTACTTTTCAAGCGTTGAAGTTGGGAGCCCGCCCATAATAACAGAGGAATACATTCAGTCTTTACTTTTCAAGAGTTGAAGTTGGGAGCCCGCCCATAATAACAGAGGAATACATTCAGTCTTTATATTTCCAGAGTTGAAGTTGGGAGCCCGCCCAGATAACAGAGGAATACATTCAGTCTTTATATTTCAAGCGTTGAAATTGGGAGCCCGCCCATAATAACAGAGGAATACATTCAGTCTTTACTTTTCAAGTGTTGAAGTTGGGAGCCCGCCCAGATAACAGAGGCATACATTCAGTTTTTACTTTCAAGTGTTGAAGTTGGGAGCCCGCCCAGATAACAGAGGCATACATTTCAGTCTTTACTTTCAAGTGTTGAAGTTGGGAGCCCGCCCAGATAACAGAGGCATACATTCAGTCTTTACTTTCAAGCATTGAAGTTGGGAGCTCACCCATAATAACAGAGGCATACATTCAGTCTTTACATTTCAAGCGTTGAAGTTGGGAGCCCGCCCAGATAACAGAGGAATAGTTTCAGCATTAATTTTCAAGTATTGAAGTTGGGAGCCCGCCCATATAACAGAGGCATACATTTCAAGATCAAGTCAGAAGACAATAAAACAGAGGGTTACAGCAGGAATACCCTACAGGAAATAATAAAAATCCCCAGCACCGGGAAGCAGAAGGTTGCAACAAGAGATCCCAACACAAATTCAGGCGCATGAGTCAAAAGGAAGGAAAGAGGTGTCTTGAAAAAGCAGCTGGTGAACATTAAATCATGCCCAGCATAACAAGTCTGAAAGCCATGTCCCCAGCGGACCGAGCAAAATGATGAAAACTGGTATTCAGAAAAGCAAATAGCCAGTATCATTCCAAAATTCAAGGAAGAAAAGCACCGGATGAAATACAAGCCGATAAGAAATCAAGGCAACAGAAACAAATTTCAATCTAGCATAGCTTCTTGTTTTATTTTTAAGCACGGTGTAATAAGGAGATCGGTAAGCAGTGATAACAGCATGCAACAACAGTTACATTGCAGTGCCACGGTAGTCCTAGCTACCAAAACTTCCCGAACTACATTAACCTGATTCCCCTTTAGCCAGGGATATGTAGGAAACCTTTGAAGCAAAGGTTCGGTTAAATCTTTTTCAAAAAATGCTTCACACGGAGTACTCGGACGGGCAAAAATCGCTCGCTTTATCTTTGCGCGAAAACCCTTCGTGTCTTCGGGCAAAGAGGGGCAGCTGTAAGCACGTGATTTTTGCCCTACATGAGAATTACTCCCAAAAAATGCAAAATAAAATGATTTTCCTTGGTGTGCAATTTTGAGTATTTTTGTGACATTTTTGGATTATTATTTGTATTTGTCTGTGTTTGTTTATTTGCTAAATTAATAAAAAATACAAAAATATGTCGCATTTGCATGTAGGATTTAATTCTATAATTGTTAGTAATTAAATTAGTTTTATCAAAATTAAAAAAATTTACAAAAAATATGCATCTTTTGCATTTTTAGCATTTAATGTCCAAATGAACAATTTTATGCTTAATTATTACTTAATTGTGCGTTAATTGTTATTGGTAGTTAATTTGCGCTTTTATAACTTAATTTAGTTCTTAATAATAATTTAAGTATTCTTATAATTTAGTTTTAGAAAATAAAAGAAGAAAAGATAACAAAAATACAAATAAAAATCGGATTGGGCCACTTCTTCAATTTTCAACCCTAGGCCCAAACAATTGTCCACGACCCAGTCCACTCCACACGGGTCGACCCGGTCCGCCCCATTAACCCATTAACCCAACACCCCTCTTCATTCAAAAAAACAAAACAAAAGAAAAAAACAAAAAGAACAAGAAACCCTAAAAAACTAAGGAAAACCATCCGCCCCCTCCCCTTGGTTGTCTTCTTCTCCATCACCCAAATGAAGACCTCCCATGGCTGCCTCACCATCATCTTCTTCGCGTACCCTCCGCAATCCGCCATTGTCACTTCTTCTGCTTCCCGATGACCAACAACCAGTCGCCATGGACGACTGCCCCCTTCCTCGACGTTGTTGCGTTTTCACGTTCAACCGAACGACCACAAACAGTCCGACATGGCTGCTCCCCGTCGTCGACCTTCTGCCATTTTCCTTCGACACTGCTGTCGAGTAGTTTCTCCAGCTCCCTCGTCCAGCTTCTTCTGCCTCGTCTACATGGGCGGCCATGGCTGCCATCGCGTCGTCTGCTCCGAGCTGCTGCTGTTTCACTCCGTCTTCTTCCTCAATGGACTATTGTTGCTCACATTTCTGGGAGTTTCAGCTGCTGTCCATGGAAGCATCGTCGTCATTCAACGTCAAGCTCAAAGTCGAGCTCGACGTCCATGGATGACCCTCAACGTCCATGGCTCGACAAGTACTGCTTCTGCCGAACGCACCCCAGTTGCTGCCTCATCGACACAGGCAGCCATGGATGCCAGTGCGTCGACCTTCTCCATCTCCCAGTTCCCCCAAGCTGCTGCTGCCACTGGGTTCGTTTTTAAACGATGCCAAACGACCATCTTCTTTGGTCGTCTGCTCGTGTTCGTCGTCGTTGGTTCGAGCTTTGGTCGAGGCTCGTCAAGTTCGTTGTTTGTTTGGTCGTTGTTCGTCGTTTCGATCTGGTTAGTAGATTTTTGAGTTTTATTTTGTCCGCATTTTGTTTTGATATTTTCGAATCTAAAATCGGCAAATGTTTGTTTTGTTTATCGTTTGAATTAATTTTTAGTTCATGATTCATGTGTTGTTTTGTTAAATTAATTTTTCAGATTTCAAATGAAAGATTAATTAGTTATTTTTCATGTTTGTATTGTTGTTTAAGTGAATATTTGTTAGTTTAATGTTTGTTAGATTCAAATTGAAATTTAATTAATTGTTTCTTCAATTTGTTTCATGTGTTATGTATTTTCCAGAAAATGTTAATGTTGTTTGAATCGTTAAAATCCGTCATGTTTGTGGCTTAAAGATAGATTTAATTCGTGTTCGTATTTGTTTGAAGTTCATGTTTAAATCCAGTGATTTAATGTGAGTTTATGTTTGTTTGTGATTTGTTGATTTAATTTGAATCATGCATATTGTTGTTGGTATTGTTGTATCTTTGTTCATCCATTGATGATCTAAATTAACCAGGATTGGTTCCCGATATGGTTGATTTATTTCCATTAATTTGGAGTTTGTATTGTTCATCATGTTCATGTAAATTATTGTTGAAGATTTGGTCATCTTGACTATATTTTGGTTGAGTTATGATTAATTGATTGTTTAGAGCAGAGGGGTAATTTGGTAAATTGCATTGCATTCGGGGGTAGAATGGTAATTGCAATAAGGTCGGAGGGGTAATTTGGTAATTAAACATTATTTTGATTCTTTACGTTAAGCATGGGGAACAAATATAATGGGGTGGGGTTTTTTGATGTACTTGTTTAATGTAATGGGGGACAAGACAAAACATAATGGGGAGGAATCTTGTACTTTTTTAATATAGGCATGGGGGACATATGGTAATGGGTTGAGAATGTGGTATTTATTTAATGTAGGCATGGGGGACAAAGTTTAAAATAAAGAAAACATTATGTAGTGGGACAAAGCATGTCATTGGGGGAATAATTTTGGGGTTGGGAATTGAAGACTTGTCTTGCTATATATAGAGGACTATTCTTGACATTAAGGGAGAGGTTTTTAAAAAGGAGAACTTGAACCTTGAGAGGATTTTTTTGGAGAGAAAAAAGAAGAGAATTTTTAGAACTTGAATATTAAGAGATACTTGAGAGAGTTTGTGAGAGTAAAAGAGAAATCCAATTTGAACTTCACTCGAATAATTTCTGTTTGCTTTTCTTCGAGTGTTATTCAAAAATCCGAAGCTACTGCATCTCGTGTCTTTTCTCTCTTCTGCTTTGACTGCGATTGTACTTTTTTCACTGCTGAGTTTACAATCTATCACTGGGTTATTCTACTGGTTGTTACTGGTTTTGCGGTGTTGCGGAACCTGCTGTTGCTGCGTTATTACTGTTGCTGACTCCTACTTCTTTGTTCTTGTACTGCTGTTTCCAGGTACACATTTGTACACTCTTGGCTTGAAGCGAAAAATGAAATATTAATCAGGCTCCTGTTCCTGTTGAATTCTTTTGTTTGGATCTGTGTTTGAATATTAATTTTCCTCTCTTCGTATAAAAATGTAGTCGAGTAATTAATGAGTAATGAGGCTGCATATGTATGATTTCTTCATCTAATAATGCTAGTTTAAATTATTTGAAGAATAGTTAATCGGATTTGATATTATTGTGTATTTATCTCATGTTCTAGCAAATAATAAAATGTGAAATGAAAGCAGTTTTTCCTTGTACAAACGCGATCGCAATTTTCCGTTCACATAAGCCGTAACTTAATAACTAATAAGTTGCGTTTTTCAGCATGTAAATAATTAGGAGATTTTTCTTTTATTTTAGAGACGAACTTAATAGAAAATGTAGTCGCTATAGGTTTATCCTTTTAAAATAAAAATGAGACGAGCCTCGCCAAATAAATCACAAACCGCCGGGGCCCTCAATAAAATACATAACCATTGACTAGACTTTGGATTTGGCCGTTTAATGAACCTTCACGGCCTCTTCCCAAAATAACAATACGTTAGACTCTTTAGGACGCGCCTTAATAAATTTTACCTTCTTAAACTCGGGTGCACATTTATGTGACCCAAATCCAATTCTCAACGGAGTCGAAATGTGTTTCTAATCACGGGTACATTGATTGTGACGTGGTTCGAGATGCGTGTCCATGACGTTGCAATTTCATTTTAAAAAAAATAAGAATGAGATGAGCCTCGCCAAATAAAATACAAATTGCGGGGCCCTCAGTAAATATTTGCTTTAAAAATTGTTTAGACTTCGGGATGGACCGTTTAGTAAAATTTCACGGTCCTACCCAAAATAAATACGCTAGTCGCTTTAGGCGCGCCTTTAATAATTTAATTTCCTTAAACTTGGGTGCACATTGATGTGACCCAAATCTAAATCTCAACGGAGTCAAAGTGTGTCGACGACCACGGGTACATTGATTGTAACGCGGTTCGAGATACATTTTCACAACGTTGCAATTCTTGATAAAAACAGTAAATGATAAAAGCGGTTAAAAGTTAAATTTTGCACATAAGTTCACACTTGTATAAAATCAGATAATCAAGCCGAATATAACAGTTGAGCGACCGTGCTAGAACCACGGAACTCGGGAATGCCTAACACCTTCTCCCGGGTTAACAGAATTCCTTATCCGGATTTCTGGTACGCAGACTGTAATATGGAGTCATTCTTTTCCTCGATTCGGGATTAAAATTGGTGACTTGGGACACCCTAAATCTCCCAAGTGGCGACTCTGAAATAAATAAACCAATCCCGTCTCGATTGTCCTTTAATTGGAAAAACTCCCTTGCGCCCCCTCGGGCGCGGAAAAAGGAGGTGTGACACGGGCTAGCGAGGAGTTGTTTGACCTTTTGATTGGAATTGGACCACAAAACCTCTACATGACCTGAATCTCTCACGCTCGCTTGTTGCATTGTGTTTTCATTTTGATAGTTATTGAATCCTTGTATTTTCTCAAAATTCAAGATTCACTTGATTGTCTGAACCTCAGTTATCACCATAGTGCCTATTCTAAATCAAGTCAATTGGGATGCACCTGGCCGGACTCCGCTTTGTGCAATTTAGAAGCTGGTAGTAGGCTTTGAAATCCGTTCCTGCTTGTTCAACAAGGCTGACTCAAAAGAGACCCATAAAGATAGACTCAAAGAGCAAAATAAAATAATTTTTGACAAAAAGGAACAAAGGAAAATTTTGAGCACAGATGACTATATGAAGGAGAATGAGAAAAGAACACTTATCTGAGGGAAGCAGCCAGCTCCAATGATCATGACATGAATTTCGGATCGATCAGCCTAAATCATCCAACCAATCATATTTTCAGTTCATGTCTTGTCTTCATACTTCAAACCGGGCTTTCACCGATCCAAATTCTCTGTAAAGTCATGAGCCTCATTCAACTTGTAGTGTCCCAAAGGGTTTTCACCAACAAGCCTCTCTCATTTGTTCATCTCTCAACTCACCATCGCCTTATGGTGCCCGCAAGGGTTTTCACCAATAAGACTCTCTCATTTTAAATTTTCTCTCAGCTCACCATCGCCTTACGGTGCCCGTGAGGGTTTTCACCAATAAGACTCTCTCATTTTTAATTTTCTCTCTTGCGCCCGTGAACAAAGTGTTACCCATGATGTAAATCATACCTCTATCTCGCTTGACTTAGTATCCTCAAAGATTGAAGGCTAGCATGAAGGCTCAAACTAATTTAAGAAAGAAAGGGTAGCATGAAGGCTCAAACTATGAAAGGGTAGCAGTAAGGTTTAGAAAGAAAGGGTAGCATGAAGGCTCAAACCAATTTAAGATGAAAAGGGGTTAAAATTACAACTTTTGGAATCAGATCTTTTCAAAACCCAAACTTCTGCCCCAGTTTCTTTGGGTATGGGAGTTTTATTTTTATTTTGATGGGACCGAACCGTAAGGCTGCCTACGTATCCTTAAAAGGAATCAGGTCGAACGTAGTTCAAAAGGACGTTGTTTGTTTTTGTTGCTTTTCTTTTCTTTTCTTTTTTCTTTCTTTTCTTTTCTTTTTTCTTTCTTTTTCTTCTTTCTTTCTTTATCTTTTTTTCTTTTCTTTTTTTTTTCTTTCTTTCTTTCTTTTTCTTTCTTTTTTTTTCTTTTCTTTCTTTTTCATTCTTCTTATTTTTCATTCATTTATTCATTTTTTTCGTTCTCTAATACTGTTACTGATTCCAAAAGAGGGGTATGAAAGAAAATAAATAAAGCTCAAAAGGAGTAACAAAGGATGAAAGTGTTTGGGTAGAGGAACGAAATGCCCTCGTCATTTCAACTTTGAACATGCCAAGTACAAAATACAACTGAAGGTAAGCAAAGAAATCATACATAGTACCTCTTAATTGCATCAGAATTGATAGTCATATCTACACATTTGCCTTCTATGTCTGTTAAATACAAAGCACCATTGGGCAACACTCTTGTTACTATGAACGGCCACTGCCAGTTTGGTTCAAACTTGCCTTTAGCTTCAGCCTGATGAGGAAGGATGTGTTTCAATACCATCTGGACCACTTCGAATTTCCGAGGACGCACCTTTTTGTTGTATACTCTTGTCATTCTCTTCTGATACAATTGACCATAACATACTGCAGCTAACCTTTTCTCATCAATCAAACTCAACTGCTCTAGCCGAGTTTTGACCCACTCATCATCATCAATTTCAGCTTCTGCAACGATCCGAAGGGATGAAATCTCAACTTCCGCAGGTATAACTGCCTCAGTTCCATATACCAGAAGATAAGGAGTTGCACCTACTGAAGTGCGAACAGTAGTGCGATAACCCAGTAAGGCAAAAGGCAACCTTTCATGCCACTGTCTAGAACCTTGAACCATCTTACGAAGTATCTTCTTTATGTTCTTGTTAGCAGCCTCAACAGCTCCATTTGCCTTGGGGAGATACAGAGTGGAGTTCCGATGCATGATCTTGGATTGTTGGCATACCTCTTTCATCAAATGACAGTTGAGATTAGCAACATTGTCTGTGATGATCACCTTGGGAATTCCGAACCGACAAATAATATTTGAATGAACAAAATCCACCACCGCCTTCTTGGTCACGGACTTGAAAGTTACAGCTTCGACTCACTTGGTAAAGTAATCAATGGCCACCAGAATAAACCTATGCCCGTTTGACGTTGCCGACTCAATTGGTCCAATGACATCCATGCCCCAAGCAATAAAGGGCCAAGGTGCAGACATTGTGTGTAACTCAGATGGGGGAGAATGAATCAAATCACCATGTACCTGGCATTGATGACACTTGCGAACAAAGCTGATACAGTCCCGTTCTATGGTGAGCCAATAATAACCTGCTCGAAGTATCTTCTTTGCCAAGACATACCCGTTCATATGCGGTCCGCAAACTCCAGAATGCACTTCGGCCATGATAGTTGAAGCTTCCTTAGCATCTATGCACCTCAGCAATCCTAAATCCGGAGTCCTCTTGTACAAGATTCCTCCATTCAAGAAAAATCCACTAGCCAGACGTCGAATGGTTCTCTTTTGGTCACCTGTAGCATGTACTGGATATACCCCTGACTTGATGTATTCCTTGACATCGTGGAACCAAGGTTCTTTATCTATTTCTTCTTCCACCATATTACAATAAGCATGTTGATCATGAACTTGGATATGCACGGGGTCGACATAAGCCTTGTCCGGATGATGTAACATTAACGCCAGAGTAGCCAAGGCATCAGCAATCTCATTATGAATCCTAGGAATATGTCTAAATTCAACCGACCTGAATCGTTGACAAAGATCATACAGACACTGTCGGTATGGTATGAGCTTCAAATCTCGAGTCTCCCATTCTCCTTGAATCTGATGAACCAACAAATCTGAATTTCCCAGAACCAGTATTTCCTGGACTCCCATGTCTATAGCTAACCTCAAACCTAGAATGCATGCTTCTTACTCAGCCATGTTATTAGTGCAATAAAATCGAAGCTGGGCTGTTACAGGGTAGTGTTGCCCTATTTCAGAGATGAGTACAACCCCTATTCCGACCCCTTTCATGTTAGCGGCTCCATCAAAGAAGAGTTTCCAACCTGCCTTTTCATCATGGTCAACCTCGTCAACACACATGACCTCTTCATCAGGAAAATAAGTCTTCAGTGGCTCATATTCATCATCCATCAGATTCTCGGCCAAGTGGTCGGCCAAGGCTTGGGCCTTCATCGCGGTCCGAGTCACATAGATAATGTCAAACTCTGTAAGCAAAATCTGCCACTTCGCCAGTCTTCCCATGGGCATAGGCTTCTGAAAGATATACTTTAGAGGATCCATGCGGGAAATGAGGTAAGTAGTGTAGGACGACAGATAATGCTTCAAATTTTGTGCTACCCAAGTTAGGGCGCAACATGTCCTCTCAAGCAAAGTGTACTTAACCTCATAGGGAGTGAACTTCTTACTGAGACAATAGATTGCTTGCTCCTTCTTTCCCGTGATGTCATGTTGACCCAATACACAGCCAAAAGAATTATCCAAGACTGTCAAATAGAGAATTAAAGGTTTTCCAGGCTCTGGTAGGACCAACACAGGTGGATTCGACAGGTACCTCTTAATCTTATCAAATGCTTCTTGACATTCGTCAGTCCACTTGACCGCAACATTCTACTTCAGCAGCTTAAAGATGGGCTCACAGGTTGTCGTGAGCTGAGCAATGAACCTGCTGATGTAATTTAGCCTTCCAAGCAAACTCATCACCTCTGTTTTGTTGTTTGGCGATGGTAACTCTTGAATGGCTTTGATCTTCGATGGGTCTAACTCAATACCGCATCGACTGACCACGAATCCTAGCAGTTTCCCAGACGGGACACCAAATGCATATTTCGTTGGGTTGAGCTTGAGGTTGTACCTGCGGAGCCTTTGGAAAAACTTCCTCAAGTCTTGGGCATGGTCAGACTGCTTCTTTGACTTTATGATCACATCATCTACATAAACCTCAATCTCCCTGTGTATCATGTCATGAAATATGGTGGTCATCGCCCTCATGTAAGTTGCCCCAGCATTCTTCAAACCAAATGACATTACCTGATAATAGTATGTTCCCCATGGCGTGATGAATGTTGTCTTTTCCGCATCTTCCTCATCCATCAAGATCTGGTGATATCCCGCGTAACAGTCCACAAAAGACCCAATCTCATGCTTGGCACAATTATCGGTCAGAATGTGAATGTTCGGCAATGGAAAATCATCCTTTGGGCTTGCTTTGTTAAGATCACGGTAATCAACACAGACCCTGGTCTTACCATCCTTCTTCGGTACTGGCACAACATTGGCTAACCAAGTAGGATATCAAGTGACCCGAATGACCTTTGCAGTAAGCTACTTTGTGATTTCTTCTTTGATCTTCACACTCATATCAGTCTTGAACTTTCGCAACTTTTGCTTGACAGGAGGGAATGCTGGATCAATTGGCAATTTATGAACTACCAGATCAGTGCTCAGGCCCGGAATATCATCATATGACCATGCAAAGACATCTTTGTACGCAAATAATATTTTGATTATTGCCTCTTTAACTTGCGGCTCTAAATGCACGCTTATCTTGGTTTCCCTAACATCATCCTGGTCCCCTAAATTGATTGCTTCGATTTCACTCAAATTAGGCTTTGGTTTTTCTTCAAATTATTTTAGCTATTTACTGATTTCCTCAAATGCTGCTTCTTCATCATATTTTATTTCATCATTATATTCTACTTCTTGGACTGTTTCTTTCAGAATTAGATTGGCTTTTAAGACTCGGCTGAAAACTCTTCATGCATGTCATGTCACTGCAACCATCATAAAAAGAACTGTACAAAAGAAAAAAGAACAAAATAAAACACTATTAAGAATAACGGAAAACGGAAAATTGCATTTCATTGAAAATAAAAGGATAGAAGTGTTTGAACATCAAAACAAGCAAAACCAAAATTCTGGATTACAACCCTGGAATAACCCAGATAACAGAAAGGAAAACAAAGTAAACTACCAAAACTCCTTCCTGGTGGGGAGAGGAGTAGCTTCCCAATTGCTAAGCTTCACGTTTGGGCCAACGAGCTGCACATTTGCTTTACTAGAGCCTTCACCAACTTCTACCATATTGACTTCTTCGAACAAACTTTGGAACCTCTTGATCAGCTCTTCATCAACATCGACCACAGGTTTTGGGATTGAGGAAGTTGGAGGCTTTTCAGCCCCTGGCTTGACAAAAAACTTAGAGATGTGTGGGACAGGTTTGGGGAACGACCATACCTTCTGTTTCAGATTTTTAACCCTATTCACGTCCTTCTCTGTGAGCATGAATCCCAAACCAAATATACCAGGATTCCCACTGGGGCGCACTGGATGCACAATACCCTACAGAGATGAGCCCAGACCCTTGCCCGGCACAAAACCATTCTTCAACATTTCATTTGCAACCATGACGGACGCGGAGGATAGCTTAGGACCCGGAATGCATTTTCCTTCAGGAATTTTCTCAACGGACATTGTTTCGAAAGTCTGATAGACCCAAGGTCCCTTATCATCTTCAGCTTCGATGAACGGAACAATTGTGTCATTACAAGCTGACAAGTCCTTATCACCGTGCACAACTATTTCCTGCGTGTCCCATTCAAACTTCACCATTTGGTGTAGAGAAGACGGGACTGCCTTAGCAGCATGTATCCAGGGCCTACCCAACAACAGATTGTAGGAGACAGCCACATCTAACACTTGGAATTCCATGGTAAACTCAACAAGCCCTATTGACAATTCGAGCGTTATATCTCCAATAGAATCTTTACCTCCTCCATCAAAGCCTCGGACACACACACTGTTCAAGTGGATTCTTTCGGTGCCAATCTTCAGTTTTTGCAGAGTAGACAGGGGACAAATATTCGCACTAGAGCCATTATCAACCAATACCCTTGAGATAACAGAATCTTCACATTTCACCGTGAGATAAAGAGCTCGGTTGTGTTCTGTACCCTCCATAGGAAGTTCATCGTCCGAGAAAGTGATCCTATTTGCTTCGAAGATCCTGCCAGCTATCTTTTCCAAGTGGTTCGCTGTGGTCTTATCAGGAACATGTGCCTCATTCAAAATCTTCATCAAGACCCTGCGAAGTTCATCTGAATGTATCAACAAAGACAAAAGAGAAATCTGAGCTGGTGTTTTCTTTAACTTCTCCACAATGGAATAATCCTGTACTTTCATCCTTTTCAGGAACTCCTCAGCCTTTTCCTCGGTGACCGATTTCTTTACTGGCATTTGGCTATCTTTGAATGGCTTGGCTTTCCTTAATTCTTCTGGGGTGAAACATCTCCCAGAACGAGTCAATCCTCCAGTTTCATTAATTTATTCCTCTATTTCTTTTCCTTTGTATGTCACTATCACTTGTTTATAGTTCTACGGAACAGCCTTGGCATCCATCACTAGCAGCTGGGTTACTGGTTTAATGATGATAGGGGTAATAGGAGCCCCTTTCACAACTATGACAGGCTTACTTGGAATCCCTGGCACTACCACTTTTGAACTTCCCGGACTTGCCCCAATATCTTTTGATAGCCCTTTCACGACCAACACTGGTGGCTTCGAGCTCGGCTTTTCTGTCACCCCTTCAACTATCAAGGGCTTCGCTTTGGTAGAGTTGAGAGCTTTAACCAAATTACTTTCACTGGCTTGAATCATCATGACGGTATTAGAAGACTTCTTGGGCTCCCCGTCCTTGTGAACTATTTCAATCATATGCGTCTCTGCATGGGCTGGCAAAGGGTTTTGGGCGTCTGGGCTTTGGACTACAATTTGGTTGGTATCAATAAGCTCCTGGATTGTCGATTTCAAATACCAGCACTTTTCTATGTCATGCCCTGGAGCATCAGAACAATAGGCACATCTTATGGAATAGTCGAGGTTCTTTGAAGGGGGATTCGGTATCTTTGGCTCAATCGGCCTCAAGACGTCCAACTAATTTAACCTTTGAAACAAACTAGCATAAGTCTCTCCAAGCGGGGTAAAAGTTTGCTTTCCCTGCTGCCTCTCTCTTCTATACTCCAGCCTTGGTCGAAAGTTTGAACCAGTAGGGTTTTGGTAGGGTTGTGGAGGTGGATAGGTATTTTGTGGAGATGGATAGGTATTCCGCGGGGCTGGAGCATGCCATTGCCGGTAAGGAGGGGGTTAAGTATATGACTGTGCATGGTGAACAAAGTATTAGGATGGCGCGGCTGAGTATTGGGGGTTTTGTGGGGAAAAGTAATGTTGAGGTGGATTATATGGAGCTTGGGTGTAGGTTTGAGGTCGGGGTCGAGGATGGGTGTATTGATGAGATGAACCCCTCTGGCCATGCCATGATCCGGAGACAACTATAGCGACATCTTCCTTCTTCTTGCCTAGCAAACTTCCGGTACCATTCTGGATTGCCTGGGTGGTTGCTTTTATAGCAGAATAGCTCATGATCTTACTCGACTTGAGCCCCTATTCTACCATTTCTCCCATCTTTACCACATCATTGAAAGACTTACCAATAGTTGAGATCAAGTGGCCATAGTAAGTGGGCTCCAAGGCTTGAAGAAAGTATTTAACCATCTCGTCTTCTTCCATCGGAGGATTGACTCGTGCAGCTTGCTCCCTCCATCGGAACCCATATTCTCTAAAGCTTTCACTGGGTTTCTTCTCCACCTTGGTCAAAGATAGGCGGTCTGGAACAATGTCTATATTGTATTGAAAGTGCCGGGCAAAGGCCTGAGCCATATCGTCCCAGGTGTACCACCTACTAGCGTCCTGGCGGGTGTACCATTCTAAAGCTGCCCCACTCAGACTTTGGCTGAAGTATGCCATTAACAATTCGACTTTTCCCCCGGCGCCTCTCATTTTACTGCAATAACCTCTCAGATGAGCTACAGGATCCCCAAGTCCGTCATACAAGTCAAACTTGGGCATATTGAACCCGGCAGGCACTTGGACATCGAGGAACTGACACAAATCCTTCTAGGCCACACTCACTTGGTTTCCTAACCCTTGCATATTTTTCAATAATTTCTCCAGACTCTGTACCTTCCTAAACATCTCTTCTTGCTCTGCGTTCTTGGGTGGTTTGTCAGTTTCAACATGAGGCTCAAATTGGGGAGTGTAAGAGTAAGGATCTGGGACTTTGAAGGTGGGCTCCAGTGCATAGTAATGGGCATCTGTAGCGGGGAATGCAGGCTCACTAGAGGATCGGTGGAGGGTAGCTTGTGGAGGGGGTACAAAAATAGGAGCAGATGCCGGAGCAAGGTATGAGGTTGTTTTGGCTGGCAGAGCATGAACAGTTTCGGCTGAAGTGCCGGGGTAATTGTGGAAGGGGTAAAGCCAGGTGCGTGTTTTGGGGAAAGATCAATGGTATTGGGCATCTGGGATTGAGAGAGTGGTGGAATGGAAGCAGGATTTTCTGTGTAGTTGGTAGGGAACGTGGGTGGAGGGTGTCCCTTAATCCAGGCTTGATACATTTCTGCCATCTGATGCCTCAACCTCCAGACCTCCTATTGTAGTTCCGATTCTGACTCAACAATCTCCCTTGGTGGGTCTACAACTCCAGTGTCTGTTTCCCTGCTAGCCATGACTGTTTGACGCTTTGACCGGGTATTGTATGGATGACTTGCCAGGATGCCAATAAACTAACCACCTTCCTGAAACTTTAATAGAGATAATAGAGGACAACAACACAAAACCATCATGTTAGCGTTAGAGCATTTATCAAATAGTAATATCACATTACATGCAATGCACCTAGCAATAATTAATGGTTTTAAAATGGCTTTGAGGGTCGCAGGGTCATATGGCATCATCCCAATTTGCTCATTTCAATCCTTTTTTCTCTTTCTTTTCCAACACCTCTTATCATTTTTTTTCTTTTTCTTTCTCTTTTTATTTTGAACCAAAAATGATTTGATCGAACCCGATGTAGGTTGCCTACGTATCATGTCCCTCATAAATCAGACCAAACGTAGTTCTGGAGAAGTGGTGGAAAATAAACTGAAAACAAAATCTTTTTGGGATTTTTCATTTAAACTTTTCGATATTAAAATACAAAGGGAAATACGATAATGAAAGACATGACAGACTCAACTACACTACGACAGACTCTGACACTACCTAAAGGACTCAGTACTTCTAGAAAAGACACGAAAATAAAAGACATCATACGACAATCTCAAAACACCTAAATAGAATGATTCCTCAAGCTACTCCTGAATGCGACGGTCCTAGCTGGGACGATCCTAGGCTGTCCGTCATGCTCAAACTCTGTAACTTGCCTCGTAAAGAAACACCGATGCTGGGAATAAAGGCCCTAGCGTGTGCCCCCGCATCCTGAAGGCCGACCCTAAACAAATACTGGCCATGCTGCTCCACGTTTGCTGCCAATCCCGTTAACTGAGACTTTATCAACTCAAGCTTATCCCAGGGATCTTGGTCCGATGCCTCCTCAAAATCATCTGCCCGAACCCTAAGTTGTGCTGGCAATGGGGTGCTGACCCCTGGCGGGACGGACTGTAACCAAATCAAGTACTCCTGAGTACACTCGGGCCTGCCGACGTCCTCTACTAATGTATTTTTCTTAATCCTCTTTGCATTGTTCCAGTATTGCACATACTTGATTTTATCAGCCGTTTTTTTGCTAAAATTTATGATGTGCCTCCGAAGATTCAAAGTTGGAGGCTCCTCTTGTCTTCTGCCCAATTGCCACATTACCCTATCGGGAATGTACGGTCTGACACACTTGAGTCCTATCAGTATCAAGAAAGGCTGCATGAGGCACCCTACCAAGATATCATCCAAAGGTAGCCAAAGGTAAGCCCACAAAACATTCCCATTTGTCCTCAAACCGAGGAACTCAATCCAAGCCGTGATGCATACTGGGTATGCAAACTTAGGATATTTCATCCTACGTTCGATGCATACCACCCGATCCCTCAAGGCACGGTCGATGGGACAAAGTAAGGAAGCAGTGTGCAAATGCTCTATCATCCACAGCTGTAGCAAAAGGTTACTCCCCTCAAAATATCTGACACCTCCCCTAACCTCACTCAGGGCTCGGTACAACCCTGCTAAGACCATCGGCACAACGGTAACGGTTTTGCATTGCTTCTCATGAAATAGTGTCATTACCACTGACTGCAGACGGGTGCTAATGTGCCTCTCATCTAATGGAAAACCCAATAATCCCAACAAAGCAAGGCTGAAAGCTTCGAGGCGACGTCTTTGCCACTTTGCCCTGGTTGTGCAGAACTCGTCCCAAAGGACG
This sequence comes from Nicotiana sylvestris, assembly GCF_000393655.2. Taxonomy (NCBI): domain Eukaryota; kingdom Viridiplantae; phylum Streptophyta; class Magnoliopsida; order Solanales; family Solanaceae; genus Nicotiana; species Nicotiana sylvestris. The sequence goes on from NC_091064.1 coordinate 219,357,682, forward strand.
TCAAAACTATCTTGTGGTCCAAATCTAGCAAACAAATAATCCAAGGATATACAGGACTGCTCGAGACATTTTAAATGCTTTTCAGGCCTAGGTCGCTGAGGAATCTTGTCCTAGAGTGGTCTCGGGGAAGTATCATGTCCTTGCCCATATAGCTTAAACGAGTGAGACCAGACATTTCCGCCAAGGTAGGAGTCATCTCACACTCTCCAAATCTGAAATTTTGCGGATCCCAATAAGTCAGCATCGCCTCCACTAGGTCTGGGCGGGGTGTGATATCAAGAAGGGAAGTTAGGGTGCCCAATTTCTGCATTAACTCATGCTGCTCTAACGATGAAAATATTTTCCACCACTTGATCAACTTCCTAGGAATCTTTACTACCATCAGCACTTTGGATCGAATCAGCGCGTCCATACCTGAATGAAGCAAACATGGTTAGAAACTCGGGACACTACGTGACCCCACCACATTTCCTAATGGACAAATGCAGGACACAACTTGGCTATATTTGCAAAATGGCCTAAGTGGCTGAAAGTGGCTATTAGCGCAAACTTGACAAAGTTGACCCCTAATGCTTGAGAAATACTCCATTTAAAGCTTACATGACTCTAATATCCCGACAATCATGGTCTTAAAAAATTATTTTGCGGAAATGGACCCTTTATGCAAAAATGGCCGATGTGGTCAAATGTGGCTAGGGACGCAAACACGACATGGATGGACCTTAAAGCGATATGACACCGAGTTATAAACTCAAGATCTTAAGATATGGGTAATTGAGTCACTCTTGCGAAAATAACCCTATTTTGCAAAATGGTCGATGTGGCCAAAAGTGGCTAGACATGCAAATTTAACAGGAATGAACCTTAGAATTAAGAGGACACTTTATTGTAGACTCAAGATCCTAAGACCAGAGATAACAAACTACTTTGAGAAAACACTTCTATTTTTGCAAAAACGGCCAAAGTGGCCAAAAATGGCTATACATGCAAGATTTGGCTACGACCCCGGAAGCCAAGAACCTAGGACCTAATAGGAAGACCGGACCCTATGTGGGTTGCCTACGTATCCCTCCCCAGAAGACGAGAATCAGGTTCGCGTAGTTCGGGAAGATTGGTCATGGGAGAAAGCCTTTGTAAAAAAAAATGCAACTAATTTGGAAAAACCATATTTTTTGTCTTTTTGAGAAATGATGGAAAATGTAAACTCTTTTTGGATTTTCTTTTCTCTTTTTTTTTTTGAATTTTTGGAAAATGATGGAAAATGTAAAATCTTTCTTCTTTTTTTTTTTTTTGAATTTTTGGAAAATAATGGGAAAATGTAAAATCTTTTTTGGATTTTTTATTTTCATTTTAAAAAAAAAATAGTGAAAGAAAAATAATAATGGGAAAATGTAAAATCTTTTTTGGATTTTTTATTTTCATTTTTTTAAAAAAAAAATAGTGAAAGAAAAATATAACTGGACCTTACTTGCTTCGTCTTTCACCCTTCTTTCCCAAGCATCGGTCCGCCAAATGACCTTTTTACCCTCAAAGATGCAACATGTATCACATAGGGATGATTGAATGTCTTTTTGGGCAACTGGCCCATTTTGACAAAATTTGGATAGGCTTCCTACAAAGAGACACGGTACCTGGGACCGAGCCCTGTTAGGTCTAAATGACATGATGCAAATAAAAATGACCTAAAGGCTGACCTAAGTTTGGGGTTCACTAACAAGGCAATTCGGGGGAGCGTATGGTCGATGGTGGCTGCTCAAGCTTTCCACCCACTCCATACGTCCGACGGCCCCCCTCCTAAATTAAGGGTGACTCAACAAAGAGTTCGTGCACGCGACGCGTACTCCGAGACTTGTTGCAGAAAGAATACCCATGGTTATGCAGATGATGACAGTTTATAAAACAGTAACACATTAAGAAAAGCGATAAACAAATAACCAACGAAACAAGGAAATAAGACAAACAAAGCAAATAAACAAAGCAAATAAAGAAAACAAACACCTCAACTGAATATCCTAGAAGCCAACAAGATCAAATATCAGCTCGAACCTGCAGCTCCCCAGCAGAGTCGCCAGAGCTGTCACACCCCGTTTTTAACAAACTTCAATAACCTCGCTAACCCTCTTAAATAAATAAAGAGATTGAGCAACGCTTGAAAAGGGTTTTTGATTAAAAAAAGTGACAAAATTGTGTTCAAAAGGAAATAACTCAGAGTCGCCAGCTGACATTGCTTCGGTGTGCCAGGTCACCATTTTTTTTTAAAATAATTTTCCTTTTAAAACACTTTGGACCCCAAATTAAGTCCACACCAGAGATTCGGGTCAGTGGGTTCAATTGACTTGGGGAGAAGGTGTTAGGCTCTCCCCACATCTCGTAACTAGTACGGTTGCATACTTGACTTAATCGAATTTTAAAATATTCAAGTTGAGGTAAAATCACAGAAAAATAAAAAAAATAAACACACATGAGGCTCGAGGTCGTCCCCACCTAATAAAAAGAAAATGAAAGTGAAAATAAAAATAAAAATAAAAATAATACGAATTCTGCTATCGATCTCCAAGTACAAATACTTCGGGGCATACCCCGGAATAAAATATATACAAATCCTTCGAGGCATTCCCCGGATAAATTTAACTAAGGGAACGACCTCTCGCCTCGAAACCAATAAAAATCCTAAGGCTTGCCTGTCCAAATGTGGCCGGCTTAATCATGCTCCTAGCGGATAATAATAAAACGAGAATAAGTAGATAAAAGAAAAACTAAAAGAAATTCAACTCGGGGGCATGTTCTTTTAACTCATCATTTTCATGTATGTAGACCAAGCCTAAGTCCTAAATAAGTAAGCAAATTAAAACTAATGGGCCAAGCCTTTCTCCCAACCCCCACGGCCCAACAGTTTTTTTTTTTTCAAATAATTCACTCAATTCATCCATACACAAAGGTAATGGCAAACAATTGACATGCACGGAAAGAGAGTAGGATATAATCACCTGATGAAATAAGAATGAAAATGAAAGAAAGTAGCAGACCCAAAATGTGATAAGAGCCCTCTATATCTCAACTGACTCATGTCAATTTTGAAAAGCAAGCAAACTGGCAGAAACTTTAGACTATAATCCTCATGAAAATTGGCTTGGCATATAATGACTCTATCAAAACTCAATGACACAGTGAATCTTTCAAAATAATGATCAAACTACCAAATGACTATGATTGAAACAAACACATTTTGAACCTAACGTAACTTTATGGAACTCATCAGAAGTGCCAATTTTGAAACGTTGAATTGGAAATTTCACATTCAAATAAAGCTAGATGCAAGTCAGTTCGAATAGAGGGAGACAAATGAAAGCTTTTTTGAGAAATTGTTTATGAATGCACCAGTTTTTCCGGTTTGATCAACAATCGCAAAATCAAACAAATTCAGCAAATCAGAACTAATGCGAACCAACAGTGCTATACAATGAAGAATGTACCCTCGAAACTAGGCAGTTCTGCTGCCTAAACAATGCGAAACAGGGTAGTTTTTAGCAGCTTAACAGTCTAGACGAGCTTACAAGATCGAAAGCAATGAGTGATTTGTTTTTATACTTAGCCATGCAATCAATCGCTTAATCAACAGAAAGAGCAAAGCGTGAAATACTCTGCGATTTCGAACGCAAAAAGAGCAACATAATGAGCAAGGAATTAAGCTGTCACTTGAAACACATGAAAACCGGACGGGATTACAAACCAACGGAAGTGAATGGAACATAGGTCAATAAGCCAAAGACGAACGAATCTAATATGGAGACTCGAATATAATCTAGACGCTTTAATTTTCAATTACTCATATTCGAACATATCAAACAACAAGATATCGCATTGGACAACAAGCACAGATCGACAAATATCTCTTTTCAACATAAATCGCAACTAGAAACCAACTCCAAACACGACCTATACTAGAATATGACCAAATATCTATCACAATGGAGATTAAGTCGTTATAGCTCTTATCGTACTTAAGGATACCAAGAAGTAAAATCATTAAGGGGAGAAATGCACCTGAAAACTGGAATTTCAATTTATCCAAAGGTTCAGCAATTACACGAGCAACACGAAACCGCAGCTACAACGGGAACCCGAATCGGACAGGAGCTCGGACGGAACTTCAGCTTGGCGACTAATATCGAACCTCGAACCTCAGCTCAACTCCATTTCGATCAAGAATCCAGAAGAAGAAACTGATTTTTTTTTATGAGAAAAAACCAAAAATCCGAAGAAAAATCTGGAAACCCAATATAAAACCCTAGTACTTTTCTTTTCTTCTTCTTTTTCCAAAAATCCCCCCTTTTCCGTCCAAATAACCCCAATTTACAGGAGTCCTAGAAACTTCTATTCTTCTTCTCCAAGAAAATCCGAAAAACCCTTCAAAATTCCCAAATCCATTTGTTGAAGCAAGTAAGGGACAAATGGAGGGAGTAGATCGAGCTAGAACTCAATCCTACGCTCGCCATTCATCCTCTCTCGCCTCAAACGGATCGTGTGAGCGAAGAGCGCGTGAGAGGGATGAAATCTTCTGGTCAGAGGTCGTTATGGTCTTGATGATGTGGAAGAAGGAAAGGAGAGGGGGGGACCGTGAGTGAGCAAGGTTTTTTTGGTGGTCTTACTATGGCTGAAGCACGGTTGGGACAGGATGAAGGGGGGCGCCCCCTGGGTGGTGTTACATTAGGGTAGGGTTTAGAAATATTAGGTTTTTATATTAAGGTGAGGATAAATCTTGGTCATTGGATGGGAGATAGGTGAAGGGCTAGGATTAAAACAAAAGGGAGATGGGTCAGACAGGTTATGGGCGGGTCATGGGTTGGATTCGGTCGGGTATTGGGTTGGTTTAGGTTGTCCGATTTTGGGCTTCCTTTTGTGTAGAAATGGAGCTTTAAATTTGTACTTCTTTAATTTTTAAAGTCCATTAAATAACAAACTCAAACTTTTAAATTAAAACTAAACTAATTCCAATTAATTAAATAAACTACATGATATGAAACCATATATTTTTTAATATATCATGTTTTATATAGATTAAAAATAAGAGTGAAAATCATGGTAAAATAAATATATGGCCATAAAATATTAATAACCTAAACTAAATAGAAATAAAGTAAAACATGAAATTATTTATATATATATATATATATATATATATATATATATATATTGTATTTTTCGAGGATTATACTAAAAATAAAAATATAAAAATCATGGCAAACTTAGCATAGTACTACTATAAAAATACTAATGAACTTAAATAAATAAAATAAAAGCAAACATATATGATAAGATAAATTGAAACTTTTTTTTCTTCTTTCTTTTTTTTCTTTTTTCTTTTTAATTTTATGATTTGAAATTAAAAATAAAATAGGTTAAAATTGCATAATAACTCAAGTAGATATTTTAAAATATAAGAATATTAAAACTAACTTTAAAAGTGTGCGAGTCAAAAATTACATATCTACATCTTTGATTAAATATTCTTGGTAATTTATTCTCATTATTATAAAGTAAACGCGTCAATGATTAGACGATAGAGTAATTATATTTGTTATATCATTAAATAAATAATTTAACTTTTTAGGACCAACAACATCATCTATGAAAGAGAAATTAGGTTAGATTCAACAATATACTAACGTGTTATTATCTCATATAATAAAGTACCTATAATTATAAATAATATATAAGCAACTTAACTCAATTATTTATTATCTTTGCAAGTTCAGAAAATATCCATACTACACTTATGTGATCGCGTTTATTTTTGTCATTAAAGTGATAGTTATTTTAAGAATCTTATTTTAATGTCATTTGATATTTTACATAATGAATTTTCTTGTATACAAGTTTTAATTGACTGATATTTCATGCACGTGCAATGCACGTACACTAAAACTAGTTATATAAAAACATAACAAGAATTTATCCTAGAAAAGGTTCCATCAAAATCCTAGATAACAAATGACAAAATTACAGAATAATACACTCCATAAATTGACTTTGCACTATTTTAGCCTAGTTACAAGTTTGCAAATGTGTAGCCAAATATCAATAAGATCTTTTCTTTCTCCATTCCCTCTAATTATAATTTATAATAACCTCATTCATTCCTACCTACCCCTATTGTAGCTCTCTCCTCATTTTTCACCCATAATTAATTAATGAAAAAGAATCATATGCAAACAAAATTGAAAAAAAAATTAGTTCCTCATTCAGTCAACACTCATTCGTGCCTTCTTCCATAACCAATGCTTCTCTGTTTTTTTTTTTTTTTAAAATTTTGTATATCTTCAAGTTTATACATACCTATCACAACTTCAAAACGCAAAAACAGACGCGAGAAACCTAAAATCTCATCTCCTTTAATGCTAATCTTGTTAAATTTCGATTATGATTTTGTGAGAAATTTGGAGTAGATATTGTTTGAACTTATTAGAAATAGTCTAAGTAGGTTGTACATAAAGTTTGAAGTTATTTGCTGGAGATTTGGACTAGTTTTATATAAGAATTGCAAGTGAAAATCGTACAAAAATTTCATCAGCGATGCTTATACACTTTTATACAATATTATATACTTTTATAAAAAGAGGTACAGTATATATATATATATATATATATATATATATATATATATATATATATAGTTGTATAAAAGATGTATAATCACAGAGTGAAAATATTCTTGATACACTATGTATATAGGTATATAAGAAGAATGAGAAGAAGAAGAAGAAGAAGAAGAAGAAGAAGAAGAAGAAGAAGAAGAAGAAGAAGAAGAAGAAGAAGATGCGAGAAATTCACCAAATACCTTTAAATAATGTATTAACCTTGGATATAATAGTGTATAAGATGTGTTTATACACTATTATATACTATTTATACATTATTATACAATTAGTGGAGCTTCACAGCATGTTCTTCTTCTTCCTTGGGTATCATCTGAAATTTAATTCAAATATAGCCTAAAGCTACTCCAAATCACTTGAAATTTAAGTTTTTAACTCATCTTGATGATTCCAATCAATTGAGACAACACCCATTCCAAACAACTAACAAATCTAAAAACTCAATTTCTGAAATTGAACTCAAATACAGCCTAAATCTACTCCAAATCACTTGAAATTTAAGTTTTGAACTCATCTTGATGATTCCAATCAATTGAGACAATACCCATTCCAAATAACTAACAATTGGGAAACTCAATTTCTGAAATCGAATCTTCGAACCACTTGTAATGGTGACTTTTATTTCAAATCCTTAGTTAACCATTGAAATCCAGAAAAGAATTGAAGGAGAATAACAATACTAGAGAAATTTTGTGGTGCAAAGGCTGATGTGGGAAGGAGAAGAAGAACGAAAAAAAAGGGAACGAAGAAAGAAGGGGAACAAAGAAATAAGGGGTGGGCTAACCGGTGAAGATTAATTTTCAAATTATGTACAACCTAGGCTATACTGGGTAAGGGCTTTAAACATGGGCCATTTTTTAATGGGTTGTTGGGTCAAGTGACAAGGAATGTAATTCTCCCATAACAAATTAGCTATTCATAATAGTATGTAAAACTACAATACTAAAAGTCATATCCAACAATGAAAAAATAGGAAGAGGAAGGAAAAACTCGTAGAAGAATTCTCCGCCTTGCTCCTATTGTGTCTCTGCCTCCTTAGGTCGAATCTGTGTCAAAAGTATGTCCAACCTCTTAAAATACTATTTTTCCATGTATATATACCAAGTAGGGTCGGGCCCGAACAATCATACCTCCTCCTACGCGAAAAAGGATAATTTTTCAGGTCTGGAGGCTCGCGGTCCGGGCACGGTATTTTCCCAGTGCACTGCCTCAGTCCGCGTCTCGGTCCGCGGTAGCGGTTTCGACCGCATTTTTCATCCTGTTCCGTTTGGAATTTGGAAAAACATAAAACATGAAAGTTGTAGCTTTTGAGTTAGCTTTCCAACCATATATTATATAGCCCAAATGGAGTTCAGAGCAAAGAGCTATGTCTATTTTACTAGACAGTGCGCAATATACCTACTCGAGTCTCCGTTTGTTCTTAACTATCAAATTTGACCCCCGAACACGATCCCGGCTTAATTCCTGGGGCTTTTACTCAGACTTCAAAGCTCCAAATCACTAGAATTCATTCCATAACATCTATATAGCTCGGAATTACTCCTACAAGGCATAAAACACACCATGAGCGCAAAACACTAGCGATTAAAGCTCAAACTCAATTAAAGTACAATAAATTAGAGCGTAATAAGTGACTAAAATACGCAATTATAGCCTATCATCAATCACCACGGCAACATAATGAAAGCTTTTGTAGAATTCTATGGCCCGTGTAGTAATAATTTAGCAGAAGCCAAGGCATTATTGCATGGTGTTAAGTTATGTAGTAATTCTGGTTTAACCGTCGACATGATTAATAGAAGGATGATACCTTCTTGGCAAATCAAACATATTATTGAGCAGATTTGGGAGGTAACAAGCACTGGATATTTCAAGTTTACACATACATTTAGAGAAGGCAACACGGTCGCAGATCAACTTGCTAACCTGGGAGTAAACTCACACAATTACGCTATCTTCAATAAAGGTGTTTCGTTGCCCAGAAAGCTAGGTTAGAGCTTCAATGAAGTTAGATCAAGATACAACAACAACAACAACAACAACAACAACAACAACAACAACAACAACAACAACAACCCAGTATAATCCCACTTAGTGGGGTCTGGGGAGGGTAGTGTGCACGCAGACCTTACCCCTACCCTAGGGTACAGAGACTGTTTCCAAATAGACCCCCGGCATCCTTCCCTCCAAGAACATCCCACCTTGCTCTTGGGGAGACTCGAACTCACAACCTCTCGGTTGGAAGTGGGGGTTGCTTACCATCAGAGCAACCCCTCTTGTCTAAAGAAGTTAGATCAAGATAATTACCAAATTTTCGATTCAGGTCCAGAAGAAATCACTTTGTTGTAATTGATGATATCACTTGATATTGTATTGCTTAGAGTGCTTATGACTTGATTGTATGTAGTTCTGGTTGATATGAACTATCCAACTTGTAAGGAGGTGTCCTCCATTATATTCTCAAAGAATTCTTCTGTGATCAACTGCAATCTAGATTGGATTCCACCAATAAGTGTAATTGAGGCCAAGGTTTATGCCTTCCTCCGTGTAATCGTCATTTTTGGAGTATGCAGGTTGGAGTCTAGCTTAACTCCTCCATCTCTATGCTAGAACTTTGATTTTTTTTAAAATGAAGACTAGCCACATACATATGAGATTTGCCACAAAACACCCTAATCTATACGAGACAATAGAAACAAGAACAAATAAAACAAAAATAGAAATTCATTTTCGAGATATAATCCCCTAGTTAAAGAAAAAATGTGCCTAGAATAAATTGAAACTACGGGCCTTCTACTTAGGACTAGCACATAAATCCACTCGTTAACCCACTTGCAAAGTAGAGTGGTTCTCTTCTTACTCAAAACTAGGCACTACTGACTAAGTAAAAATAACACTATATAGCCGTGGTAAAAATAATAGCCAAAAAAATGTATACAATTTGTATATTCTTTGTATATATATACATTCTGTATGTTATAGAGTATATAAAAATTATACAAATTTTATACATTTTTTCGGCTACCATATATATAAATAGTTTCTGATGCGGGCTAAAAGTTATAATAGAGGGAAGTGCACAGGTAGCCGATTTCAGAACCCCCATTAAGTTATACCCGATTTCAGAAGCTCAATGGGTATGGGCATCTGAGGTTAATTTCAAGTACTCATGCTGAGCATGGGTATGTATCGAATACCAATATTCCATAATAAATACCCTAATAAAGTTTCGATTATTCATATTGAGCACGAGTAGGTATTGGGTACTCGTGTTGAGCATTGGCGGATTTACATACACACTTGTGGGTATTTAACCACCCATTAACTTTGATCGTATTTAGTAATCTGCATAGACACAAAACTATTTAGACAAATAGATTGAGTGAACGCTTATAACTAAAAAAAAATTCTTCTTCTTTTGGAATTTTGACAATTAATTACCCATGACTTTAAAATTCTGAATTCGCCACCGGTGTTGAGATTCCACTTTTCTTTTATCTTCTTTACCTTTTTTATATTTTTTCTATCTCGCTATTTATGGATCGATTGCCATAGAAAGTGACAAAAAACCAAGATTTATGGATCGTTCGTCACAGAAAGTGAAAAGAAGAAGATTAAAATTAAAATTTAAAAAGTTACCATGCAGTAGATAGCTATGTCATGACTCATCAACCATCCTTTAATATTGATAAATCAATTCAGTCCTTTTATTCTACATGAACCTTCAGATGCAACAATATTGTTCTCAAACGGCTAAGTTAGTTTTGTGCCTTTGGCTACTTATATGTGTTTCACCAAAAATCTGAGTCCTTGGTCAAAGCTAAAAGAGAAATTCGGGTTACTGATAATCAGGAGACAAAAAATAAAATACTTTTGAGAACAATGGTAGAAGGTAAATAGATAAGTATTTCAATGAATTCTCAATAGTATTCCGTGTCCTTACAAATGATGATACTTCTTCCTTTTATAGATCATTCTAGGTAAAGGAATAAAGCCTCAGCTTTAATGATATAATCATGAGCAATAAATGACATTAAATAAGCCGTTATACAATCATTCCTATTAAATACCAACTTTATAACGTATCAGACATTTAATAATGAATTTGGACTCCTTTCTGTCATCTGATCCTTGCTTTCAATGCCTTCTAATCCGTTGGCTGTAAATAATTTAAATTGGTACGAGACTCGTATCTATACGTCGTCTCGTGCTTATTTAAATTCTTCTTCCCGTGGCTGTTTTCACCGTGCTTCTTAGTCAATTGCTGTTCTTTGACCATTCAACTAATCCACGTGTCATGCCACATCATTTTTAATATAAATTCAGTTTTTTTCAAATACAGATAGTCCCCCCACTTTCCATTTTTTTTATCAATTAAATAATTGGGAAGTGGATCTTCATGTAAAAAGAACTTTTGCCACAATTAATGCTCATGACAGTACTAACGTCTCAGCAGTCTTTTCCATTTAATGTTCTGTCCATGTGTCATTTTATAATTGATTCCGCTATTCATACCCTTCTTCGAGACTTCTTCATTCTCACTATTTACGAAGTGATAGCTGCCTTTATTATAGGCTTTTCATCATTATACTTAAAAAGTTGACGGTTCCCATTTTACACATAACTTTGTCTTCCTTTGTCTTCTTCACAAATCTTCAGCACATACTTTCTTCTTAACAATGTCTTCTTCAAACCCTAACCGTAAAAAAGTTCCAATTCTAGATCAGTTCCCCAACGCCCCTGTTAGACACAGAAGAAGCGGAGGAAGTAGGCTTCGAACAGGGTTAGAATCTACGCGAGGCGGCTCCTCTGGTTCTTCTTCAAGGAGTTTTGTCCCAAAAGCCCCTTCTTCTAAAAGTAGGGAAATTCTTGATACTTCTCAAGAACCCTCAGTTGATGATATAGTTCCCGGCGATTTGTCTTTTGAAAGTGACAAAACGTCTCTTCAAAAACAAATTAAAAATTTAGAAAGAGCCGATACTTACCCAACATTAGTAACCGAGCTTACAATCCCCACCATAAGAAGAGATTGTAACTGGAAGGATAGTCTCCGAATGTCAATTCCTTCCCCAAATCAAAGAATTTCCTCTTTTAGAAATGGGTATTCTTCTGTTTACACTTACCCCTTCACTTTAGGTTTTAATCCTCCGATTGACCCAGTTATTCTCGATTTTTGTCGTTTCTTTACAATTTGTTTGGCCCAAATTGGTCCATTGGTGTGGAGAACAGTGGCTTGTTTGAGATATTTATCATCCAAGGCCAATGTCAATTTCACCTTTTCTCATCTCATTCATCTATACCATCCCAACTTAATACGCCATGGGGTTTTCACCTTAACTGCAAGGAGCAAAAAAGTTTTGGTAAACCCTGAGGATGACAAAGATCGTGGATGGTATATCCGTTACGTTGCTGTCCGTACAGTGGATTTGATTGGCGAAACAAATATTCCCTTTCCTGAGAAGTGGAATTTTGAACGTAAGTTTCCTCTTATTTACCGTACCTACTTTTGAGAATTTCAAAAGAATGTTGTTTTTAACCTCGTCCCTTCTTGGTTTTTTGTAGCAACCATGGGAGATGTGGAACCTATTCCCAACTTTCGTGGTTGGGTAGACTCACTTTTGAAGATTGCTACTAGGGAGCAGAGAACTTGGAAATCAATTTCTTCTTTACATGGCTGGAAAGTCAAAACACATGGTATCCCCCCTTTTTTTTAAAAAAAATTTTGTTTTACATGTTAAGCACTTTTTCCTCAACTTTAATCATGTATATCCATTCTTTAATCAGGATTTGGCATTAGAGGAATGACAGTTGAAGTAGCTATGGCCATTCGCATGTCTGCGAATGCTGCTCTGGATTTAGATAAGGCTCGAGCCTTGCTGCCTAAAAGAAAAGCTACAAAGGAAAGTTCTGAAGAAGAAGAGGAGGGTACCTCCCTAATTACCAGGCCAAGGGCCAGGAGACGAATAATCATTGATAATGAAATTGAAAACACTCCTGCTCGTACCTCCGCCACCGAGCCTGTTTTGATTCAATCTGATGAGGATGCCGAACCAAGAGATAATAATGAGTCAATTCAGCACCTTTTTGACAGTGGTTTCGGGAGTGGCGAGCTCGGACCTGTTTTTGATGAAGCTCATATTTACTCATTTGTTCCTATTTCCTTCATTCCTCTTCCAGCCGTAAGTGTTTCTTTACCAGCTTTAACAACTTCCGTTTGTTTGCCAATTTCTACTGCTCCTATATCTGTTCCCTTGGCTGCTTCAACCGCACCTGCTTCTGCTCCGGTGTTGGTTTCTACATCTTTTCCCTCCATTCCTTCCGCTGCTCCTCTTCCCTCTGTTCATCATACAGAGACAAGTTCTAGCAGCGGAAATATGACAATGAGAAGTGTTACTTTGGAGGTTCCTGCCAATCATAGCCTCCTGAGGAAGACCGGCAGAGCCGATGTTTGGCTCGAACCTCTAATTGGAGATATAGAGAAGAAGAAGATGGAGAGCCATAGCTGCTTAACTTTGATGAACGACGTAGTTCATTCTACTTTGAAGGTATTTCTACCAACAAGTTTTTTTTCTTTTTTTTTTTTAAATTATCTTCAATTTCTCATTTCCATGACTTACCTCTGTAGGCTAACCTTATTAGCACGGAATTAATGAGAAGAATTTCCTTACTGGAAAGAAAAGCTCGTGAGTCTGAAAAGTCTGTCCACGAGGCTGAGGAAATAGCTAGGGGAGCCCAACTTGAAGCAACCAACTGGAAGGAGCAGTTCGAAAATGCTCAAGGGACTATAGAAGAGTTGCAAGAAGATAAAAACCTCCTAGAGCAGCAAAACCGTGGTTTAACTTCTGAACTGGCAACAGTCAAAGCCTCTTCAAGCCAATTGAAAAGAGACAAAGAGCTTTTGGAATGCTCTTTGTCAGAACAATTATCCAGAGCTAGTGAAGAAGTTAGAGAGCTGAAGGCACTTTTGGCTAAAAAGGAAGAATATGCAGGAGAGTTAGTGCAAAGCTTGACTCAAGCTCAGGCTGACTTACAGACTTCTTCTGACGAGATTCAAGCCTTGAAGAGTTCTCATGCTTCTCTTGAAGCTTCCCTTGATTCCCATTTAGCTGAAAATCAAATTTTAAAAAACGATCTTGCTATGTGGGAAAAGGAATATGGACTTCTAGAGGAAAATTTTAACATAGAAGTGAGTTGGGCTTTTCTGAATTCTCGTCGTGATGCTTTGACGGAAGCTGCTCAAGAGGGTTTTGACTTGCAGTCTGAACTGGCCAAAGTCATAGATACCATCGAGAAAAGCCAACAGTCTACTGATACTCCTTCTCCTGCCCTTGAAGTTCCTGAAAATGTTGCTATTCCAGCTTCAGAGGGTGAAACTTCTACAACCCAGTCTGTGGAAGTTGAAGCTTCCGTGACAACCCCCTCAATTGAATGATGGTTTTATCCCTTAGTTTTTTTAAAGGATTTTTTGGTGAAAGTCCCCAGTTATCATAATGGGGCACTTGTATAAACTTTTATTGACTAAGTTTCTACTTAGTCTTTTTAATTATATCAAGAAGTTTTATTAGTACTTCAATGTGTTCTACTCTTGCCTTTTCTTTACTTATTTAGGACTTATAGAATAGTTTAGCATTTTTATCCTTTGAAAATGCTTTATGATTCTTCCCATGACTTATTGACATGAGGCTTATAAAAGAGGGCCCTTTTATTTTATCGACACTTAATGAAGAAGACGTCTCAACTTCATAATGGTGTTAAAATACGATGAAAGTAATAGGAAAACACACGTTTTGTATGAAACAACTTTGGCAAGTTTTCATTCATAAACTTTTAACAAGTGTTTGACTGTTACATGTATTACAATACATCTACAACTTTTCTCGTAACTGTTTTTCTTGTAACAGATTTGTAAATAACATAAACTAAACAAGGTTTTTTTTATAACCTGTTTCAGTACATAGTCATGACCCTATCTTTACATGTTAAGAAGGGTTTGAGAGGTGACTTTGTTTATGAGTTTGAGAGATGACTCTGTTGTTCTCATGAATGCTGAAGACTTCGTAACTTCTTCTCAACACTTGCTTCTTTGTGGCCGATTTTTATTCGATACTCGTATCTGTTTCTTTGCACCTATCTATGTATAATATGTAGTCCCCCAAGTGTTTGAGCGGTAAAGTATGAAGCCTCGAGCACTTGTTTATTTCTTTTACTTTGGCCCTTTTCCTGAAACAGAAAGATATACGGGACTCGACGGTGTGATTATAGATGAAGACTGCCTAACTTGTGTGTATTTCCATCAGATTAATTGTAACCCTGGGCTAGGAATTTAAGCATACTCCATTTTGCCTTGCAGGTTGTGACTCATCATTTGGCACGAGTTAGGATATTTAGCCTAGCATCTAAAATCGTTAGTAAAATATTAATAAACCAAGAGAAGAATTTTTACATGATGATACCTGACCGTAGGTACTTTCTTAAAAGTAATATCTTTTTAAGTGGACAGGATTCCAATGTGAGGGTAAAACTTTACCATCCATTGTTTCCAACTGGTATGCTCCTTTTCCCGCAATGCCACGGACTTTGTATAGTCCTTCCCATGTTGGACTTAGCTTTCCTGAGTTAACAGCTTTTGTAGATTGGAACACCTTTTTAAGCACGAAGTCCCCAATTTTGAAAAATCTGAGGCGTGCTTTCCTGTTGTAATATCGTTCTATTACTTGCTTTTGTGTTGTCATCCTTATCAAAGTAGCTTCTCTTTTTCCTTCAAGTAAATCTAGGCTAACCCACATCTCTTCATTATTGGATTCCTCCGTTGCCTGATCGTACCGTGTGCTTGGCTCACCTATTTCAACTGGTATTAAGGCTTCCGTACCATAAACCATCGAAAATGGTGTTTCTCCAGTGCCTGTTTTGGTCGTTGTACGATAAGCCCATAGTACTCCGGGTAACACCTCAGGCCAATTACCTTTTGAATCTTGTAACCTCTTTTTCAAGTTATTGATAATAACTTTGTTAGTTGATTCCGCTTGTCCATTCCCCACTGGATGATATGGCGTAGATGTTATTCTTTTGATCTGCCAACTTCGAAGAAATTCTGTAACTTGTGCTCCAATGAATTGTGGTCCATTGTCACATACGATCTCCTTTGGTACTCCAAAGCGGCATATTATATTTCGCCATATGAAGTCTTTAACTTCTTTTTCTCGTACCTGTTTAAATGCCCCTGCTTCTGTGCATATTATTGCCGTACCTTTGACATTTATCACATTTGGACACGAAACTGGTTGCCTCTTCTTCCATCTTAGGCCAATAATATCCTGTGCGAATTAACGTTCTTACCAGTGACCGTCCTCCTGCGTGATTCCCACAATGTCCTTCATGTACTTCTCTCATGACATATTCGGTTTGAGAAGGGCCGAGACACCTTGCTAGTGGTCCGCCGAACATCTTTCGATAAAGATTACCTTGATATAAACAATATCGTGCAGCTTTTTTGCGAAGCGCGTAAGCCTTTCCTTTGTCATTAGGCACGGTTCCGTGCTGTAAAAAGGCAACAATTTCATTTCTCCAATCCCATGTTAGATGATTAAAATTTACCTCGTTTTTGTCAGGTTCAAGAACGGAATGAAATAGATGTATGACTGAAGCATCTGTATTGTTTGCCACGTCTGCTGCGGATGCAAGGTTTGCTAAAGCATCTGCCTCTACATTCTCATCTCTTGGGACTTGCACTACTTTCCAAGTTTGGAATTGCTTTATTAACTCCCGTACCTTTGCGAGGTATTCTTGCATTCGTGACTCTCTGGCTGTGTAAGTCCCCAGCATCTGATTAACCACGAGTTGAGAATCACTCTTGATTATAATCTGTGTTATGCCGAGTTCTCGTGCCAATTCTAAACCTGCAATTACAGCTTCATATTCTGCTTCATTGTTAGTTATAGAATGACATTTTATAGCCTGTCTAATGGTCTCACCCGCAGGTGGTACGAGGACTATTCCTAAGCCTGCCCCTTTTACATTAGATGAACCGTCAGTGTATAAAACCCAAGTCCCCGGGTTCGCACCATTAAAAACTAATAATTCTTTTTCTGCTTCTAAATGCATCCCCTGGCTAAAATCAGCCACGAAATCAGCTAGTACTTGAGACTTTATAGCGGTCCTGGGTTGATAAATAACTTCATATTCACTTAGTTCTATAGCCCATTTTGCTAATCTTCCTGAAAGTTCATGTTTATGCAAAATATTTCGAAGCGGAAAAGCAGTAACTACAACAATGGGATGACATTGAAAATAAGGTCTTAACTTTCTAGATGCCATGACCAAAGCTAATGCTAATTTTTCTAGCTGTGGGTATCGTGTCTCAGCTTCCAATAAGGACTTACTTACGTAATAAATAGGAGATTGTTTACCTTGGTCCTCGCGGACTAAAACAGCACTTACCGCGACTTCAGATACGGCCAGATAAATGAGAAGTTTTTCCCCTACCTTCGGTTTTGCCAACAACGGTGGTTTTGACAAATAAGTTTTCAAATTTCTAAGGGCTTGCTGACAATCTTCATTCCATTCAAAATGATCTTGCTTTTTAAGTGCAGAGAAAAACTTAAAACACCTTTCTGAGGATTTGGAAATAAATCTCCCCAAAGCTGCAATTCTTCCCGTTAATCGTTGTACTTCCTTTTTATTAGTAAGGATATCCGGGATTTCTTCTATTGCTTTGATCTGAGAAGGATTCACTTCAATACCACGGTTAGAAACAAGAAAACCCAAAAACTTACCTGATGCAACTCCAAATGCACATTTTTCTGGGTTGAGTTTCATATTAAATTTTCGCAAAATTTCAAAAGTAATAGATAGATGAGAAATATGATCATGAGATTGCTGGGTTTTGACGAGCATATCGTCTATATATACCTCCATTGTTTTCCCTAAATGTTCTTGGAACATTTTGGTGACCAACCTTTGATAGGTTGCCCCAGCATTTTTGAGACCAAAGGGCATTACTTTATAACAATAAGTCCCCCTGTCTGTGATGAAAGAAGTTTTTTCTTCATCACCAGGATCCATTTTGATTTGATTATATCCTGAGTATGCATCTAAAAAACTTAAAAGTTCATGACCTGCGGTCGCATCAATTAGTTGATCTATATGTGGTAAGGGAAAGGAATCTTTTGGACATGCTTTATTTAAATCAGTATAATCTACACAAACACGCCACTTACCATTTTTCTTAGGTACAACCACCGTATTAGCTAACCAAGTTGGATATTTTACCTCACGGATTGATCCGATTTTTAATAATTTTTGGACTTCATCCTGAATCACCTGGTTCTTGAAAGCACCTTGTTTCCGTTTCTTTTGCTTTACTGGTGTGAAAGAAGGGTCCTCGTTGAGTTTGTGAGTCATCACATTTGGAGGTATCCCTGTCATATCAGCGTGGGACCAAGCAAAGCAATCTAAGTTAGCTTTTAAAAATTCGATTATCATACCTCGCATGTTCGTGTTTAAATTAGCCCCGATATAAACCTTCCGTTCAGGCTGTTGATCAAATAACATCACTGCATCAAGCTCTTCAATCGTCGTTTTGATGCTTTCATTCTCTTCAGGTTCTTGAATTGTGTCAGGCCTTGAGTCCAAATCTGTTTTCTCTTGTTCAGTTGAAGTTTGATCTTTTTTACTTTCAACTGTTTCCTGTAATTGCTATTTTGCTTTATTTAAGGCGCTCGTACTTGTTACAGCGTTGACATTTCTGTCCATCTGCTGATCCCCACGAATTTGACAAATTCCCCATGGTGATGGGAATTTGATAACTTGATGCAGGGTTGATGGGACAACATCCATATCGTGTATCCATGGCCTTCCCATGATCATATTGTAGGCCATTTCCATATCAACTACCTGAAATTTAGTTTCCTTCACAACACCCATAGCAAAAGTTGTTAGTATTACCTCACCTTTTGTTACTACACTTGAATTGTCGAAGCCTAACAAGGTGTGCGCCTTGGGTAACATTTTGTCTTCAGCTTGCATTTCCCGTAGTACCCTTAGTAATATAATATTTACAGAACTTCCTGGATCAATCAAAACTCACTTTACATTAGTATCATATACAAGTAAAGATATTACCAGTGCATCATTATGTGGAGTTGTCACTCCTTCGTTATCTGCGTCATCGAACGAAATGCTTTCATTGTCAAGGACCTGCCGCACCCGTTTCCCGTGTGTAATCGTTACCTTAGAAACCTTGTTGGAAGCTGTGTAAGTTATGCCATGAATATCTTCTCCCCCGCTTATGACATTCACTGTCCTCTTGGGTGAAGGAGGTTGTGGTGGTTCTTGTCTGTTTTTCATATAAGCTTGTTTTCCTTTCTCACTAAATAACTCAGTGAGGTATCCTTGCTTCAATAAATGATCTACTTCACTTTGCAGGAATCTGCATTCTGAAGTTTTGTGCCCGTGATCGTTGTGAAATTCGCACCAATGATCCGGATTGCGTCTACTTGGATTTGATCGCATTTCTTTCGGCCACCGTACCTTATCTCCCATGCTTCTTAAAACAGCTACGAGCTCGGAGGTAGAGGCGTTAAAATTATATCCACTGAATCGTGCCTTTAAACTCCTGTCATCATCACGTGATTCTTGTCTATTCCGATCATTCCTGAACTTTGAAGAAGAGCCAGAATCCCGGTTCCTTGACTTTTGATCGTATTGCTGGTTATCTTGCTTCGACCGTGGGTCCTTTCCTGCAGGTCCCATATATGGATCGTACCTGTTTTTACCTAATCTTTTTTCGGAATCTGACCTTCGAGTACTGCCCCTTTCTTCATGATGGAGCTTAGGTACGGTATCTTCTTCGATTCGCAGCTTCGTGCTATACCTGTTGTAAACATCATTCCATGTGGTTGCAGGAAATTCTCGAAGACTTTCTTTGAGTCGTCTCGTGGCTTCAGAACTTTTGTCATTTAAATTACTTGCAAAAGCTATAGCAGCCCAATTGTCAGGCACACACGAGGTAGAGTCATTCTTTCACGTTGGAATCTATCAACGAAGTTTCTAAGCAACTCCGAATCCCCTTGTTTGATTTTGAAAATATCTTCCATCCTTTTCTCAACTTTTTGTGCTCCCGAATGTGCTTTAATAAAAGAATCTGCAAGCTCAGCAAAAGAATTAATAGAATTTTCAGATAAAAGAGAATACCAGGTTAATGCACCCTTGGTGAGTGTTTCTCCAAATTTCTTGACCAATACTGATTCAATTTCTTGTTTGGTCAAGTCGTTGCCTTTCACGCCGGTTGTAAATGCAGTCACGTGGGTCTGTAGTACCATCATATTTCGGGATGTCAGGCATTTTGAATTTTTTCGGAATTGGAAGGGGAGCAGCACTAGGCTTCCATGGTTGTTGTGACTATTTGTCCATGTCTACTCCTTTTATTACAGGTGGAACTCCAGGGATTTGTTCTATTCGCTCATTTTGTTCCTTCAGCTGTTTCTGCAAGGTTAGTACTAAATTTTGCAAATATGAATTATTTAAATTACCTGGTCCCCCTTCTTGTGGTTCACTGGGGGTTGCTCCGTTTCCAGAATTATCAAGACCAGAACGGGGGTTCTCCAATGTATTATTATTAGGAGTCGGTGTAGGTGGCGCAGCAGGCAATCGACTAACAAGTGCCTGAAGAGCTTTGCCGACTTGTGCATCGATTAGCTTTTGCAAAGCTTCAGTTGTAACTCCTTCAAAATGTTCAGATTGCTCTTGTTGATCAGCACGGGATTCAGTAACAGGAGTGCCTTCACGAGATTGACGTGGTGAATTTAAAGGAGAGGGAACCACGATATCTTGATTTTGATGTATTTGATTCTCATGGTTTCCCAATGTGTTGTTACTGTTGTTGTCGGCGTTATTGTTTGACATGGTGACGATAATAGATAAGATATAGCTTAAAAGGAAAGATTATCAGATTCCCGGTAACGGAACCAATTTGTTTCACCAAAAATCTGAGTCCTTGGTCAAAGCTAAAAGAGAAATTCGGGTTACTGATAATCAGGAGACAAAAAATAAAATACTTTTGAGAACAATGGTAGAAGGTAAATAGATAAGTATTTCAATGAATTCTCAATAGTATTCCGTGTCCTTACAAATGATGATACTTCTTCCTTTTATAGATCATTCTAGGTAAAGGAATAAAGCCTCAGCTTTAATGATATAATCATGAGCAATAAATGACATTAAATAAGCCGTTATACAATCATTCCTATTAAATACCAACTTTATAACGTATCAGACATTTAATAATGAATTTGGACTCCTTTCTGTCATCTGATCCTTGCTTTCAATGCCTTCTAATCCGTTGGCTGTAAATAATTTAAATTGGTACGAGACTCGTATCTATACGTCGTCTCGTGTTTATTTAAATTCTTCTTTTCGTGGCTGTTTTCACCGTGCCTCTTAGTCAATTGTTGTTCTTTGACCATTCAACTAATCCACGTGTCATGCCACATCATTTTAATATAAATTCAGTTTTTTTCCAATACAATATGGATTCTTGTGCTTGTTTTATTTAAATTTTCATATAATAAAGACTAATAAAACATTAAACTATTTCAAGGAAAACAAATAAAAGATTTAGTTTGTGATAAGTAATAATCATGACCTATACCATCTTTTGGATCCTTCCTTGTAACAACTTTGCTTCACCGCTACCTAAAACTGTGACTTTTGTCACATTTTACTCTTTGAAAGACACCAACTTCAGACCTGGTACTTCGTCTTTCTTTATTGCATGGTCTGTCAAAATATTGGAGAAAGTAATTTCATATTGTAACATTCAGAACTGAATAACTAGGGTCGTGAAAAAAAATATATTAATAAAATAGAAAGTTAAGTAAAAGGAAATTCTTTTTTTGTGACATTTGACATTGCAATTTTTTTAGGCAAAAGTGATAGAAGTTGAAACTCTAGTCTCAAGGACAACGACTAGATTACTTCCAACACCTTATCCCTACCAACGGCATGCATGGAATTTTATTTTATATTTGAAATTTAGTAAATAATTTAAAATTAAGCTTCCACATATAGATTTCCATTAAAAAATCCTCGTCCTAACACATTATTCTGATTGTTTCTGAGGTTTAATCTTTATAACACGATTATATGAAAACTTTACACCCCATGTTACTAATAGTCTTTTGGGCCAAACTTCCAAAATCAACTTATTCTGAAAAGTGATTTTTGAAAGATACTTTGATGAAAAACAATTTGTATTTGACTAATTAATTTAAAAAATACTTTTTAAAGTAATTAATATTTGAACAAACTTTTAAAAGGTGTTTTGAAGTGCAATTTTCAGTATTTTTTAGGAGAAACTACTTTTTTATACTTCTCAAACATAACTTCTGCGTCTATTTAAAAGCACTTCGTTTTTTTTTCAAAAGTTCGGCCAAACCCCTTAAAATTTAAAGAAATATTTTTAGATAAAAAAATGCTTTTACCCAAAAAAAAAAATTTGGCCAAACAAACTATAATGCTACATATAGTTTTAAAATGCTGGATAAATTAGACTTAAATAATCATTGTATTTTTAACCATTTGAGGAGAGGAATTTCACTTTTTTTTTCCTTTTCTCATTTGTAAAGGACCCTATATCCATTATAAATTTGTGGGACTAAATAGAGCTTAGAGAAAGCATCAAAGACAATGGTCAAAGGAAAAAGCTATCCTAAATAAATGGGCGTGGCGTTGTGGCAGCACTTTTGTAGCCCCGAATTCTCCCAATAGGAGACAAATTGAATCTCACAAGTATTCTATCAATTTTGTAAGCATCAAAATCAACGTCCATAAACTTCACGACTTACGATATTGACATGAATAGACAATACACAAACTTCACTTACCTATCAATGGGATATAATCCTATGCTTGTGCTTGTTAAGAAAAAGAAGAACGGCCCACCTGTCTTTTCTTCTATTTTAGATTGAATATTAAAAGAGAAACCCCCAAAAAAGGAAAAGGCAAAAAAACATGATGAAAAGAATAGAAAACAAAATTTTTCTAGGATATCTTTGCCTCCACTTTACCCTGTTTGTTGACCGCTAAAGACACTTTATAAGTCCAAAAGTTACTACTCGATTCCAAATTATTGGCAAACTCCCTACATGTAATCCTACATTTTTTGTGACTTTCTCAGCTAGACAAAGATTTACCCAACTAGAGGCAAGGTTAGAATTTATAGCCTTCGAAATTTTACACATTTAAATAATTGAGCGTTACACGTTAGGGGAACTTCGATAAAAGAGACCGGAACCTAAATAATGTGTGTTTGGACTCAAAACACATAAATAAGTGTATTAAAAAAACGATATTTCTATATATAGCGTGCAACAACAACACACTATATATTAACGGTAACGTCTGCCGTTTGTTACACACTATATGTGTCAGACGATTTGACTTCTCATATAACGTGTTCAAATTAAACGCTATATATAGCGTTTTCAAATCATACGCTATATATAACGTTTAATTTGAACTCATCTTCTTCCTCGACAGAACCCTCCCCCATTTCTTTACAAACCCTCCCTTTTCCTTCTGCTCCCCCACCCCCAACTGCTCGACAATCTAAAAAAAGAATTGTGGTCCCCTCCCGTCACACAAAAGGTCAGGAACGTAGGTCCTCCATCGTAGTAGAACATTCTGGATTCGTGGTTTATCTCCTTCGTCTTCAAATTTTCACGCATTACACACACAACATCGAGGTATTTCGATTTATTTTATGTCCAAACGTGTATAATAATGTATATCACTGCCTATTGAATGTGTTTCCATGTCCTTTTGTGTTGTATTTGCAAAACTAGTAAGTTATATTTATCCGGACTTAGATATTAGTGTAAAATTTAGATTGAATTTTTTATGTTAATATAAGTATTTAGATATTAGTATTTTTATGTCATTATGTGTTTTTATTTGCTAAACTAGTATTGTTGTAGCTATTTTTTTTTAATGTTATGTGATTAAAATATATATGTTGTTTATATTTAGTTTATTTATTATCGTAGTAAAATATAGAAACTTTTAGCGTAGTAAATTGTATAGTATTTTAGCGTAGAATCCTTGTAGTTTAAGTAATTTTAGAATGATAGATGAAAATATATACTTTGTACAAATTTAGAATTTAAATTATAAAACAAACACACACAAAATAATCGAAAAATTAAATTTGACATACAAAAATATTCACGATAGTTTGGTGCTACTGGGCCTTAAATATCGAGTTTGGAACCCAATTGTTACATATATTTTGTACAATTAAATCTCTAAAAAAATTAGAATTTAAATTATAAAATAAACACACACAAAATTACTAAAAAATTAAAATTGACACACATATTTATTCATGAAAATTTGGTGCTACTGGACCTAAAATATCGAGCCTGGACCCAAATTGTTACATATACTTTGTATAATTTAATAATTAAAAATTTAGAATTATAAAACAAACACACACAAAATTATCAAAAAATTGAATTTGACACACATAAATATTCATGTAAATTTGGCGCTACTGGGCCTAAAATACTGAGGAAATAGTGGTACGACAATTCAAATTGTTCTGACGAATTATATACTTTGCTATTCTGAGTTTTTGACTCTTATGTAGGTTACTACTGGACTAACGGCCTCTTCTACTGATCCTGTCAGCACCACTGATGATCATGCAGCGGTGCATCCGGCTATAAGGCGGCGATTTGATGATGACGATCTTGATAGTGTCCCCAGGAGGGATGCGATGCGCCTCAAGCCAGCGGCTGCGTTGAGGCACACTTGATGTGGGACACACTGATTTTATTCATTTTTATTTGGCATTATATGTACATTTAAAACAACTTTTATATAATATATGAATTACGTTTTGATTTCTCTGTTAAGTAGCTAGTTTCGTACGGCAATAAAAACACAAGTCGTAAAGAAGTAAAATTCCACTACAATGACTGGAAAAAAAAGTTCATTGTCACATCTCCTTTTTCCGCACCCGAGAGGGTACAAGGGAGTTTTTCCAATTAAAGGACAATCGAAAGGGGATTTATGTTTTTATTTCAGAGTCGCCACTTGGGAGATTTAGAATGTCCCAAGTCACCAGTTTTAATCCCGAATCGAGGAAAAGAATGACTCCATGTTACAGTCTGCGCTCCAGAAATCCGGATAAGGAATTTTGTTAACCCGAGAGAAGGTGTTAGGCATTCCCGAGTTCCGTGGTTCTAGCACGGTCGCTCAACTGTTATATTTGGCTTGATTATCTGATTTTATACAAATATGAACTTATGTGCAAATTTTAACCTTTTAACTGCTTTTGTCGTTATTATTATTTTACAAGAATTGCAACGTCGTGAAAACATATCTTGAACCACGTTACATCGATGCACCCGTGGTTGTTGACATATCTCGACTCGGTTGAGATTTGGATTTGGATCACATAAATGTGCACCCAAGTTTAGGGAGATAACATTATTAAACACGCGCCTAAAGAGACTATCGCGTTATTATTCTGGGAAGGCCATGAAATTCGCTAAACGGCCCTCTTGAATTCTAAGTAATTTTAAAACAAGTATTTACTGAGGGCCCCGCAATTTGTATTTTTTTATTCGGCGAGGCTCATCTCATTCTTATTTTTTAAAGGAATTTGCAACGTCGTGGACATGCATCTCGAACCACGTCACAATCAATGTACCCGCGATTTAGAGACACATTTCAACTCCGCTGAGATTTGGATTTGGGTCACATAAATGTGCACCCGAGTTTAAGAAAGTAGTTTAGTTAAAGGCGCGCCTAACGCGACTAACGTATCATTTATTTTGGGAAGGCCGTGAAACTCGCTAAACGACACATTCCGAAGTCTACGTATTTTTTAATATACATATCTATGAGGGCCCCGCGAATTGTATTTTTATTTGGCGAGGCTCATCTCAATTCCATTTTTAAAGGATGCCATTTTTAATACCTTTAACAATACCAAACCCTACAGCCATTTTACAACTAAAATCTCATAACTTGTCGAAAGTTTAATAAAAGAAGTTAAGCGAATGAGTGTTTCGGGCATAGTAACAACATGTATTAATACTAATTTTGTCCAAATAAACTAAGAAAATGAAGGGACGAACGAATCAGCGTCAACATGTGTCCTAGAACTCCTAATACAACTAAATCAAATGACATCAAGTAAACAAGAATAACATAACACAAAGATGAACCAAAATGCATACGGTGAAACATAAGCAGAAAATTATCATACCAATTTCTATATTGCATCTTCGAACATTTAACGTAACGTTTCCTTATCTAATACTTGAGGTTTACTAACCTGAACAAAACAGAAATGGATGGAGCCATGTATCAGCCCTCAACATCGACCTCAACGAACAACCTCGACGCACCGGACCTCGACGAACAAAATCGACCTCAAAGGAAACTGAAAGCTCGGCCCAAAAGTGCTAACGACCCGAGATGTTGGCTGTTGCTGGTTATCTTTCGACGCGTCCGACTGATACGAGGAGATGGAGCAGAAGGGATCGTTTGGACCTAAAAAAAAGACTGCTGGTTGGTGGCAGTGGGTCGACGGGCAGCGCGACGCCCGGAAAAGCAGCAGCAGTCGCTGCTTGACGGAGGCTGGACACTGTGGAGGAAGTTGACGGACTGGCGTCGCTGGATGGGTCGTTTGGGCAATGACGACGCAGCAGGAGCTGGGCGTTGTTTGTGGTGGTGTTCGGACGTGAGGCTAGGGGACAGTGACGACGAGGGGGGAAGCTGGTGGTTGACGGACGCTTGGTGGTGGCGTTTTGGACGTGAGGGAGTAGGGGGCAGTGACGACAATGGAGGGAGTCCGGGCTGGTGGTTTTTGGTGAGTTGCTGGGGGGTGCGAGGGTGGTTTTGGACAGTAGGGTCGAGGAAGACGATGGAGTTGGGGCTGGTTATGGCGACGAGGTGATGGAGATAGGAGGAGGAGGAGTGTGGTCGTTTGGTGGTGGTTCCGGCGTTGGGGGGGGGTGCCACCGGTTTAGGGTTTTGTTCCTTCTTCTTTTTGAAGAAGATGAACAGTGGACAGAGTCCACTCTCTTCAAAACCTCTCTCCAGTCCACCCTTTCAAAATCTGTTTTTGGTCCTTATAGCTTGTCCGTGTATTAGCCTTTTGCCAAGAAAAATGGGCCCCACGCGTGTAGGGGTCCAAGGTTTGTGTCCCCCATGCGCGGTGGGGTTCCCCGTGTACGGTGTTCCGTCCATGTTCCCCACGCGTGTCCCCCATGTGTGGTGGACTCGGATTATTATGGGCTAGGTCCGAAAATTAGACCTAAAACCGGGTAGTTTGAACCCGAATATTATTCTTTTGCCCGGATCCGAGAATAAGAACACGACGTTGCTTAACTAATCCTATGTAAGCAAAATAACTACCAAAAATAAGACTAATATTTAAAACAAAACTATATCTTTTTTTAAAAAATATTTTTTCAAGGTTAAAATAGCTACAAAATATTAATAAAACTATTTTTTTTTGTAATTTTCGTTTTTATATAAAGATAAAATATAAAGTAATATTTTTTTGTATTTTTTCAAAATTAAAATGACTACAAAACATTAATAGAACTATATTTTTTGGTAATTTTCGAAATTATGTAAAGTGCAAGATAAGGTACTATTTTTTGTATTTTTCAAGTTTATGAGAAATACATAAACTAAAAATTTATATATATATTTTTTGTAATTTTTCTTTTTGCAATGAAATAAAGTAAAGTAGTCCAAATAGCTATATTAGACCCAATTTCAAATATTCACGCTAAAAATATGAAAATTCTCGGGGAGGGTCAAAAATCACGTGTCTACACTCATTACTAAACACATAGCACAAATACTAGCACAAACACAAACATAGCAGGCCAACATAATAAAAATACATGAAATATGAAAATTACACTAAACACATACATGCCAATATTTAGCCCTGGTTGCCATTTATTCTCCGCTCCAACCACTTAAATCGTTCTTCCAGTTGTTCTTTTTCTTCTTCTACCTCTTTTAGTTTCGCCTTCACCTCCGCAAGTTCCCGTTTATATTTTTCTTTACGCTCCTTTTGTGCATCACAATTTCATTGTGTTTTCCATTTTTCTTCTCTCACCTCCTTCAGTTTCGCCCTCAAGTCTGCAATAATTCTATCGCTTTCTTTTTATACTTCCCGTTGTCTTAAACACATATTATGAAGAAATTGCAGTTGTTCTCTGTAACAATCCTGATAACATGGTTCATCAATCCATTCCTCAAAATCACAAATAGGTTCGTCGGGGACCTTGTAAAACTGATTCATACAGTGCCAGTAGCGGCGTCCAACCTCACCACCGTCCCAACAGTTTTGCATCAAGCATGCTTTTCACAATTGCACTTTGGTGGACGAAGAGGTTGAGCCATTTGGGAAATATTTGCTTTTAGTAAAAAAAAAACCTTACTTTTAATGAAGTTTTTGCTTTTAGTAAATTTTGAGCACACAAAATAACTATAATGTGCTCGTTATTTATAGGCAAGACAACACACACATAACGTAGTGTTCAACGGCGCTAAATACATAACGTACTATGTAATAGCGCTATATTTTGCGTGTTAAATATCATGATATTGACAACTTTATATCTTGTCAACTTTATTTCAGACAACTTTATGTCTCGTCAACTTTATTTCAGACAACTTTATGTCTCGTCAACTTTATTTCAGACAACTTTATGTCTTGTCAACTGTATATTATGATGTTGACAAGACAATTTTAAATTAAATTATTATTTAAATAGGTAAAATGGAAAAATACAAATCATAATTAACAAGCATAATTTTATTTCATAAATCTTGCAACATAGGCATAACAACTAATTATTACAACATCAACTCATGGATAGTTAGGTATACTAGAAGAACACCCATCCCAAGCTTGATTCTGTTGCCACCCAAAGGACATTTTCTACGGGCGTGTCCTGTTTGCGAGCATATACCACATCTGCGCGCATATACGGTTTCACTAACATCCATTTGGTTCTGTATACGCGTTCTCTTCTTCACCTGTATTCAACGCAAATAGGACTTGTTACACACCATTTTAAATGGTTCAGGTGGCCAATAATGCTCAGCACCCACTGGCTGCAACTGTCCAATACATGTGGTAGATGGACGATTTTCCACAAGAGCATAACCTTGTAGATTCATTTACAGTATGTACATTATTACCTCGATTTTGATGGATAGCGGTGCGAACTTCAAAAACATTTCTTTCGTTATCATACTGCAAAAATGAATGTCAATGCGCTCGTCGTCTATATTTCTCAAATCTTTTCATAGGCACTAGCATAAATTCAACACCTTTTTCCATCAATGATGTTGCAGCTGCAGACCTTTCAACAAACCTCTCCGCCATCTGCTTGAACGACAACCGCACCATGGCTGTGACAGCCAATCCTCTTGCAGACTTTAATAACCCGTTGAAAGACTCTGACACATTTATAGTCAGAGTTACCCATCGTCTGCCACCATCCGAATGCAACGTCCACTTTTTAGGGTCATGTCGCATTAACCAACGATAGGCTGGCTCGTCTTCTTGCTTAATATATTCCATGTGCATCCAGAATTTATGCTGTTGGTGGTCTGTTGCTGCCATCCATATCAAATCATAGAGATCCTTGTTGGGATATGCCTTCTGAAAATTAGCTTTAAAGTGCCTAACACAGTAACGATGATAGGCATAAGGTTCTTGCCATGCAGGTAAGTTCTACACAAAACTTAAGATACCACCGTGTCGATCGGATATTAGATACATACCGAAACGCTGTTTCACAACGTGCTCTTTCAAGTGGTTCAAAAACAGCGTCCACGTCTCTTGGTTTTCATTGACACAAATAGCAAAAGCTAGAGGAAATATCTGTCCATTAGCATCTACTGCCACGACTATCAACAGTTTGATATCGTACTTTCCATAGACATGAGTGTCGTCTATGGATATTAAGGGCCGGCAATGCGAAAAACCATCAACTGCTAGTTTAAACGCCCAGAAAAATTAATTGAACATATATTCTGGTTTACCTGGAATACGCTCAAGCTTCCATTCAACAACCGTCTCGGGGTTAAACTGCTGCAGTGCAGCCATGTACCTAGGGAGATCTGCAAATGACTTATCCCAGTTAACATAGAATATTTCAAACGCTTTTTTCGCCCGAGATATGCCTTTCTTTTAGTAATTGTATGGCTATGTTCCTGGTGGACTGCTATAATGCACTCTTTGATTTTATACCTTATGGCTGCTTCGATATATGGAATAAGAACAAGAGAAATCAAGTCAATATCCAAGTTGAAATGATTCCCGTTGAATGTGTCCATTTCGCATGTGTGGGTGAGAATGTATTTACCCACTTTCCACAGACTTGTCTTCTTCTTCATCGCACGCAACATCCAATTACATGGCCAAAACCACCTATGACAAACAACCTTGTATACAACCAGACTTGACTCTCATACCGTTATCTCACGACACTCTTTTACGTTGTGCATTTTACAAGCCCTGCTTAGGCGCGTTTTATCAGGAAAAAGCATGCCTTTTGCCAGCACCGTTGGTCTAGACTCATCCCACATTACTGTCTGAATTTCATCAAAATCCCTTGTTAGAGCTTCCACATCCGGCATGTTTGGCAAGTTATCAAGGTAAGGAACCTCCCTTGAATGAAACGAAACTTGGGACTCATGCACTCTTCGTCTAGGGGGGTGCAACATACTCTCTCGTCAAATCAGGTCCTTCCTTCTTATCCTCCTCATCACCATCCTCACGATGAAAGGGTGTATCGTCTCCAGATTCATCAGCATTGTTGTCGTAATCACTGTTCTCTTCCTCACTCTGTGCATCTGCCAGATCCCGATTTAATACGTCGTCTTCGGGCAGTTGAGTGAGTACATTTGCTTCAACTTGCTCGTTTTCACTGCACAATCAACAAATTAATAAGATGCTAAATTTACAAAATACTTTTCATATAACCGTATCACTTCACTTACAAGTCGTAATGTGATGAAATTCCATGATGGACATTTTCATGTAGGTGATAGCTCCCGGATGGACCACTTTGATCCAACACACCAAAACTATGCTCGGGTTCATTATTTATAAAACTCATATCCGGCCTGTACCCTCTGTTAAATATATGAGCGGTAATACAAATTGAATACAATAAAATTGTACATCGTACCACAAAGGAAAATTGAAGCTTACCACTCGTCTTGTGAATTACGTAAAGCAGGCGGGGATAAGTTTAAATCAAGGAAAACTCTTTCATCAGGAACATGTCCGGCAAAAACTCCTCCAGAATAGCCAGCCGATGACTGGGGGTTATCCGGAACATGTCCGGCCACCTCATTGTTTGGAACATCTTCGACCTTGACGTACATATCTAACATATTTATTACAAGATATTCCCGGTATTCATCCGGAGTCCTCAGAAAATCCCTCAAAGTTTCATCATCGTAGATGTTTAACTCCGAGTAAAAAGCAGCCCCTTGCAGGGTGATGGAATACGGATATCTTTCAGTTACTTTAAGTATCATTTAACGTTTTCTCTTTCCCATTTTTTTACATAACAACGATATCAATTTATCGCACTCTAGTGTAAGTGGTAATTTAACATGACCCTGTGGAGATAAACTATACCTCACAGAGTTATTCTCCGTCACAACCCCACCCCCCCAATATAATGAAACTCTTCTTCTACGCTCTTCAGACATTGCGAAAAATGCTTCAGAGTTTAACAATAAGAAAATATTGAAGAGAATTAGAATTGTATGTGAACGATTTTTCCAAATACTCTGACCACTTTATATAGGAAATGGCTAGTCCGGGAGGTAGAAAATTTTGTATATATAGCGTTTTCTAAACACACACTATATATTGAAATAATTGTGATTGTCAATTCACTTATTGGTGGGGCCAAAATCAGAGGATATCGTTTTCTGTTTGTGCGCTATACATATAGCGTGTAACAACAACACACTATACTTAACGGCAGACGTTACCGTTAATATATAGCGTGTTGTTGTTGCACGCTATATATAGAAATGTCGTTTTTTTTAAATATACTTGTTTGTGTGTTTTGAGTCCAAACACACATTATTTAGGTTCTGGTATCTTCGATAAAACACAAGAGAAATAGAGGGTATATAAGTAAACATGTCTTAGATCCTAGTAACGCATTCTAAAATCATGCGGGTCAAAGCCCAAAGCGGACAATATCACTAGTGAGTTAGACTGTTACATATGGTATCACAGTCACTCCGCGTACAACCTTGAACGGTGGTTGGTCAAACCTCAGCGAGGACGTTGAGTCCTTAAGGGGGGAGGAGGGTGTGATACCCTAGGCGAATTTCACATCGATAAATTACGGGAGAAATGCTGGATATATAAGTAAATAGATCTTAAACCTTAGTGACGCGGTTTAAAACGTAAAACTTACACGGGGCATCCTATTTGGTCGCCCACATTTAACTTATACCCAATTTGTTTAAAACTTTTAACTTGTACCCACTTTTTAAATAATTTCAACCTCATTTCTCCAGAAGCAACGCTACTTTAGTTATAAGGTCAATTTTTTTAATTGAACAGTTCGGCAGTTGTACTTCTACTCCAAATTTACAGCAAATTAGTCTTAGGAAAAAGTTTAAGTTATCAGTAGGATGAGCTGTAAAATTTTGAAATTTTTGTATGTTTATTCGTATTTGAGCTGAGAAGATGTACACTATTTTTCTTAAAAAATTACTGTTAATTATGGTGCTTCAGCTCTAGAGCTGAAGTTCGCCAGTTACAAAACAAAAACTTCAGCTCTAGAGCTGAACTTCGCCAGTTACAAACAAAAACTTCAGCTCTAGAACTGAAGTTCGCCAGTTACAAAAACAAAAACTTCAGCTCTAGAGCTGAAGTTCGCCAGTTACAAAAACAAAAACTTCAGCTCTAGAGCTGAAGTTCACCAGTTACAAAAACAAAAACTTCGCCAGTTAAAAAACAAAACTTCAGCTCTAGAGCAGAACTTCAGGCCCGGCTACTAAAATGCTGAAATTTTGCGTGATTGTCTTTGCTGCTCCAGCCCCGTATACTGAAGTTATGCGAAAAAGCGGGTACGCTTACAATTTTTTTTGCAAAGTGGGCACAAGTTAAAATATGACACAAAAAACGAGTATAGATACAAATGCCCCTTTAAAACCATGCGAAACTAAGCCCAAAACGGAGAATATTATTAGTGGGCTGACCCGTAACTCAAAGGTCAGCTCCGGCCCATACCCGACAACAAGTATTAGTACATGGAACCTTGAGAAGTTACTAAAATTTTAACCACTCTAGTTGTAATAATTACTCCCTCCATTTACAATATTGTAAGGTTTTTTGTTTAAAAATACTTTTAGTTATAAAATCTATGGTTTATAATAATTTATGTAGTTTCTTGTCTTGTACTTTGAACCCATATATTTTTGTAGGACACAGAAACATAAACTAGAAATGCATGAAAAGCAAACAGAGCAGTAGTAGTAGTACAATTTACAAGCTTCTTGCAGATTACAATTTACAAGCTACTTCTACTAACTAAAACGAGTAGTAGTATAATTATATAATATTAAAGTGCTGTAATTAATTATTTACAAAGAGCAAAGCACGAGTAAAAACTGATAATTGACCACTCATTTCACTCATTGTTTTACCACGACCGTTGAAATCTCAGTAATCGAGGAAAAGCCCTTGAAAATAGCCATAACCTACCCAAACTAAAACTTAGTACTAATAATTAATGATTGTAAACATAATTATCTTAATTTTAATGATTTCAATTAACGAATTCCTAATTTCTCACCGCTTTGGCCTCCTCTAATGTAGATGAATCTGTAGTCAAGCTCGTTGATTTTTCGTGTGATGCATCACTTGCTGAACGTGATAAAATGGATGACTCTGAATCTAAAATAAATTCAAAGAAAAAAAAAAGGAAAATGTGTTGAGAAAATATTACTCCATTGTAGAGTAATTTTTATATTTATAAGTTAAATTTCTGAAACGTTAGATAAACTTACCTCTAGATGAATTGAAGGACCTCTTGCAATGTAAAATGGCACCTTGAATAGCATCTTGTTGCTGCAATAGTGAGTCGTCTCGCCGGTTTGATGCAACCGGCGCCGCCGCAACAACCGCCGACGACGCCGATCTGCTTTTCCCCAAATGTTTCCGGACTATTCGCAGCCCCGACGGGATATTCCCATGCTTTTGGTTCTTCTCCGCCGCCGGTGCCGTGTCCGTCACCATGTCCGCCTTCGCCTCCGCTGAAGGAGGCGGCGAACGACCGGCCTTATTTGTTGCAGCATTTCCGGGTAAACTTAACTGTCCTGAGAACTTAAGCTTCTCGCCGTAACGTTTCGAGACGCGAATATATAGAGGCTTCACTTTTTTCAAGTACTTTTGCATTACATCTGTAGTAAATTTCTTCTCATCTGAAGCGGAATTTGCTGCATTATTAGTTGAACAAGCTTCTTCTGGATTTCGCTTCTCTGTTTTGCCGCTGTTAACTTTGTCTTTTGAGCTGTTATCTCTAGTAAACAACGACTTAATAGGAACTTCTTCAACCTTAAACTTTACAGTGAAAAACTTATTCTGTGTTAGATTAGGAGGCTCCTCTTTTTCACTGTCTGATACTCTCTTCCGCCGTAGCTTTGGAGTAGTAGCTGAGACAAATCCGTCACCATCACCTTCAGATTTTTCAATTTTACTTGGCGCTGTAAATTTTGGCTTCTTCAGCTTCAGCATTAACACTCTGAATTTAGTTGCTGACTTTAACAGTGAGGAAGTAAATTTCGAATTTGTTTCCGAGGCGGTTAGCAACAGCGACGACGGCTCAATTGGTACCAAACTACCTTTGAAGAAAAGATCATCAGACGGTGAGAGTGCTACGTTCGGATCCGTACCGTCGTCAATACTCGAACCGGACGACGTGGAAAGCGTGAATTTCAGTTCTCCTTCATTAATCTCATTTTCCGACGACTCATCCAACTCTGAACTAATTTTACACCTTTCATTTTCAACTTTCACTTCTTCTTCGGCTTCATCTTCAGGAACCGAAGTGAACTCAAGGTCAAAAAACGGTCCGTCGTCTCCTTCGTCGTCGGAATCAGAGTCTGACGAGTTAGAACTGACGGCGGTGACGATGGTTGTAGAACCGGTGGTGCGAGGATTAGCACCGGCGGAATCGGTGGAGAAAACACCGGTGGCGCCACCACCACGCCAGTACTTGAGTAAACTGAAAGCTTCCATACTTGGTAAAGCCAGTATAGTATAACAACAGGTTCTATTATATTATAGTATGAAGAAAAGGTACTAATAAAGTGATGGAAAAAAGAGTGTGTTTATGAGGGGGAAGAGGATAGTATGGTGTGTATACAGAGTAAGAACAGTAGCAGAACTTTGGATAGGTAAAAGCTTTTCTGTTTTTTTACCTCTTTATACTGCTGTATATTTATTTTTTACATTTTCCATTGTTTTTACCTTTTAAATTTCACTATTTTCTTACCTTTTTGACTTTTTCTAACACACTTTGACTATACCTTCTCTCATTAACATTTACCCGTTCAACTAGGGAGCATTTTATCCTTACTATGACATTTTTTTTATACAAATTCTAATTAATCGGTCCTAAAGCATATACCGAACACTAAATGAAAAAATATCTATAAAATTTATATGAGATATTATTTATATAATGTAATCTTAATTTGTTGGACTCGAACATATTTTGATCTGTTACCAAAAAGATATCACACTAACCTCTTTCTCATCTTATTTTGAGTAGGCTTTTCTCCGAGTATAGGGGTGGCAAAATGGTTAAAAGAAAACAGTTAATCACATATATTATTCATTAAAAATGGATTGAATAATGAGCTATTTAAAAACGGATCAATTATGGATAAGAACCATATCATCCATTTAGAAAATGGATAATCAATGGATCTAACTTTTACATTTGTAAAGCCTCAAATTGGGGGTTCCTTAAGTTAGGGAGACTAAGAATTCTTCCAAAAATGATCATATGCAAGAAGTCGTGGAAAATATGATTACTCATATTATCTGTCGATTAACCCATTTTTTATTCGTATTAAATATGGGTCGGGTCAGATAATATATCTGTTTTTCATTCCATTTTCGACCTGAGCCATATCCGCCTCGCCCCGCCCGTTTGGTACTCCTATCCAAGTTCAACGGACTTGATGATCAAATAGTCCCGTTTATCATTGAACCAAAATTTAAAGTCCAGCATATTAAAAGGTCAACTGTGGATTAATAGATAAATATGGGACCAAAACTACATTTTTGACAAAAGAATGAAAATGGGTCACAAGAGTTAATAGTGGTAGGAAAGAGTATGAGGTTAGGGGTAAAATAGAAAATGGGTCCAATGGCTTGCAGTTGTAGAGGAAACCTCTTCCTCCCCTAAGGTTTTGAAAATTGAATCTTCTACCTATAAACTTATAAATCTCAAAATATTAAGTAGGGTTTAGCCATATGTTTTGGAAGTTTTTTTAAAAAAAATAAAAAATAAATAATCAAATACGTGTTTGTTTATAGAATTAATTTAATTATTGCGATATTTTAAAAATCAAAACTTCAAATCCCAAATACTCCA
Organism: Nicotiana sylvestris; assembly: GCF_000393655.2. Classification (NCBI taxonomy): domain Eukaryota; kingdom Viridiplantae; phylum Streptophyta; class Magnoliopsida; order Solanales; family Solanaceae; genus Nicotiana; species Nicotiana sylvestris. Next base: position 219,394,031 of record NC_091064.1, read on the forward strand.
CAGCTTAAGATCTCTTTTTGGCCAAATCATGACCATTTGAAAGTTTTTAGCTGGAAAAAAAAAAAAAAAAATTTAACATGTCAAAACTTATCCCAAAATTTATGTCCAAACACGTTTCCAATTTCGCATCAAACTTCACCCAATTCAACTTTTTCAAAAAATATTTGGAAATCTATCCCAACGGGTCCTAAATTGAAACTTACTCTTGTCTCTACTCTTTCTAAAACTATTTTTATTGACGAATTTGTTTAGCCTTTTTTTTGCAAATCAGCTCCTAAAACTCTTTTAAAGTTATTACGGGATGTTTATCGCAATTGTAATAACTCCTTCATCTGTTTTTTTAATATTAAAAAACGACGTGAAATAAGAGAAAAAGCTCAAGTATTTGGAAGGAGAAAAGTTACAATGTGAGGGTTTTCACACAATTAATAAAGTTTAACTTGTTGTAATACATTGTAATAATTATCTGCAGTTATTTTTAAATAACTTGACAATTTAAATAATCTTTGTAATACGTAAAATATGAAACAAGGAAGAGGACAAGGCGAAACGGAGAAGAATGCGTTACTTTATAGTAGTTGTGGTGTCAGGCATATATTCCCCCTATTTCAAATTAGATGATGTATTTTTCTTTTGGTCTGTTGCAAAATAAATGACGTATTTCTAAATTTAGAAATAATTTAACTTTAAACTCTTTATTTTATTCATTTTATCGTTAATGAAAAACTTTTATAACCATACAAATGTCATGACCCCACAAAACTTTTAACCTTTAAGCTTTTAATACCACAACTTTTAAAAACTTTTTTTTTCTTAAATTTTGTACCGAGTCAAACTACCTCATCTAAATTGAAATGGATGGAGTACTGTATATCATGCGAAGAAGTGTAGCATTTGTGTCAGCCCTATTGCATTAAACGAACAGAAAAGGTCCAAAATATCCTTGAACTATTCGAAATAACTTAAAAATATCCTCCGTTTATTTTTGGTGCCAAAAATATCCCCGACGTCTATGTTTTGGCCCAAAAATGTCCCTCAACCGTTAGTTTTGACATTAAAACTGACATGGCAGTCCAACTCTGTTAGAATTGCTTACATGATCGTCCACCTAAGCAATCCATATGTGAAAATTATTTTTTCGAAAATTTTATTTTTCGAGAATTTTTTAATAAAATATAAAATCAACATTTATTCTGAAAAAAGTCAAAAATTTCGAAAAAGATATTTATTTCAGAATTTTTTTAATTAAAATACAAAATCAACACATCTTCCAAAAAAAGTAAAAATTTACGAAAAAATTATTCTTGATTGGGGTTTATGATTTGATTAAAAAAACTCTATTGTTCTCTTTTATGAATTTCGGAGTTATGTCTTTGAATGCTTTTGGATCCAGTAATAGTGTAGTTATGTCTTGGAACATTATCCCTGTATAATTTCAACCCCATTCTTTAGCTCCAAAAAAAAAATTAACACACAATGTTTACAAGAAAAAAAATTAAACTTTATTTGTACAACAAGAAAGACGTCGGTTTCTTAATCCTAAACAAGTTGGGGTCGGTTATATGAATTCTCGATATCTATAATCATAAATTCACAAAAGAGAACAATGAAGTTTTTTAATCAAATCATAAATCCCAATCAAGAATAATTTTTTCGTAATTTTTTTTACTTTTTCGGAATAAGTGTTGATTTTATATTTTAATTAAAAAATTCTGAAATAAATATTTTTTTCTATTTTTTTTTACTTTTTTCAGAATAAATGTTGATTTTATATTTTATTAAAAATATCTGAAAAAAATAATTTTCACATATGGATTGCTTAGGTAGACGACCATGTAAGCAATTCTAACTCAGTTGGACTGCCATGTCAGTTTTAATGTCAACACTAACGGTTGAGGGATATTTTTGGGCCAAAATATAGACGGCAGAGATATTTTTGGCACAAAAAACAAACGGAGGATATTTTTGAGCTATTTCGAATAGTTTAAGGATATTTCTATAAAATATTTCGGTAGATTTTTTAAATTTCACACTTATAAACTATTAAAAAAAATTACTTGATAAAGATACACACATTGATAGTTGTAACTTAGGCACATCAAATTCGTCTTATGTCACAATATGGATAAGTTAAAATATAAGAAAAAAACATATATTATTATATTAATATACACATTCATTGTTGCAACAGAATTTCAAAAGTAGTTAGACTCCACCAATAAAATTCTTCCATCCTTAATTAAACGTTTTGGAATCGACTTCTATAAACCAAAAAAATCGATAATAAAGCGTCTGTTCACCTTTAATTAACCTTACTTCCAAAGAGAAAGTACGCTATGATTTCAAACTTATTGATTTTATAGGTTCAAAATCAATTACATATGTTTTTTGGTGTGTTTTTCAACATATATAATTAAGTTTTGAGGTAAATTTATTGGATTCTAATGAAACCATTTTTTTTTTTGGTAATTAAGAAACTTTTTATTACCACTTGCAAATATTTATATGTATAATCAGAAGCAAACCCTAAGTTTGGACATATGCCCCAAACTTAGTACATTATTTCTAAACACCTATTTTCAACTAAGCTATGGGTAAAAATTTCTATGCTCTTTCTTCAATCTGCTATGTATACTTCCTCGACAATGGACTTCACGTATAATCTGCCTTGTGATATCCCCACTTCCTTTCTTTATTTGTTGAAAAATTCTGCAGTTCTTTTCAATCCATACATTATATATTACACCAGCCATGCTCAACTCGTACAATTCTGCTTTAGCTCCCTTCCCAGTTACATCTATACACTTGTCTTGTTATTCCCAGCCATGTTAGTACCTTACTCCATATTTTTGTCGAGTACTTGCAGGAGAAGAAGAGATGTTGATGGTTGAAACATATTCTATTAGCAGCATGTATAATCAATTACGAGGAGACTTTACAAATAGAAGTGTAAGCTGGAAAAGATTTCTACGCTACATCATATCACCTTTTGATAAGAGGTTTCGGTTCGAAAATATTTTTAGGTTACAACATATCCCATAGAAAAAAAAATTATCTGTAACAAAACTTACGAAGCAACAACAATTCAGTGAAACCTCATAAGTGAAGTCTGGGGAGGGTAGTGTGTATGCAGACCTTATCCCTACTCCGAAGAAGTAGGGAGACTGTTTCCGATAAACCCTCGGTTAAAAAAGATGAAAAGAAACAGTGGCACAGTAATATCAGTGTAAGCAAGAAAGAAAGAGAGATAACATCAGCAACATAATAACAAGAAAATAAAGTAATAATAAGCAGTAACAATAGTACAATACTATAGATACAACAGAGTAATATAGATACAACAAAAGTAACTAACACCCTAAGACACTACATTATCGGACTAGTCTCCTACGGCCTAACCGGCAGTCCTAAAGAAGTAATATGGACACAATCAAAGCCACTAGCAACCTAAGACAAACACACATTAGTCTCCTACTTCCTAGCCTACAATCTTAATGCTCGTCCTCCACAACTTTTTATCAAGGGTCATGTCCTCAGAAATCTAAAGTCGGACAAAGTCCCGCCTGATCGCCTCCCCTCAATATTTCTTTGGCCGCTCTCCACTTTTTCTCACATCCGTCAAGACCAGCCGTTCACGCCTCCTAACTTACGAAGCAAGAATCTGAATTAACCGTACAGGATACACCAAAAAAAATTCTAATTCACCTATGCTAGTGTAGGAATAGGGGTAAAATGAGAGTGAAAGGCAGAAGGGGGGAACACATTAGTTCTGCCACAGTGAATGATTGGGGGGGGGGGGGTGAGAAGGAGTTACTGCAACATCCATATACTCTTCTTTTTTAACATAATTTTGGGTAAGAAAAGTCACGTGGCAGACATGCACGGAAGTACCAGGTGGGGGACCTTTTACTATAGTTACCAACTCAACATTTATTTCATTTCGTTTTTGTTACTGTTTTTACCCACTTGCATTCCCAACAAAAGTCACTTGAAGATAAAGTTTTTGACCTTCAGTTACAAATGCTAAGCACCGTTAGGCCATAAATTTTGTCAAAATTTATTTGGGTTTTTTTGGTAAATATATATCTGTTCATAAATTTTATTCATATTTTAAAAAATTCCCAAAACCAGCTTAAGCCCAAAATATTACTATTATCTTTTTAAAAATGGTCCCGAACCTTTTTGTATTTTATAAAGGAGCTCATCATTTATTATTTTGCAACAATGCTGCTTTATCTTCTCGGTCATCTAATAGTATATTATGTAGTTCATTATAAAAATAATAATTTTGTACCAAATTTATTTATGTTCAAGATTATGGTTTGTGATAATATAATCAATGCTATTGATGAAGGTATTGTTGAGTATTTGTGATTGTTTTTAGTAATTGTGGGTAGGGATATACATGGATTGAATTGGTTGGATTTTTATCAAAACCAAACCAAACCAATTATATCGGTTTGAATTGGTTCGGTTTTGTCGGGTTTTTCTGGTTTTTTGTTACTTAAATATTATTTCAATCTTGCTTTGTCAAATTTTTGATAAGTAATTATATATTTAGTAAAACTATAAAAAATTAACAAACATATTATCTATTAAAATATTGTTATGGGAGAATTTTCTTAGCAACACGTAATAGTAATTTTCTTAGTCGTATAACATATTTCGTTCTTGTACACTTTCAAGGTGAACCGAGTTTAGTAATTAAACATCAAAATCAATATGATACCTAAATAATAACAATCACTTCACATTCGAAAAAGATATAAGAATTTGATAGATCTTAACATATGATATGAATATGGAAGAACAAATAGATTGATGCATTTCATTAACACTTGATGAGAAAGTAATCATACAACCCCAAATATGGAGCATTTCATATACTATTAAATATTATATCCTGCAATAATCCCAAATATTTCTAGATATTTTTAAAGAAAAGTCTATATAAAATCTTAAAAGTATATATAAAAATCATATATCGGTTTGGTTCGAGTTTTTTTACTCATTACCAAATCAAATCAAACCAAATCTAATCAGGTTTTTTAATCGGTTTGGTTTGACTTTTCGGTTCGGTTTGTATACCCCTATTTGTGGGTATAATTCATGTTTGATGTTTTTTCAAAACAAAAGTGAAATATGTTTTGAAAAATGATATCGAAACATATTTTTATCTTCAAATCAAACTTCACCAAAATTAAATTTTTCAAAAAAAAATTAAGAATCTATGATCAAACGACTAGCTTAATATTTACTCTGTTCCAATTCTCAAAAGTGTAAAGTTCAATCCGTGGAGTTGAACTGATGAACTTTTGTCTCATTACTGCAAAGAAAATGTGGGGTCTGTTCGTGAATGAAACCCAGAATCACTATTTAAATTACTATACTTTAGGTACTTTTTTCATGAATTTATCTTTATCTACATTGTCATAGACGATAATATAAAAAGAAAAGGAGATAATTATTCATCCTTTTTTTAAAATTATTCCTATTTACTTTAATAATTGTACATCCTTGAGTTGTTTCTTTTCCGCTAGTATTTAACTCTAAAAAAACTAGCTTAGGAGATTTATTAGTACCTCCTTGTGCGGAGGTGGATCTGCAACAACCATGACTTGTATCACTAATTGTCGGAAATTCTCGCGAAGTTGATGAATCCCGTCCCTTTAACCACAACCTAAAATCTTATCGATGCAGAGAACTCCCTCAAATTTTAGCTAGTGTTTGGCCGTAAATTCTCAAATTTATTTTGAAAAATTTGATTTGGGTGAAATTTGGTTTGAAGTTGAAAATATGCTTGGACATAAGTTTTCAAAACATGTTTCACTTTTTTTTTTCTGAAAAAATATGAGACATGACTTATACCTACAAGTTCTAAAAACTATCATAAATACCTAACAATACCTTCATCAATAACATTCATTATCATTATCACAAACTATATTCCTGAACATAAATAAATTTGGTACAAAATTATCATTTTTGTAATGAACTACATAATACATTATTAGATGATCGAGAATATGAAGCAGCATTGTTACAAAATAATAAATGGTGGGCTCTTTAATAAAATACAAAAGTTTCGGGCAATTTTAAATTTTTAAAAAATATAATAATAAAATTTTGGGCCAAAACCAAGTCTTGAGCTATTTTTGGAATTGGGTTTTGGGATTTGGAAATTTTTCAAAACATGAATAAATTTTTTGAACAAATATGTATTTGCAAACAAAAAAAAAGTTGGGTAAAATTTGAGAAAATCTATAACCAAACGGGTCCTTAAATGTTCTATTATCTTGAAAAGTCACATGTTAAACCACTATGGTGGTGTTAATATAGACTAGCTCTGGAACTTAATGTGGAGAAATAAGTAATGAATCGTGGGTCATCTAGTACCTCTTACGGGTGGATCCGACCCAATAGAATTTTAAGATTTGCTAGAAATGTACAAAACCTCGGCTATAATAGAGGTTGCTAGAATATCAATCAATAGCCGAAAAAATGGAGTCTTTAATTCGTTACGTTTTAGTTCACATTAGGGAAGAAATTACACACTTTGAGATAAATCGAAGCAATTTTAACCTAAACAAATAAAGTATCGCCTTTAATCTGACTTAGTTGTGATAATCCCATACTAATTGAGAGTCATTTTTGATCTTTTGATATAGTTCTAGAGGTGTACATGGACCGGGTTGGTTCGATTTTTATCAACACCAAATCAAACCAACTATATCGGTATGGATTGGTTCGATTTTGGTGGGTTTTTCGGGGTTTTTGTTACTTAACATATATTTACTTATAAAAAATTTAACAAAGCAAAATTGAAATAATATTTTAGTACAAATTTAAAAATATTAAATATTCTTATGGGGGAATTTACTTAGTAACACATGATAGTTATTTTTTTAGTCGCCTGACAATTGTTTTTCGTTGATGTACACTTTTAACGTTAACCGAATTTAGTAATTAAACATAAAAATCAATATGATACCTAAATAATAATAACCACTTCAAATTCGAAAAAAGATGTAAGAATTTAATAGATCTTGACATATGAATATGGAAGAACAAAGAGATTGATGCATTTCAGTAACACTCGATAAGAAAGTGATCATACTACCTATTATTTAAGGTTAATAAATATGGTGCACTTCATATTTTATTAAATATTATATCCCGTAAGAGAATCCCAAATATTTTTGGACGTTTTTAAAGAAAAATCTTAAAAATATGTATAAAATTATATATTTATATGTCAGTTTGGTTCGGATTTTTTTGTCCAAAATATACCAAATCAAATCAAACTAAATCTAGTCGGTTTTTAATCCGTTTGGTTTGACTTTTCGGTGTGGTAGAGTTTTTCGATTCGGTTTGTACAACCCTAGTTCCCAAAATACCTAGTTCAATTTAGTAGTTTACTTAAAAGTGTTAAAAGTAAAATTTACGTTGCTAGAGTCATGAATGTCATTGTGAATGCTCACGTACGTCGTTCAGGCGATTTATTTCGTATAGTTTTGGCACATCTTAATTTACTACCACTTTCAAAGGACCTACCATAGTGTGTCTTTGAATTGATTGAGGTATTGATCAAAGCTCCAACTACCTTTCCTATTTGATGATCAAAGGTCTTCATTCATCATTTATTGACCAGAAATGTTTTTCTCTAACCAGTTCAGTTTTTTCAAATGTCACCATTTGAATCACAATATTACGAATTTAAATTTTAAGGGGTCGTTTGGTTACCATGATTAAGAGATTATTCTAGATTTTCAGTATATAATTTGAAATTAAATTTATGTTCAGCGTTTGGTTGTGCGTATTAGTTAAACTGTAATAAAGTTTATACCAAAATCTTGAGATTATCTGTCTCATATAGAAGGTGAAAATATTATCCTGGGTTTGTTAACCTTGTCTTGCCCTATTAGTTTTACGGCAATTGTCATTCAGATAGACGAATGAGATGTATTATATTATTTAAACTGAGAGGTTGTACTTATAGCTTAGTCAGTTGTACCATTCTGTTAGAAATGATCGGTTAGTTCCATTGGTTTGTTAGTTAGTAGTTGTATATATACAACATTACCGAGCTAATACAATTGAGACTTTCATTTCCAAAGTTCATTTCTTCTATTCTCACACATACTCCCAGATTGGGGCTCCTTCTCAAAGTCTCTATCTCTACCATTAGAACTCATCTCGAGCTCTGCTCATTTCTTACGTCTTCAAAATTGATATGGTATTAGAGCGAGGCTGATTCGATCTAGTAGTTTTACACATACAGAGTTCGAGTAGATCGTCAATTGCTCGATTTGCACCTGCAATTGGAAGTTGTTTTCATTTTGCAAAATTATGGTTAATCGTAAGTCGATTTTTGTTCTCTAACTCATTTTTCCTCAAATCCTGTTGATTAAGCTACTCTCATGGCTACTGATAAAGAAACTTAACAAACTACTCTGGACTAGAGCAAAGAGTCCGTCATTGACTCAAGTAGTCCCTTCTATATGCGTCCATCGGACAATCCTGTCACGATATTGGTACTAGTTACTTTTAATGAAATTGGATACAGGTCCTGGAGACGAAGTGTACTTTGTGCATTGTCTGTCCAAAACAAACTAGGGTTTATTAATATAGATTGTAAGAAGCCAGATCCTGAGTCTCCAAAATATAGATTATGGGAGAGGTACGATGACATGGTCACCTCATGGATTTTAAACTCCTTGGGAAAGGAGATTGCTAATGGTGTGGAATATGTAAATGATTCTGTTGAGTTGAGGAGAGAGCTAGAGGATCGTTATGATCAGACGAATGGTGCAAAGTTGTACCAAATCCAAAAAGAAATAAATGACTTGTCACAAGGTGCACTAGACATCACTAGTTACTACACCAAAATAAAGAAATTGTGGGAAGAATTCAGTACCTTAAGTGCAAAAACTTAGTGCAGTTGCCAGTGCACATGTGGAGCTAAATAGAATATGTATAAGGCAGAACAGGACAGACGACTTATTCAGTTTCTTATGGGACTGAATGAAGTATACATTGTTGTGAGGGGAAGCATCCTCATGATGAAGCCCTTGCCATCATTGCCCCAAGCCTTTTTCCTACTGATCCAAGATGAGAAACAAAGGGAAATCAAACCTAATAATCAACTAATATTTGAGTCTGCCTCATTGAATTTTAATACCTCAAGACAGACTAGTTTTAGAACCAATGATAACCTAGGCAACAATTACCCTCCTAATAATAGCTATCGTCCAGTATGTGAGTATTGCAAAAAGCCAGGACATGCCAAAGATAAAAGCTATAAGCTCCATAGTATCCTCAGAATTTCCAAAACTCAAACCGGTCTTTTTAGACCTTCCAAAACTCAAACCAATCTTTTCAGAACCCCAATCATAAGTTTTAAGGGACCAACCCAAATTTTCAAGGACCAAATCAAGGTTTTAGGTTCAACAAAGGGAAGAGAACAATGTCAAATGTTCATGGTCCTTCAACTGACATGATGACTGCCAAAAGAGATGAAGGTAAATATTATGATGAGAATCAGGGAATGAATTTCACCAAAGAGTAATATGGATAACTCATGAACCTGCTGCAACAATTCCAGACTAACAGTGGGGGAGAGAATCCCAACAACACAAACCTGAACATTGGAGATGCAAACTTTGCAGGTATTGCGGTTTGTACTTTTTCCATTGACTTTGGTAAGCTGTCTTGGAGATGCTTTAAATCTAAGATTTATACATGAATATTAGATTTCATATGATCTTTAATAGATCCTCAATGTGTGATATCATTGTTTTGCCCTATCCCCTATTATTCATACTACCAAATTGATACAAAGTTAAGGTAACAAAGATTGGAATTGTGAGGCTTGCACCTAGGATTGTGTTGCACAAAATTCTTCGCGTCCCTTCTTTCAAGTATAACCTCATTTCTATTCATCTGTTGACTCTAAACCTTCGAGGTATTGCATTCTTCATTTATAATGCTTGTATATTGCAGGCCCCTTCACTGAAGAGCCCGTTGGAGATTGGTAGAATCAAAGATGGGCTTTACTTCCTGTGCTCTCAATGTCTAAAACAAAAGAGTATCAATTCTTCTTCTACAATAGTCAATTTTATTCCTTACTTGTATGCTCATCCATGTGATATGCATAATATTTGCTATCCATTTGTAAATAGCTCACTCTTGAATAAAATTGCATTCGTGTATGCTTATTCTTCTAGTTACTATCCCATCATGAATGTTCCATCTATGAATAAAATCAAAGATTGTGTTTTTTTGGATTCTTGTACATCTCATCGAAATGATCTCTTGTGGAACAATAGACTTGGGCATGTGCCCTTTGTGAAAATGAAAGGAATAACACCCATACCCGTCACCTTCTCTATCTGCTCAATTTGTCTAATGTCCAGACAAACTAGAACATCCTTTCCCCAGAGAACTAGCACCTCAAGCAGTATCTTTGAGTAACTGCATGTTGACCTTTGGGGGACTTATCATGTTGCCACCCATGATACAATAAATATTTCATTATAATGGCTGACGACATTAGTAGAACCACATGAACTCATCTTCTAACCTGCAAAAGCAATGCAATTAAAAGTGTCAAAGCCTTCATTCTAATGATAGAAAATTAGTTTAAAACTACCACAAAGACCACAAGATCAGACAATGGCCTGGAGTTCACCAACATAGAAGCAAGCTCATTTTTCCAGTCAAAAGACATTATTCATCAAATATCTTTCGCCTATACACCAAAACAGAACAGTGTGGTAGAAAAAATATAAATATTTGCTTGAAACAGCCAGGGCAATCCTTTTTCAATCAAATTGCCAATGAGATATTGTGGGGGGGGGGAGTGTGTATTGACAGTAACCTACATTATAAATAGATTGCCTACCATATATCTCAAGAACAAGTTCCCTTTTGAACTCCTACACAAAATAAAATCAGTTTATTCCCAAATGAAAAGTTTTGTATGCTTGTGCATGGGTACAAATTTGAACCTAGAGCTACCCAACATGTCTTTATAGGCTATCCCTTTGGGACCAAAGGGTATAAGGTGTTGAGTCTTATTGCTAAGAAAATACATGTTTCAAGAGATGTATCATTTCACGAGAATGTATTCCCCTTTTTAATTACTCTAGATATTTTTTTTTCTTCTATACTAAAATGTGTTTCCTTTATTGATTTTGTCAATGATGTTAATAATAACACCCAAGTCAATAACGAAAACAATCTAGGCGGTGCAGGTCCCATGAACAATGAGATGTCATCTGTAACTACCTCACGTATGTCACCTAATGGTAGTCCAATAACAAGTTCACCTCCAGCATCACCTTCAGCATCTACATCCAATAACCATTCACTACCAGATTTCAATGACCACTCACCTCAAACTCACAACACCCCTACACTTAGAAGAACACAAAGAGAAATTAAAACACATGCATTTCTAAATGACTACATTCATGTTGTACCCAAACTGCGTTCCAATAGTTGTATACCATCTCTGAATGCATTACTTTCCAAATATCAATTTGTTTTTGCTGAAACTTTAATCCATGACAGTTAGTATTTGATGCAAGGTGTCTATCACGATAGTGAACTTTCTTCATATGAAGAAGCTGCTATTAATCCTTCTTGGCAAGCAGCCATGACATAGGAATTTGAGGCTTTACATGCTAATAACACCTGGGACTTGGTCCCATTACCAACAGGGAAGAAAGACACTGGTTGTAAGTGGGTATACAAGGTAAAACATAAAGCTGGTGAAAGTATTTTAAAGCTCGTTTGGTGGTAAAAGAATAGACTACATAGAAATATTCTCACTAGTGGTAAAGATGACCACTGTGAGAGGACTTATAGTAGTAGAGCGGAAAAGAGGGTGGGACATATTTTAATTGGATATCAACAATACTTTCCTCCATGGAGATTTGAATAAGGAAGTGTTTATGGAGACCCCACCTGGACTAATAGTGTCAGAACCAGGACTTGTAAACTAAACAAGTCCCTATATGGACTAAAACAAGCCAATAGATAATGGTATGCCAAGTTAACAGAGACACTTTTCTTTAGAGGTTGTGAGCACTCTATGCATGATTATCCATTGTTCTCTAAGAAAAATGGGACATCGTTGGTATATGTAGCAATGTATGTTGATGATGTGATTCTCATTGGAACAGATTTAAAAGAAATAGACCTTTTGAAGAGGTTCCTACATAACAGTTTCAAGATTAAGGATATAGGAAGATTACACTACTTCCTTGGATTGGAAATCCTTTATAAGAATGATAGAGTCATAGTTTCCTAGAGAAAGTTTGTCATTGATTTGCTGAAAAAGTATGACTGTCTCAGTTTTACCCCCATTGTCTTCACCTCTTGATCTAAATGTGAAACTCAAAGCAAAAGAAGGAGCACCTTTATCAGACTCCAGCTGCTACAGAAAATTAGTTGGAAATTGAATTTTTCTCGTCAACACAAGATTAGATATAGCATTTGGTGTCCAGCATCTAATCTAGTTCATGCAATACCCAAGGGAGCCACACTTAAAGGAAGCCTTCACTTGTTAAGATACTTAAAGACTGATCCTAGCCTGAGAAGTTTTTTTACAAAGATGATGACTACATGATGAAGGCATACTGTGACTCTGACTAGGCATCCTGCCCGGATTCTAGAAAGTCAATCATTGGCTATATTGTCTTGCTACGTAACAACCCATCAGTTGGAAGTCAAAAAAGTAGGAAATCATTTCCTTGTCATCAATAGAAGAAAAATATAGATCCATAAGGAAAGTGGTTAGGGAGTTAGTAAGGTTGCAAAGGTTACTTAAGGAGTTAACAATCCCATTCTCCAGTTTTATTGCAGTGTTTTGTGATAGGCAATCATCACTTCATATAGCAAAGAACTCAGTGTTCCACGAAAGAACAAAAAACATTGAAGTCGATTGTCACTTTGTTAGAAATAAACTTCAAGAGTGCCTCATTTGTTTACATCATATTGGGACCACTCAACAGCTTGCAGATATCCTCACTAAAGCTCTCATAGGCATTAAGCATTCCAGCACTCTTGGTAGGTTAACAGTGATACCCTCACTTCCAAAGTGGGGTGGGGGGAGTGGTATTGAGATGTATTACATTATTTAAATCAAGAGATTGTACTTATAGCTTAGTTAGTTATACCTGTTGCGGAAGCCAAATGTATATAGTGTGAATAAGTCACAACTAGTATACCAAAAAATTATGATAGCCACCAAATAATAAATAAGACAATAAAGTAATAATAAAGGGAACACCAGAATTTACGAGGTTCGGCTAATTTTGCCTACTCCTCGGACACAACCAATATTTTATTCCACTCCAAAAATACAAGTGAAATAATACTAAAAACGAAGATACAAATGCCTTAAACAGATGAGAAGGAAAATGAGAGGTGTGTTTAAATCCTAAACATTAGGCCTTCTTTTATAGGAAAAATTTCCCAACCAAATGGCTAACCCACCGATGTGGGACTTTGCCAAATTCAACAAATCTCCACCTTGGCAAAATTCCACATCTTCAATCTTCTCTCAATAACAAATTTTGGTTGTGTCTTCATCTTCAATCTTCAGTGTTCAACAATGTTGATCAAATCCAAACAATGTTGAAACTTGACCGCAGTCACCACTTTTGTCAGCATATCAGCAGGATTCTCTGTAGTATGAATTTTCTTCATCGTGACTCCACCTTCTTCTATGATTTCTCGTACAAAATGATACCGAACATCAATGTGCTTCGTCCTTGCATGATAAACTTGGTTCTTCGCTAATTGAATAGCACTTTGACTATCACAAAAAATTGTGATACCTTTTTGTTCAACACCAAGCTCCTTTAGCAATCCTTGAAGCCAAATTGCCTCCTTCACAGCCTCTGTAATAGCCATATACTCTGCCTCTGTTGTAGACAAAGCAACTGTTGACTGCAAAGTAGACTTCCAACTAACTGGTGCCTTTGCAAAAGTAAACACATAACCAGTAGTTGATCTTCGTTTGTCCAGATCACCCGCAAAATCTGAGTCACAATATCCAATTACAGACTGATTATCTTCCTGCTCAAAAACTAACCCAACATCTACAGTATTATGAATATACCGTAGAATCCACTTCACAGCTTGCCAATGCTCCTTTCCTGGATTATGCATATATCTGCTAATAACTCCAACAGCTTGTGAAATGTCAGGTCTCGTACAGACCATTGCATACATCAAGCTACCAACAACATTTGCGTATGGTACCTTTGACATATACTCTCGTTCAACTTCATCCATTGGCGACATAGTAGTACTTAGCTTAAAATGGGAAGCAAGTGGAGTACTAACTGGCTTAGTCTTGTCATCTATGCCAAAACGTTGAAGTACTCTCTTCAAATATTCCTTTTGAGATAAACAGAGTTTCTTTGAACGTCTATCTCTAATTATCTCCATGCCAAGAATTTTCTTTGCCTCACCCAAATCCTTCATCTCGAACTCCTTCTTCAGTTGAATCTTCAACTTATCAATTTCTTCCGAATTCTTGGAAGCTATCAACATATCATCAACATATAGGAGAAGATATACAAAGGAACCATCTTTAAGCTTGCGCAAATACACACAATGATCGTATTTGCTTCTCTTGTACCCTTGCCGCAACATAAACTCGTCAAATCGCTTGTACCATTGTCTAGAAGATTGTTTCAATCTGTACAATGATTTTTCAAGTTTGCACACCATATTTTCTTTTCCAGCAACTTTGAATCCTTCTGGCTGAGTCATATAGATTTCCTCCTCTAAGTTTCCATTTGAACTAGTTCCAAATCCAATTGTGCTACCAAAGCCAACATAATTCTAATGGAGGAATGTTTTACAACTGGAGAAAACACTTCATTGTAATCAATTCCCTCCTTTTGAGCATATCCTTTGGCCACCAATCTTGCTTTGTAGCGAACATCTACTTGGTTAGGAAATCCTTCCTTCTTTGCAAATACCCATTTGCACCCAATTGCTTTCTTTCCCTTCGGGAGATTGGCCAATCTCCATGTATGATTCTGATGAAGGGACTGTATTTCATCATTCATGGCAATCCTCCACTTATCTTCTTCTGAACTTTGGACAGCGTCTTTATAAGTAGTAGGAACATCATCAGCTACAATTGAGGTTGCACAAGCAACCGTCTCTATGAGACGAACAAGTTTCGTTATTGTTCTTTTTGGCCTGCTGGTTGCTATTGATTCAAGTTGTTGTTGAGGTTCCTGAGTTGGAATCTCCTCTACTGGCTCTCCTTCCAGAGGGTAATCTTCATTTGTTTCCTCCTCTGCTTCTTGTGTAGGAAAAATAAATTTTCCCTCAAACTCCACCTGCTTAGAAGCACCTTTATTTTGTTTGGTATCTTCTGTTACCTTATTTACCATAGCAGATTCATCAAAGGTAACATCCCTGCTGAATATTACTTTCTTTGTCATAGGACACCATAAGCGATATCCTTTGACTCCAGAAGTAATTCCCATAAAAATAGCCTTCTTTGCCCTTGGATCCAATTTTGACTCCGTCACATGATAATATGCAGTTGAGCCAAACACGTGCAAAGAGTTATAATCTACAGCAGGTTTTCCATACCATTTTTCAAATGGTGTCTTGCCATCAATAGCAGCAGATGGTAGACGATTAATGAGGTGGCATGCATATGTAATTGCCTCAGCCCAAAATTCTTTGCCCAAGCCAGCATTGGACAACATACACCGTACCTTCTCCAGCAAGGTCCGGTTTATACGTTCTGCCACTCCATTCTGTTGTGGTGTATGTCTAACAGTGAAGTGTCGGACGATGCCATCATTTTCACAGACCTTACTGAAATGATCATTTTTGTATTCACCTCCATTGTCTGTGCGAATACACTTGATCCTCCTGCCTGTTTGATTCTCCACCATCGTCTTCCATTTGAGAAAAATTCTCAGCACTTCATCTTTGTTTTTCATTGTATACACCCACACTCTTCGAGAAAAATCATCAACAAAGGTTACAAAATAGTGCTTCCCACCCAATGAAGGTGTTTTGGAAGGACCCCAAACATCAGAGTGTACATAATCCAAAATGCCTTTAGTATTATGGATCGCTGTACCAAATTTAACCCTTGTCTGTTTCCCTTTGACACAATGCTCACAAAACTCCAAGTTGCAAGCCTTGACTCCTTTTAACAATCCTTGATCTGATAGAGTTTTCAAGGATTTTCCTCCAGCATGTCCCAAGCGCATGTGCCATAGCTTGGTTGCTTCTGCCTCTTTGTCGTCACTGGATGTCACTGTCGCTGTCCCAATAACTGTACTGCCACAATAGCGGTACATATTATTATTCTTCCGATTAGCCTTCATTACCACTAGTGCACCGGAACATACTCTCATCACTCCATTTTCTGCAATGATTTTAAACCCTTTTGATTCCAGGGCTCCCACAGAGATGAGATTCTTCTTCAAATCCGGTACATATCGAACATCTGTTAATGTTCTGATCATTCCATCATGGTTCCTTAATCGTATTGAACCAATGCCATATGAGGTAAGAGGGCTGTTATCCGCTGTGTGGATGACTCCATATTCTCCTTCTTGAAATTCCACAAACCAGTCCCTGTTGGGACACATATGATGGCTACAAGCCGAGTCCATCAACCATATGTCTGATGATGTTAATGACTCTGTTGTAACTAATGAGAAGTCTGAATCATCACAATCAGCTACATTTGAATCCATAATGGCCTTTCCATTGTTATGTTTGGCCTTATTCTTCAGCTTCGGACAGTCTTTCTTCCAGTGCCCTTTTTCTCGACAAAAGGCACATTCATCTTTGCTGGGTCTGGATCTTGACTTGGATCTTCCCTTCTTTGTCCTCATTTGACTTTGAGGACGACCCCTCACAAATAGTGCTTCTCCTTCTCCGCCCTTCTGTTTTTCTCGCTTTCTTTGTTCATAGCTGTACAAAGCCGAACAAACTTCTCTGAGAGAAACTTCGTCATTTCCATGGAGTAGAGTAGTTTCAAGGTGCTCGTACTCATCAGGAAGTGACGCCAACAACATCAAGGCCAAGTCACCATCATCATAAGTTGTATCCATATTTTGCAAATCTGTAACCAACTTATTGAAACTGGTGATATGTTCATTCATCGTGGTACCAGGAACATAGGTGAAGTGAAACAGTCTCTTCTTCATGTACAATTTATTTTGACTGTTTTTCTTCAAAAATTTATCCTCCAGTGCTTTCCATAATTTACTTGCAGAAGTTTCCTTTGTGTATGGATATTTCTGCTCTCTAGCAAGGTAGGATCGAATGGTACCGCAAGCAACACGGTTGATAATTCTCCAATCTTCTTCTCCAATAACATCTGGTTTCTTTTCTTCAATGGCCAGATCTAGCCCTTGTTGAAAAAGGACATCTAGAACCTCGCCTTGCCACATCCCAAAATGTCCGGACCCGTCAAATATTTCTACCGCAAATTTCGCATTTGACACAATTCTTGTCATAAGCGAAGATGCCAATGATGACGTATTGTTGACACTTGATGTAGATTCTTCTTGTTTATTGTCTCCCATCTTTGACACAAATATTATTTAATAGCTGACGACACAAATCAAGATTATTTCCTTTCTGGTGTGGAAGATCAGACTAAGCTGCAACCACAGAGCATACTAAGACAGAACCTTGACTCAGTTACCAAGATAAATCTTTTCTGATGTGGAAGATCAGACTATGCTGCAACCACAGAGCATACTTAGATAGTACCTTGGCTCTGATACCAATTGTTGCGGAAGCCAAATGTATATAGTGTGAATAAGTCACAACTACTATACCAAAAATTATGACAGCCACCAAATAATAAATAAGACAATAAAGCAATAATAAAGGGAACACCAGAATTTACGAGGTTCGGCTAATTTTGCCTACTCCTCGGACACAACCAATATTTTATTCCACTCCAAAAATACAAGTGAAATAATACTAAAAAGAAGATACAAATGCCTTAAACAGATGAGAAGGCAAATGAGAGGTGTGTTTAAATCCTAAACATTAGACCTTCTTTTATAGGAAAAATTTCCCAACCAAATGGCTAACCCACCGATGTGGGACTTTGCCAAATTCAACAATACCATTCAGTTAGTCTGTTAGAAATGAGCCGGTTAGTTCCATTAGTTTGTCAGTAGTTGCAACTGTATATGTACAATATTACAAAGTTAATACAATTGAGACTTCCATTTCCAAAGTTCATTTCATCGATTCTCACATATGCCCCTAGATTGGGGCTTCTCTCAAAGTCTCCATCTCTACCATTGGAGCTCATCTCGAGCTCTGCTCATTTCTTATATCTCCAAAATTGATATATACATTCTTTACTCCCTTTTTTTCTCTAAAAAAAATGAAAAAAAAAGTAACATAACTTCCTAGTCGACTATTATGTTAACATATGTAATCATCTTATCTAAAAGCTTAATGTATTGAAGAAATCACGCTTCATCTAGTTCATTATGTATTTAACAGAAGACGCTAACCACTAAGTCATTCTCATTGATTCCCCCAATCGCATATAGACTATGTAAGAAAAGTTAATGCTGGAGTCATAGTATTTTATTCTTTTTCAAGTTTAGGCAGTCGAAAATATAATTTTTTAAGAGAGTATGTTTTAATGAGTTAATTAAACTTTCTTAAATTTGAATTCTCCATTATGGTAGAGAGTTTAACTTTTTGAAAAGAAGATCTTTGTGTAGGAATGGGTAAGGCAGACTTTGTGTTAGAGAAATAACAGAATATAGGGACGAAATAAATTAGGCCTTGAGAGTGTAGTCACTGTCCTTAAGGAATTTAAGCCTCCCAATTTTGTTGCTGCAGGGATTATGCCAGAATTCCTTCAGGATTCTACAAAGCCTTTGAAATTTGAGTTTCAGCAATTAACTCAAATTTCCCACAAGAACAGAATAGTTGTGAGTTGTAGAAAATAAGTAGAAGAGAAAGAGATGAAAGTTTCAGATGATATCGTTTTGGAGATGATATAGGTATTTATAATTCCTCTAGGAGTCTGTTAACTCAGCTCTTCATAACATGCACCTTTTAAAACCAATAGTCACCTTCTTTTGAATTTAAAAGAAAAATGTTAAAAATATTTTTTGAAATTAAAAGGCAAAAACGTTTTTAATTAATTAAATAATGGGTGACTAAAATATTAATTCGGGCTACTTAATTGGCCCAAAGCCCAAAGCCCAAGTGCCCAATCTTGACTATTAATAATATAGTCAAATTCCAATTTCCCTCCAAAACACCCTCAAAATATTCAAACTATATAAATGTTTACCATGAAAATGGTAATAACAATTAAATTTGTAATGGGACTCTAAAAATACATGATCTATTTTTATGCCAGTTGTTAGAGTAGTGGATGCTAGATATGTGAAGTTTAGTCGACGAAATACAAGCTAAAATGGGGCAGTAATCAAACCGAGGGGCTTGCTATCCGGGCCTCAGACTGATCGATGAAAAGCCTCGAGGTCGATGCCTGGGCTCGAGCATGAGATATCGGGGATAACCGGGAAGGTAATAACATTTAGGATATAATTAACAAGGCTCTTTATGGCCAATATTAAGCAATAAAAGAAGAACAAGTATGAAAGCAATAAAAGGAAAGAGTCGTCTCGAGCGAGTAAGTTAGAGAGAAAAGAGAGAGAAAGTTGTTATTGATCTTATGTAGAATGGTTGGAACAATAACAACCTTTTACAAAGTGGTGAGGATTCCCTTTATATAGGAGGGAAATCCTGTTATACTACAACGTACATTAGTTGTAAAAGTATGGAGATGGTACGGCTAGACGCGACGCCTCGATACAGGCTCTGGGTAGGCCGGCTCTGTCAGACTTAGCCTTGTGCCTTGGGAATTCTCCATTTTTCTCTAGCCTCAATCTTTGTCTTCTTTGAGTCGGGCCTCGACGAGCCCCGAGGGTGGGAACTCGGTCGCAACTTTGCATTTCTCGGGATCTCGAGACATTCTTCTGAAGTGACTTGATAGCAAAAAATTAGGACCTCTGATTTTGCCGCATACAGATAGTCTCCGCATTTCTCAGAACGAAGCGATAGGAAACGATTCTGACACCCGACTACTCGGGCTTCTCGTGATGACGTCATACCGATGACACAACTTATGGCACGAGTTTTTGCGATAACCGGGACATCCCATGAACTTGGGTTTTCGACATCATTCAATGCACTGTCGGTTCCCGTTCTCCAAGGTAAAAGTACCGTCGTCGATTCGGTTCTTCAAGAATGTAGTAATTGCGTCCGCGGGTCAGTCTTCCAAAGGCCTCGATGACCGCGTCGTTATCTCCTATGAACGGGGGCATTCTGGCGTTGTTTTTCTATCCAAGTGCCTTCATCAGCTCATTCACCCTTTTCTCCTTACCATCTTCTTCTATTGTTGATCACCATGTTTGGATTCTACGACCTCAAGGTCATTTGGCTTCATTCCGATAGGCTGTGTCGTGGCCCTTTGCCTGAGCTCCTCTTTGCTGAGCACGACTATGTCTTAGTGTTACCGCTATCCCTATTGGCTTGAGATGACGACATATGGGGAACCAATTCTCCCCTTTTTTAGAAAGTCATTCGGACTATGCACCGCTGCTCACTCTCTTACCCTGTCCTGGTGTGGCACTTCATCCCTTGGGTTTTTTCTTTCCCGAGGGATAAAATGGCACCACCGGTCGTTGAGGCTGGGGCCCACCGAATCTTCAACCTTTGGTTTCGGAGGGCTATGACTCTTTTCTCTACCTCCTCTGCATCCCCTCCTTTTCCTCCTCTTCATCTTTTCCCTCGGTGAGGATTTCTTGCGGGATTGAGCTGGGAACCTAGAGGAGATGGTGGTCGAAGGAATTGCCTTCGAGGATGCGAGCTTGAGGAGGCGACGCTCGAGGATGCTGATACTGGAGATGGACCTTCGAGGATGGACTAGGTTCTTAGGTTTTCACTACAGGTGTATACCCCTTTGTTTCTTTGTTTCTGCGTAAGGACCCCTTCTGGGCTTTTGTAATTGTATGTAAGGACCCCCCGAGGGTCATTGTAAGCCAATATTTATGAAAAATGAAGACATCTTCTTTACCTCTGCTTTTGATTTTTGCCATGTTCTTGTATACTCTTGTGCGTTTGCGGAGATTTTCAATGTATGCCTCTGTTGACGATTGCCAATATTTTTTCCAGCCTTTGGTCGACAGAAATGGCTCCTTTTCGAGCTCATCATTGTTCCCGGGATCAAGCATGAAGCGGTCCGGTAAACTTGGATCATCGAGGTCCTCGAGCCTCATGGAGATAGAGCACCAAAGTGAAAGTCAACTTCGGGTACTTGAAGCTTTTACTTTGAGCTTGACGTAGATAACCTTTTAAGGTGTTGTAGGCATGCTTCTGAAGATGGGCTATTCATACTTAGGCGACTTCCTGAGGTCGAGCCCTCATGGACGGGGCTCGAGGTGCTTATTTTCTTCTTGAGGGAAAACTTCGAGGTCGGGTACCACCTCGGGATCCGTACCTAGGCCGTTGGGCTCTCGGGTCTTATCCTGGGTAGGCGAATCATTGTTGTTTCCCATATATACATGGGGTGACTCTTGCTTCTTTGGAAGATCCCATTATTTTAGATAGCTATCCTTCCGCCTTGGCATCGAGTCCTTCGTCACCTTAAGCACAAAAGTGTTGGTGTAGGTCCGTGCTTAAGTTTGCCAATTCTACCATAGTCATGACCGCTACTTTAGGGCCTGCCCGGCAGGGAGGGGAGAGTTCCACTCCTAGTGCTTAGGATCCACGGGAGTTTACTCTAAAGACTATGTTTTCGGTAAGAGAGGAACATCTGGAGATAGTGAGGAGAGAATGTGGATGGGGTGAGGGGGTAGCGTTGCAGGCGCTTTCCCCGGATGAGGGTGTCACACCTCCTTTTTCCGCCCCCGCGAGGGTACAAGGAGTTTTTTCCAATTAAAGGACAATCGAAATGGGATTTGTTTGTTTATTTCAGAGTCGCCACTTGGGAGATTTAGGGTGTCCCAAGTCACCAATTTTAATCTTGAATCGAGGAAAAGAATGACTCCATATTACAGTCTGCGTACCAGAAATCTGGATAAGGAATTCTGTTAACCCGGGAGAAGGTGTTAGGCATTCCCGAGTTCCGTGGTTCTAGCACGGTCGCTCAACTGTCATATTCGGCTTGATTATCTGATTTAATACATATTGAACCTATGTGCGAATTTTAACTTTTAACCGCTTTTGTCATTATTATTATTTTTATCAAGAATTGCAACATCGTGGAAACACATCTCGAACCATGTCACATCAATGCACCCGTGGTTGTTGGCATATTTCAACTCTGTTGAGATTTGGATTTGGGTCACATAAATGTGCACCCGAGTTTAAGAAAAATCAAATTATTAAAGGCACGCCTAAAGTGACTAGCGTATCATTTACTTTGGGTAGGGCCGTGGAATTTTGCTAAATGGTCCATCCCGAAGTCTAAGAAATTTAAAAGCAAATATTTACTGAGGGCCCCGCAATTTTGTATTTTTATTCGGCGAGGCTCGTCTCATTCTTATTTTAAAAGGAATTTGCAACGTCATGGACACGCATCTCGAACCACGTCACAATCAATGTACCCGTGATTAGAGACACATTTCGACTCCGCTGAGATTTGGATTTGGGTCACATAAATGTGCACCCGAGTTTAAGAAGGTAAGATTTATTAAAATGCGCGCCTAAAGCGATTAGCGTATTATTATTTTTTGGGTAAGGCCGTGGAGTTCGCTAAGCGGCCTGTCCCGAGTTTTAAGTAATTAACACATACATTTTTGTGAGGGCCCCACAATCTATGCGTTTCATTTGGCGAGGCTAGTCTCATTTTTATTTTAAAGGATAAACCTACAGTGACTACATTTTTCTATTAAGTTCGTCTCTAAAATCAGAGAAAATATCCCGATTAATTACATGCTAAAAGAACGTAACTTATTAGTTATTAGTTTACGGTTAATGCAAATGGAAATTTTCAATCGGGTTTGTACCAAGAAGGATTGCTTTTATTCCATATTCTATCATTTACTAACACTAGAACATGAGATAGACATACAATAATATCAAAATAAATTAATTACTCTTTGATTAATTTAAACTAGCATTGTTAGATGAAGAAGTTATACATGTGCAACCCCATTACTCATTAATCAGTCAACTACATTTTATACAAAGAAAGGAAAATTCTATTCAAACACAAATCTAAACAAAAGGAATTCAACAGGAACAAAGCCTGATTAATATTTCATTCTTCGCTTCGAGCCGAGAGTGTACAAATGTGTACCTGGAAATAGCAGTACAAGAAGAAAAGGAGGAGTCAGCAGCAGGAATAACACAACAACGCAACAGCAACCCCACAACAACAATCCAAACCAGATTTAAGACCCAGAAAACTTTGAAGAAAATCAAGCAGGCTCGATAGAACAAACCCAAAAGTATATAAACAAACTAAACAGCAACAAATCACGCGTGTATTAAAACCCGAAACTAAACTTGTTTCTCACTTTGTTTTTGTTTTCTCTTTTTAAAACTCTATCACACTCTCTTCAGATTTTCAGAATATCTTTCTCTCTCAAAATGTTCTCCCCAAAAAATCTCTCTAGAAAATAATCCTCCAAATAATCTCCTTCTAAAAATTCTCCCTAAAAATTCTTCCATATCTCCTCCCCCCAAATTCAATCCCCTCATCCCCCCTTATATACAAAGCAAGACCCCCTTTTACCTCTTTCCCCTTTAACTTTTATTATTACCCACACTTTTACTTTAGTAAAAGTAGTCAACGTGGGCCCCCGTGTTCCCTCTTTTTGAAAAGTAGTCAAAGTGGGCCCCCATGTTCCTTCTTTTTGAAAAGTAGTCAAAGTGGGCCCCTTGTTCCCTCTTTTTGAAAAGAAGACATCATTATCCACCTTTTCCTTTTTGCTTTTATCATTACGTCTTGTCCCCCACCATAATTAAATAATCTACAATTGGTTAATTCTCGTATTACCCCTAAAACTACTGTTACTGCCCTGATTCAAAATCTGTTATAACTTCAAAAATCTGTCCAAATGACAATTATCGCACATTTAAATAGCAACTAACTATAAAAATCACACAATTTAGACGTTAAATGCTAAAAATGCAACGTACATTATTTTTATGATTTTGTAAAACAAACTTAAATAAATACTAAATGCAAATGCGACATATTTTTGTAATTTTTTATTAATTTAACCAATAAACACATACAGACAGAAATACAAATAATTATAAAAAATGCCACAAAAATTCTAAAATTGCACACAAAGGAAAATTGTTTTATTTTGGATTTTTTGGGAGAAATTCTCTCATAGGGCAAAAATCACGTGCTTACAGCTGCCCTCTTTGCCCGAAGACACGAAGGGTTTTCGTGCAAAGATAAAGTGAGCGATTTTTGCCCATCCGAGTACTCCGTGTAAAGCATTTTTTGAAAAAGATTTAACCGAACCTTTGCTTCAAAGGTTTCCTACATATCCCTGGCTAAAGGGGAATCAGGTTAATGTAGTTCGGGAAGTTTTGGTAGCTGTGACTACCATGGGACTGCAATGTTACTGCTGTTGCATGCTATTACCACTGCTTACCGATCTCCTTGTTACACCGTGCTTAAAAGAAAACAAGAAGCTAGGCTAGACTGCAACTTGTTCTTGTTGCCTTGCTTTCTTGTCCGCTTGCATTTCTTTCGGTGCTTTTCTTCCGAGACTTCTGGCCTTTTGCTTTTCTGAATACCAGTTTTCATCATTTTGTTCGGTCCGCTGGGGACATGGCTTTCTTCATTAAGCTTTTCGGCTGTTCCCCTAGGGATACAACTCTCTTCATCAGATTTGTTATGCTGGGCATGATTTAATGTTCACATGCCACTTCTTTCAAAATGCGTCTTTTCTTCCTTTTGACACATGCACTTGAGTTTGTGCTGGGACCTCTTGTTGCAACCTTCTGCTTCCCGGTGCTGGGGATTTTTATTGTGTCCTGCTGGGGATTCCTGCTGTTACCTTCTGCCTGGGGTGGGTTGCTGATTTCAAGATCTGCAATATAAGACTGAAAAGTATTCCTCTCGTTATAGAGGTGGGTGCCTGAGTGAAAAATATGAAATGTATGCCCGCATTATACTGGTGGGCGCCTAGGACATGAAATGAAAAACTAAAAGGTATGCCTGCATTATACTGGTGGGAGCCTAGGACATGGAAATGAAAAACTGAAATGTATGCCCGCATTATACTGGTGGGCGACCGATGAAATGAAAACAAAAATGTATGCCCACATTATACTGGTGGGCGACCGAGGACATGAAATGAAAAGACAGAAATGTATTCCCGCATTATACTGGTGGGCGCCTAGGACATGGAAATGAAAAACTTAAATGTATGCCCGCATTATACTGGTGGGCGACCGAGGACATGAAATGAAAAAGATAGAAATGTATTCCCGCATTATACTGGTGGGCGCCTAGAACAGGAAATGAAAAACTGAAAGGTATGCCCGCATTATACTGGTGGGCGACCGAGGACGTGAAATGAAAAGACAGAAATGTATTCCCGCATTATACTGGTGGGCGCCTAGAACAGGAAATGAAAAACTGAAAGGTATGCCCGCATTATACTGGTGGGCGACCGAGGACATGAAATGAAAAGACAGAAATGTATTCCCGCATTATACTGGTGGGCGCCTAGAACAGGAAATGAAAAACTGAAAGGTATGCCCGCATTTTACTGGTGGGCGACCGAGGACATGAAATGAAAAGTCAGAAATGTATTCCCGCATTATACTGGTGGGCGCCTAGAACAGGAAATGAAAAATTGAAAGGTATGCCCGCATTATACTGGTGGGCGACCGAGGACATGAAATGAAAAGACAGAAATGTATTCCCGCATTATACTAGTGGGCGCCTAGAACAGGAAATGAAAAACTGAAAGGTATGCCCGCATTTTACTGGTGGGCGACCGAGGACATGAAATGAAAAGTCAGAAATGTATTCCCGCATTATACTGGTGGGCGCCTAGAACAGGAAATAAAAAATTGAAAGGTATGCCCGCATTATACTGGTGGGCGACCGAGGACATGAAATGCAAAGATAGAAATGTATTCCCGCATTATACTGGTGGGCGACCTAGAAATGAAAAGACAGAAATGTATTCCCATATTATACTGGTGGGCGACCTAGAAATGAAAAGACAGAAATGTATTCCTGCATTATACTGGTGGGCGCCTAGAACAGGAAATGAAAAACTGAAAGGTATGCCCGCATTGTACTGGTGGGCGACCGAGGACATGAAATGAAAAAACAGAAATGTATTCCTGCATTATACTGGTGGGCGACCTAGAACAGAAATGTATTCCCGCATTATACTGGTGGGCGACCTAGAACAGAAATGAAAAACAAAAAAGTATTCCTCTCGTTATACAGGTGGGCGCCTGTCTTCAACCATAACTTTGAAAAATAAAATCTTATTTGAGGGCGGATGAACCCAACATATCATATTTGAGGGCGGATGAATCCAACATATCCTATTCGAGGGCGGATGAACCCAACGTATCCTATTCGAGGGCGGATGAACCCGAAATATCCTATTCGAGGGTGGATGAACCCGACATATCCTATTCGAGGGCGGATGAACCCGACATATCCTATTCGAGGGCGGATGAACCCGGCATATCCTATTCAAGGGCGGATGAACCCGACATATCCTATTCGAGGGCGGATGAACCCGACATATCCTATTCGAGGGCGGATGAACCCGACATATCCTATTCGAGGGCGGATGAACCCTACATATCCTATTCGAGGGCGGATGAACCCAACATATCCTATTCGAGAGCGGATGAACCCTACATATCCTATTCGAGGGCAGATGAACCCAACGTATCCTATTCGAGGGCGGATGAACCCGAAATATCCTATTCGAGGGTGGATGAACCCGATATATCCTATTCGAGGGCGGATGAACCCGACATATCCTATTCGAGGGCGGATGAACCCGGCATATCCTATTCGAGGGCGGATGAACCCGACATATCCTATTCGAGGGCGGATGAACCCGACATATCCTATTCGAGGGCGGATGAACCCGACATATCCTATTCGAGGGCGGATGAACCCTACATATCCTATTCGAGGGCGGATGAACCCGACATATCCTATTCGAGGGCGGATGAACCCTACATATCCTATTCGAGGGCGGATGAACCCAACGTATCCTATTCGAGGGCGGATGAACCCTACATATCCTATTCGAGGGCGGATGAACCCAACGTATCCTATTCGAGGGCGGATGAACCCGACATATCCTATTCGAGGGCGGATGAACTCGACATATCCTATTCGAGGGCGGATGAACCCTACATATCCTATTCGAGGGCGGATGAACCCGACATATCCTATTCGAGGGCGAATGAACCCGACATATCCTATTCGATGGCGGATGAACCCAACATATCCTATTCGAGGGCGGATGAACCCAACGTATCCTATTCGAGGGCGGATGAACCCGAAATATCCTATTCGAGGGCGGATGAACCCAACATATCCTATTCGAGGGCGGATGAACCCGACATATCCTATTCGAGGGAGGATGAACCGGACATATCCTATTCGAGGGCTGATGAACCCGACATATCCTATTCGAGGGAGGATGAACCCGACATATCCTATTCGAGGGCGGATGAATACGACATATCCTATTCGAGGGCGGATGAACACGACATATCCTATTCGAGGGCGGATGAACCCGACATATCCTATTCGAGGGCGGATGAACCCTACATATCCTATTCGAGGGAAGATGAACCCGACATATCCTATTCGAGGGAGGATGAACCCGACATATCCTATTCGAGGGCGGATGAACCCGACATATCCTATTGGAGGGTGGATGAACCCGACATATCCTATTCGAGGGCGGATGAACCCGACATATCCTATTCGAGGGCGGATGAACCCGACCTATCTTGTTTGAGGGCGGATGAACCCGAGCTATCCTATTCAAGGGCGGATGAACTCGACATATCCTATTCGAGGGCGGATGAACCCGACATATCCTATTCCAGGGCGGATGAACCCAACGTATCCTGTTCGAGGGCGGATGAACCCGACATATCCTATTTGAGGGCGGATGAACCCGACGTATCCTATTTGAGGGCGGATGAACCCGACGTATCCTATTCGAGGGCGGATGAACCCGACGTATCCTATTCGAGGGCGGATGAACCCGACATATCCTATTCGAGGGCGGATGAACCCGACATATCCTATTCGAGGGCGGATGAACCCGACATATCCTATTCGAGGGCGGATGAACCCGACATATCCTATTCGAGGGCGGATGAACCCGACATATCCTATTCGAGGGCGGATGAACCCGACATATCCTATTCGAGGGCGGATGAACCCGACATATCCTATTCGAGGGCGGATGAACCCAACATATCCTATTTGAGGGCGGATGAACCCGACATATCCTATTTGAGGGCGGATGAACCCGACATATCCTATTCGAGGGCGGATGAACCTAAAATATCCTATTCGAGGGCGGATGAACCCAACATATCTTTAAAACTTGAAAATGTCTTACCTCGAAAACTTGCTGGGAATTATTTTGCTGGGGATGAATTTTCCTTTTCTTCCTTCCCCATTATGACCCTCTTGAAACTTGGTCGAAAATAGGTCGAAGATGCTTCTACATCTTGATGATTCGCTGGGGATAACACTGATGAAGATAACTCTGTTGAGTAAATATGTTATCTTACTCCTTCCAGAACTACTTCCTTTTGAGTGGGATGTTTCATTCCTCTGCAAACTGCTTCCCCCTTCTTTTTTTTTTTTGCATAGCTTCTAACTCCCTTAAGACTCGTTTTACCTTTCCCCGAAAGGAACCGCTGAGGATACTGATTTTCACCAAACTTGTGTTGGACTCCTCGAAACTGTTGGGATAACACGGTTGGGGAATTATTTACTTACCTGTTAGGGGGGTAAAATGTTATCAGGTGGGGATAACGCTGTGGAGGATAACACTGCTGGGGGATTTTGATTCCTTCAGAATTAGCACTTCACTCTTCGGAAGGCTGTTGGGAATGATGCTGGCCTCTTGCTTTTTCTGAGCTCAAGTTTCATCCCTTTGCTGGGGAAACAACTTCCTCCATTGAAACTTATTATGTTGGGGGTAACACTGATTCAAAGACCACTTCCTTCGAGACTGGCGTTATCTTTATTTTTATCCGAATGGGTACCTGACTTCCAGAAAATTTTCTAAATGGAAGGAAAATTTTCTGCCCCAGTTTGATAATATCCCTTGTGCATGCATTTCTGGCATCAACGCCATTTCCTTTACCTGTTTCAAATCAAACAAAATTTGTTAGTTTAAAACATAGTGGTTGGTTGTGATACTCCTACTGGGATGGCTTTTCCCTTTCTCCTTCCTTGCTCTGCGTTCAACAACTTGTTGGGGATGGTATTATTTGTTGGGGATAATCCCTTCCTGCTGGGGATATCCCTCCTCTTTTGTGGCATAGCTCGGAAACTGGCATTTCCCCGACCTTTTAGTCTAGTATGAATTTCCCAAATCCTGCTCACTGCTTTCCTTGCTTTGTTCACGGGCCTTTTGCTGGGGATATATATTTTTGACACTGGCCTCGCGCTTGTTCCTTGCTGACTATACCATTTGGATGTACTAGTCAGATCTCATTTTGTATAATTGGAAAGCTGATGGCATATTTTGAAGTCAATTCTCACTTGTTCTGACCAAACAGACTCTATTGGGGATTTTTCTATGAAAGGAAAAAAGATAAAAGGGAACAGAATAAAAAGACAAAGGAAAAGATGACTCTTTAACAAAAGAAACTATAAATAAAAACCTATCAAACGCAGATAACGACTCTAATGGTCATGACATGCACATGTGGCCTATCCTCCGTTGTCAATCGTCTTTCAAGATCTTCAATTGGCAATTCCCCATCTGATTCTCAATCCTATTCGACTTGTAGTGCCCGAAGGGTTTTCACTATCAAGTCTCTCTTATTTTTGGTTTTTCTCTCAGCTTTCATCGCCTTATGGTGCCTGTGAAGGTTTTCACCGATAAGACTCTCTCATTTGTATCACTTTCCAGCTGGGGATTTGGAGTGTTGCCGGTATGACTCTTTCTGTTGGAGATTAGAGTCCTTTCTGCTGTGGAACAGAATGTTATGTTCGCTGGTAAGACTCTTTATTTGTCTGACTTGGCATCTTTTGAAGACTGATCAGAAGGTCTTTCTTTGGACCGTAATATGGGTTTTTGGATAGGGCTAGAAAGAAAGGGTATTAAAGGCTCAAAAATGCATCGATTTTGGGTTATTAATTACAACCTTCGAAACTAGATTTATTTACAACAAACGCAACCTCTGCCCCAGTTTCTTGCTTGGGATATCTTAATTGATTGATTTTTTTTCATTTTCAAAACTATGACCGAGCCGTGAAGCGCCTACGTATCCTGTTTGAGGAATCAGGTCAAACGTAGTTCCCAATTCCTCTTTTTCTTCGGACTTTTTTTTTTGTTATCTTTTTTCTTTTCTTTCTTCTCTTTTTTTCTTTTCTTTTGTTTACTTGTCGCGCTTGCGTTTTCTATTCGTTGCTACTAATTCCGAACGAGGGGTACGAAAGAAAAACAATAAGGCTCAAAAGGGGTAACGAAGGATAAAGTGTTTAGATAGAAGAACAAAATACCTTCGTCATTCCAGTCTTCAAAACATGCCAAGTGCAAACAACACAATTTAAATTTGTAGTCTCTTCTCATGGTGCTGGACTTGACAATTATATTCAACATCTGTTTGTTCATTCGTCACTTCTAACGCACCGTTGGGCGACACTCTAACTCTCATTATCATGAAAGGTGAATCTTGCTTTTAACGGTTTTCTTTATGTTTTGCTTGCCCCAGTTCCATATGACTCGAGCTCTGAATAATCTCAAACCGTCCTTGTTTTCTTTAAATGTTCTGATCACCTCTCCAGGGTTTTATGATTAATTTGTAAGATTAGGCCCGAACTGTGTGCGCATGTCATGCCACTAGAATCGGCATTGAACAAAAATGATAAACAGACTAAACAAAAGATGACTGAAAATAATAAAAGACCGGATTTGCTTTAGACTACCGGTGGAATGGTTTGAATAACAAGACAAACAAAACAAACCAGAATAAAATCCTAAAACAAACTGGACAGAACTTAAACAAACCGCTTTGACAAATGGAAAGAAAAGAAAGTTTGATACAAGACAATATCCGGACTACAACCCTAAGAATAATCCGGTCAATAGAAATGACAACAAAATAAGCCACCACAAGCTTCTCTCTTGCTAACCAAGGAACATAGCGTCCTCCCACTTTATCAAAACTGGCATCTTAGCCACTGAGCTTCGCATCAATTCTGCCAAGACTATTACCAGCTTCAATATCATCAACCTCCGTCAACAAGTTCCCAATAGGATTCGAGTGCTTCTGTCGTCAGGCCTCATCCCCGCAAAGTGTGCATCATGATGTGCAGGTAAAGGATTCTGTGCGATATTCTGGGTGTCATTGTCCAGCTTACCACAAACCAACCACCTTCTTTCTTTGTGATTCAAAACGAACCAGGTTAAAATGGACTCAGTCGGTCCCCATTACTAACAACATCTTTCCTTTTTTTTTCTTTTTTTTTTCGATTTTGTTTTTTTCTCTTTTTTTCATTTTTCTCTTTTTTTCATTTTTCTCTTTTTCATTTTTTTGTTGTGGTCGAATCTTATGGAGATTGCCTACGTATCATGACCCCGCATGAATCAGACCTTGCGTAGTTCGGACCAATAAAAGATAAACAATACTAAACATTTTTTCATATTAAAACCAAACTGGATTTCAAAGGTTTGAAGATGACCTACAAACTGAAAAATCAAACAACCCACATATCTTAATCAAAAGATTTACAAACTCCAAAACAAATGGCCAGCTTCCTTTCTCCGTTTGACGAATGCAACTGAACGGTTATTTTTGCAAACGTGGCCCCTTCCAAATTTCACATGAATTTTGAGGCCGGAGAGGATTATTTTATGACACTTTACAAACTTGTCCATTCTTTTACGAAAATAGCCTTTCGACAACTGAAAGATACTCTAAGGCTATTTCGGCAAGAACGGTTTAAGACGCGGCCGAAGCTGGCTTGACTTATTGTGACAAAAATCCAAACGGTATTCACCTAACCACTGACTCTTTTTTTTTCAAATTACATTGAAAACCTGGTGTTGCAAACATGGCCCTTCAGTGCCTCGGGGGCGAAGATTTTTAAGGCTGTGTGGGTCAACTGGACAAAAAATACTAAACAAGACCCAAAGGTGGTTGTTTATGCAAAGTCAGCCCTCCGGCGTCCCTTTCGGGAACATTCGGCTATTTATGACAAAACAGCATCACCTGACTTATTTATGACTCTTTTTATCGTTTTTCAAATTAGAAAACTCAATATTGCAAACACGGCCTTTCAACGCCTCGGGGACGAAGATTTTTAAGGTTGTGTGGGTCAACTGGACCAAATCTTAAACATGACCCAAAAGTGGCTGTTTATGCAAGGTCAGCCTTCCGGCGTCCCTTTCGGGAACATTCGGTTATGTTTTGACAAAACAGCGTCACCCGACTTCTTTATGCCAGATTTAAAATTTGACATATATTTTTGGCTATTTTAGCAAAAAGGTGGGTTGGACACCACCCGACTTATTTATGGCAAAGTTTAAAACTTTGACACGTTTCTATTTATTTATTGATTTTTGGCTATTTTAGCAAAAATGTGGGGTTGGACCCGATGAGGGTTGCCTACGTATCTCACATCCGGTGAGAATCAAACCCGCGTAGTTCGGGCAGATTGGATACGGGTGAGAATAAAAAATAACTAATTTAGAGAAAACATATCTTTTTTTTTCTTTTGCTTTTTCTTAAAAGGTGATAAAACATGTAAAATCTTTTGGATTTTCTTTTTCCCTTTTTTTTTTGATTTTTCAAAAATGATAAAAAGTGCAAAGTTTTTTTTTTTTGAATTCATTTTTTTTAAAATAAAAATGTAACAAAACATAACCGGGCCCTATTTGCTTTATCTTCGCACTTCACCCTCTCTTTTTTCTTTTTTCCTTTTCATTCACTCTCAATTATCATTGGTCCACCAAATGACCCTTTTACCCTTGAAGGAATGCAACATGTATCACATAAGATGCATCAAGATGGTCTTTTTCACTTCAGGTTGCTAGTCCTAGACGGACCCAACCCCTGTGTTGAGTCCCCTAAGCCAAATGCAACATGATGCAAATAATCGTTCCTACTAGGGATCCGACATGAAGTCATGTTATTCTATGTTCAAAATCTGAGTCGGTGTTCTAGACTGTGTACCCGAGCGGACAACTCAAGTCGAGGAGGGGGCAACTTACCGGGAACCAAAAGGCCATCCGGCTTCGTAACTTGTCCGAGCCTCTTTTTATTTCAGGGTATGACACTAACAAAATAGGGAGTCTCAACCAGTAAGCACATCCCCGGAGGTGAAGAGAGAAGGGTTCGACACAGTTTATATATACAGTCAAATAATATCAAAACGGTAAAAGCAGCATTTAGCACATTAGGCTCAAACATGTAAAAATCAGATAAAGCAAAATATAACAATTTATCTAAGCTCGAATTTCTAACCCTGAACCAGTGGTTCTAGGTTAATATCCCCAGCAGAGTCGCCAGAGCTGTCACACCTCCTTTTTCCGCCCCCGCGAGGGTACAAGGAGTTTTTTCCAATTAAAGGACAATCGAAATGGGATTTGTTTGTTTATTTCAGAGTCGCCACTTGGGAGATTTAGGGTGTCCCAAGTCACCAATTTTAATCCCGAATCGAGGAAAAGAATGACTCCATATTACAGTCTGCGTACCAGAAATCTGGATAAGGAATTCTGTTAACCCGGGAGAAGGTGTTAGGCATTCCCGAGTTCCGTGGTTCTAGCACGGTCGCTCAACTGTCATATTCGGCTTGATTATCTGATTTAATACATATTGAACCTATGTGCGAATTTTAACTTTTAACCGCTTTTGTCATTATTATTATTTTTATCAAGAATTGCAACATCGTGGAAACACATCTCGAACCACGTCACATCAATGCACCCGTGGTTGTTGGCATATTTTAACTCTGTTGAGATTTGGATTTGGGTCACATAAATGTGCACCCGAATTTAAGAAAAATCAAATTATTAAAGGCACGCCTAAAGTGACTAGCGTATCATTTACTTTGGGTAGGGCCGTAGAATTTTGCTAAATGGTCCATCCCGAAGTCTAAGAAATTTAAAAGCAAATATTTACTGAGGGCCCCGCAATTTTGTATTTTTATTCGGCGAGGCTCGTCTCATTCTTATTTTAAAAGGAATTTGCAACGTCATGGACACGCATCTCGAACCACGTCACAATCAATGTACCCGTGATTAGAGACACATTTCGACTCCGCTGAGATTTGGATTTGGGTCACATAAATGTGAACCCGAGTTTAAGAATGTAAGATTTATTAAAATACGCGCCTAAAGCGATTAGCGTATTATTATTTTTTGGGTAAGGCCGTGGAGTTCGCTAAGCGGCCTGTCCCGAGTTTTAAGTAATTAACACATACATTTTTGTGAGGGCCCCGCAATCTATGCGTTTCATTTGGCGAGGCTCGTCTCATTTTTATTTTAAAGGATAAACCTACAGTGACTACATTTTTCTATTAAGTTCGTCTCTAAAATTAGAGAAAATCTCCCGATTAATTACATGCTAAAAGAACGTAACTTATTAGTTATTAGTTTACGGTTAATGCAAATGGAAATTTTCAATCGGGTTTGTACCAAGAAGGATTGCTTTTATTCCATATTCTATCATTTACTAACACTAGAACATGAGATAGACATACAATAATATCAAAATAAATTAATTACTCTTTGATTAATTTAAACTAGCATTGTTAGATGAAGAAGTTATACATGTGCAACCCCATTACTCATTAATCAGTCAACTACATTTTATACAAAGAAAGGAAAATTCTATTCAAACACAAATCTAAACAAAAGGAATTCAACAGGAACAAAGCCTGATTAATATTTCATTCTTCGCTTCGGGCCGAGAGTGTACAAATGTGTACCTGGAAATAGCAGTACAAGAAGAAAAGAAGGAGGAGTCAGCAGCAGTAATAACACAGCAACGCAACAGCAACCCCACAGCAGCAATCCGAACCAGATTCAAGACCCAGAAAACTTTGAAGAAAATCAAGCAAGCTCGATAGAACAAACCCAAAAATATATAAACAAACTAAACAGCAACAAACCACGCGTGTATTAAAACCCGAAACTAAACTTGTTTCTCACTTTAATTTTGTTTTCTCTTTTTAAAACTCTATCACACTCTCTTCAGATTTTCAGAATGTCTTTCTCTCTCAAAATGTTCTCCCCAAAAAATCTCTCTAGAAAATAATCCTCCTAATAATCTCCTTCTAAAAATTATCCCTAAAAATTCTTCCAAGTCTCCTCCCCCCAAATTCAATCCCCTCATCCCCCCTTATATAAAAAAGCAAGACCCCCTTTTACTTCTTTCCCCTTTAACTTTTATTATTACCCACATTTTTACTTTAGTAAAAGTAGTCAACGTGGGCCCCCGTGTTCCCTCTTTTTGAAAAGTAGTCAAAGTGGGCCCCCATGTTCCTTCTTTTTGAAAAGTAGTCAAAGTGGGCCCCCTTGTTCCCTCTTTTTGAAAAGAAAACATCATTATCCACCTTTTCCTTTTTGCTTTTATCATTACGTCTTGTCCCCCACCATAATTAAATAATCTGCAATTGGTTAATTCTCGTATTACCCCTAAAACTACTGTTACTGCCCTGATTCAAAATCTGTTATAACTTCAAAAATCTGTCCAAATAACAATTATCGCACATTTAAATAGCAATTAACTATAAAAATCACACAATTTAGACGTTAAATGCTAAAAATGCAACGTACATTATTTTTATGATTTTGTAAAACAAACTTAAATAAATACTAAATGCAATTGCGACATATTTTTGTAATTTTTTATTAATTTAACCAATAAACACGTACAGACAGAAATACAAATAATTATCAAAAATGCCACAAAAATTCTAAAATTGCACACAAAGGAAAATTGTTTTATTTTGGATTTTTTGGGAGAAATTCTCTCATAGGGCAAAAATCACGTGGTTACAGAGGGTATTACGGACCCCGCTGATGGATTCCTGAACGTATACTTATAACCTTTCGCACTAGGCCCGCTTAATAGGGTCGTGCTTGATTTCTGCCTGAAGTATTGGGTTACTTTGGCACAGATATATCCGTCGTTTTGGCGAGTAGTGCTGATGATGAGATTCTTTGCAGAGAAGGTTGGGCTTGAATTCAAGCTCAGTCACATTGTCAGGTTGTACCGGCCCTTTCATCATCGAGGCCTGCTAACCTTGCGGTGCCATTCGTCCACGCCCTTTGTTGTTGATAATGAGGAAGATGGGGATCGAGAGTGGGTCAGTCAATTCGTTTGGGTCCGGACGACTAACATTATCCCCATGGAACTCATGCCATTTCCTGAGGAATGGAATTATACACGTGAGTGGAGTGTCTCGTGCTTTCTAAGATTTGTTTATAGCGAAAACCAGTTTAGTAATTGTGTTTCCTCCTTTTTACAGCAATTTCGTGGGCGCCGGGCGAAGTTCCCGATTTGCCCGGCTGGGTCCAGAGGTTGGCAACCCATTCGACTTGCGACGAGCGTAGGTGGCGAGCTGTGTCCCGGGGCAGATAGGAAGCGAAATACCAAGGTATGTGCGTCCGCTGCTTTTACCTTGGTGATCGTATGTTTGAGATTACCCTTTCCTCTTTCTTTTGTATTGGTCTTGCCGCCGTAGGTATCGGAAGGTCCCCAGGGGAGAGGCTGTGCTCCTTTGGAGAGAGGGAGGAGTTGTCGAATTTCGAGCCAAGGGACGATGGTGATAAACAGGATGTCCGCTCGCAGTGCGATGAAGCTTTTAGCGGGCCCAAACGGGTCCATGTCTTCGAGGAGAAAACATCGCTCGAGCCTGCTGTTCCTGAAGTCTTCGGTTCCGGAACGGTGGTTCCTCCGAGTGATCATGCTTCGACCGAGGTTGGTTCTTCCAGGGCTGAGGGGGATGGACCAACAGTAGAGTGCTCGGCCTTCGAGGAAGTCCGCCGGCTTCACTTTGCGGTGAGTTTCGGTATAGTCCTTCCACATCTCGTGTCTTCCCTTCCTTATCAAGTTTTTCTTCTGCAGGCCTTTCATAGGCTCAGGTCTGAGCTGCTCTATCATGGGGTTAGGCTTTGGAAATCTCTAGATGAGGGTAGGTCCCTCAGGCTCCTCTACGAGGATAAGAAGGTTGAGTTGATGCACTGGCGATGTGAGGAGTATCGGAGCTCGAA